>NC_136485.1:40646089-40863589 GCF_053919585.1 Euprymna scolopes
ACTTTAATTGAAATATATAGATATATTTGGCTTTATTGCTTGAAAATCGGAGATATATCTTGTTTGAGAGGTGGACAACATGACATATGAGAATGTTAGGATAATCGACTGTACTTGTCGACCCAGAGGATCCTTAAGACTATCGCTGTCTGAATGATAGAACACGACCTTTGGAGTTCATGGAAATCTAGTGTTGATTTACGTCCCCAGATGTCAAAGCTCTCGACTATAGTAAAGTTGCCAACACACAATCCGCACCAGCGTGTCGTAAATTGATTGGCTTAGGAGACTTTCCACTCCGAACACCCTACTATATAATGTTAAACCTCTCGAAGATAAAACAGATTCCTGTTTGATTCCAAGGTACAGAGATTGCGTGGAAACTCGCCGTTCCCTGAAGACGTGATCAACACATCCCTCCTCCGAATCGTCTGAGTGATGTCTGCGAAGACTACAGATCCGAGACTTTTAAAAATTGCTAAGAAAAAAATATATTGTAAAAAGTCTGTAATATATTTTGCGAAATCAGAACAGAATTCAAGCATCTGTTGTCTTTCTTGCCTGCGTGAGTTTTGTGCAATGTGACGGACTCTGGAACCCAGACGACACGGACCGAAGTTTTTAAGACGATCAGCGGTCCTTACGTAACTTGACAAGAGAGGGTGTTTCACGTAAACGCCAATTTAATGTCAAATATTTACGGCAGTAAATTTTCAGTGTTACTTTGTTTAGTCGCATGTCGTATTTACAAAATCCAATACTCCATATTTTTTGTAGCTGTAAATGTTTCCACTTCTCCTTCAGATAGTTTATACTGTTTTGGTGGCATACCTAAACAGAAAAACCCATTCATTGCAAACATTTTTCGTATATTTCTTTTTTTTCCGACACAGGCTTTAGATATGTTTTGAAATAATTCAGCCAAAGAGTGGTAACCCATCATAATGAAACCATTGGCAGGTATCGGGCATATGTAACGTATAGTTTTCATTTATACATACATGTATATATGTATATATATATATATATATATATATATATATATATATATATATATATATATATATATATATATATATACATTCCTTTTCTGTTCAATATTAAAGCAGTCTATTAAGTTCCAATGATCTGTATAGTGGCCATAAACTATTCAGTTAAATCACTAGGGGAAATATAATTCGGAATATAACCACTTTTTTTTTAATTAATATTAATTGAATTATCAGAAGTTGTGCAGTAAGTTTAAACAGCTACACTATTGTAAATAAGTGAAATCGATATAGTAAATAAGAAAAATCGAAAAATATTTTTGAGAATGATGCTGATATTGATGAAATATATCGATATGCGGAAGCTCAAAAAGGTTTAAAATGGTAATGCTCAAAGTAAAACAGATCATGCAAGGTTAAACACCGCTGTTTTACTGGTTTATATTTTGTTATTTTCATATTTTTACATTTTACCTGGAATCTCAACAATATAATCCCAACGCATATATATTATTTCATTGGAATTCATTATCACTATGAGTATTATTCATGATGTTTTTCCTATCACGTGGCAGTTACCAGCTGACGAACGTCAGAGAAATAATTCGAAAAAAACATCGTGAAATAACTAGGACGACATGAGGATAATATTCTGCAATAATAATAATACATTCGAACGTAGTATATTATTTCTAGAGAGTTCCGTCTAATTAGTTTTTGTTTATGTTTTATTTGAATTATAGATGTGTAGTGTATATTTTAAGTCAATATTTTAATTTGAATTATACATGTGTAGTCTATATTTTCCTTTATTTTAGGTATTTGCTGTTTTTTATTCGTCTTTTTGTCTAATTAATTTTCCAAGCTTATAATATTTTATGAATGATATGACATATTATGATAGTACTTCTATTTATATATGTTTATTTTAGCAACCTATATTTAATATGTGTTGGTTTATTCGCGGTATATTTTACTGTTTTAGATTCGTTAATTAACATGTCCCCATTGTGTAATTGTGAGGTGAACGTCCACATCTTCATCTTAACATATTAAAACTATGAGTGAACAATACAATCATCCTATCATTTATGATATAATATGCTACTAAGAATTCCATTCGGATTATAAATTCATGCTATCGAAAAATTATGTATTGCCTTTTTTTTGGATAATTTATCATAGTATGTTTTATAATTAATACTTAACAATTCACTCACTCTCCAAAAATTACGACGGAGCTTGCGTGATAACTAAAAAGATACTACAGTCTATCTCGCGCCCATCTGTCGACCCCACGAACTACCACCTCCAGAAATCCCTATACAGACATATGTCGCACTTGTAGATGTGACACAGCCATGTGTTTTTCATATTCCTGCTGCCAGAAAAGGAGGCATATTCCCCATACGTGTTTTGATACAATATCAGCTATAATAATTAATATATGATACGATGACTTGCCTTTATTTTCTCAAAATACAGATTTTCATCTCATAGCTAGTTAAATGGCCCAGCTCTCGCGATATTTTAGAATTATAGCGAAAAAATTGGCCCACTAAACTATGATGTAAAATTGTCTTTACTCTTACATAAATACATTCATAATATATGTGAGTTAATTACATCTTCATTAGAAAACTTTTATTCCGTTTCCCGTTAAGCTTGATTATCTTAGTTTAGCATTTATTAGTGAGCTAACGTATTTAATTCCATATCATTGGTTAATCTCAAACATATAATCTTCCTGATGATTTTATTACCTAATGCTGCATTATAATAACCAGATGTTACACTTCTGCGCGAACGAAGTATATAATTCACTCACGCTTTGATCATTAAGAGTATTCGCTTATGAATTCAGAAGCTGAATATCGACAATCAAAAGAAAAACATAGAAAAGAATATTATATTTGCAATTTCCTACTTGTTTGATAAAATTGAAATATCATTTCGCGAATATGTTGTTTGTTTGCGTGAGATTTAGATATACATTTTAAAGTTGTAGCCATTATTATTATTGTCTTATTGTTGTCGTTGTTTGTGGCATAATTTCGTAGTTATTGCGATTCTTTCCCTTGTGATTTCTTAATTGATTTGAAAAACGAATGAGGAAGTAGCAATATGTGCCATAACGCATTACATATTTTTTTTTATATGGAGGGCACTACTTATCAAGGCCCGGAGGCCACTCAGGGATAAGGATTATTGCGTGTACAGTAATCAATGGGATCGAATTGTTGTAATCATTGGTATTGGATATTTGATAGAGTGTCTTACTTAAGGGGGCGGTTTGTCTGGAATTAATTTATGTTGGGTTTGAACACATCCAATTTGTAAGGATGGAAACAGGCAAATTGATGAGAGTTCCACATTCGTGCACTTTTGAGAAAGAAGCTCTGCTTATGGAATCTATGGTTGGATTTAGGCACAGATAAAGAGTGGGGAAAATTATGGACATTAGTTTCAGCCAGACGGGTGTTTCTCGTGAAAGATTGGAGAGGGGGGAGATTTGAGCTCAGACGACCACTTGCCATGGAAATAACCATGAAACAACTAGAGTCTCGCAATGTCTCTTATGTGGGAGAGTGGCTTCAGGGAAGAGAAAATGGCATCCTCCACTAAACCACGAAGTCTATTTTGTACTCTGTCAAGTCAGGATAAGCTGTTTTTAGCAGTCCCTGCCCAGATGTGGCAGCAGAAATCCATCCTTGGAAGTAGTTGACTTTTATACAGATAGAGAATTGCATCAATAGTGAGATATCTTTCAGAAGTGGTAGAAGGATCCCACCAATTTCCCAGCGTCCCTGGAAACATATATGCATGACCTCTATTGATGTTGTGTGTTTATTCTCATCGTAAGTTGATATACATTTATTTTAGATGCTTACAACCAATTAAGGTTCAGGTCTTAGAGTAAGCACGGATGTGATACACCATATAGTGCACAGATTTTAAATATCAAGTTAGAAATTTTAAAGTCCTTTATAATTTACTGTTTATATATGATTGACACTATGCCAACTAATTATCACAATTTAACGTTATATACTTTTACCATTGTTTATACACATTTAAGGACTTCTTTTTTCTATGAACATGGAATCAGAATAGATACATTATGGTTATTTAATTTAAATAATTGAGGAAATAAAAATAAATAATACATAATGAAATAGAAACTATGAAGTTCACGTTTATGTAACGGGTAGATATAATATATGTCACATAGAATGCATACGGTAAAATAAATAACATAAATTCTTTCTCTTGCATGCTTCTTTTTAATTCGAAAGTCACCTACGATAATAATTTCAGGAAACACCTGAAATTATTTGAAGTTATTTTATTTATACATGAAAACAAACAGTAATGATGTTATATACGGACACATATATAACACTATTTTTAATAACGGATTTTACTGGAGAAGGCTATAAACTTGGCAAAAAAAATGTAAAATATACATTTTATATAATATACGTAATATTAAATAAATAATACAAAAACTATCATATGATGAATATTATCTTCGAATTTTTATAAACTTCATGTATTTGTATGCAACGCGGTATCAAGCCAAGATAAATTTACAATGATATATATTTGAATAAAATGCGTTGAATTTTAAAAAGCAGCGATAAATCATGTAATTTGTCATCTGCGAAAAAGCAAACTGTTTTCTAGATTAATATAGAAAAATATAATCTATGGAAAGGTCGTATCAAATACATTGCGTTTCCTTACACAGGCGAAGGAAAAAAATCGAAAACTCCGTATTAGATATTAATATATTAAAATCACCACTACAACATATGCTGAGTTCCTAATCGCGAAGTAATGTCAAAATCAAATACACGTAAACAAGATATATATATATATATATATATATATATATATATATATATATATATATATATATATATATATATTTATGTATGTTGGTACACATATATATCTATGTATATATATATATATATTTATATTTATATATATATATATGTATATATATGTATATATATACATATATATATATATATATATATATATATATATATATATATATATATATATATATATATATATATATACTGGTAAAAAAAACCTACGCAATAGCTTTGTTGTATTGAATGATATGATCAATCTTGCAACATTTTGAAATTAATTTATTTTAATTTAACAATTTAACATAGCCTAGGAAAACCATCTCCAAAGATACGCACAGATACAAAAAAACATTTCAACATATTTTGATAAACACTGCGATGATTTAATATATTTTCTTCATGTATATAGTCGCAAATAACAAGTTATTTTTTATTCATAGAAATTTAGTATACCACACCATTAAAAGTATAGAGTATTTTATAAAACACACAATCCAAACAACTATATAACAATAATAAAAAAAATAAATAGAACCATATAAAAGGAACACATTTAGAATATATTATACACAATTCGCAATAGTATACTTGATTGTCGGTGTCTTTCATGAGAAAAAAAATTGGAAAACCAGTATAGATTAACAACCACGATATTAATATGTTTACTCCTATTGTAAGATTGTTAGATCAATTACAATATTTGCAATATGTAATTAAAAGGCATTGGATTATAGACCGACTTAAAATAACAGACTATTGTTTAATTGAGAACGAATTGTTTTTAAGTATTGGGAGAAAATATAATAATCTAATCTACCGTGTCTATTTTTCATTAGTATATTGCTTTCGTGTGAAAAGTTCGGTATGTAATGACAAGTGTATGAGAGAAATTATGGTGGAATTAACATTGTGGCTCTGTAGAAAAGGTTGCGGTGTAATATATACGTATTGTGAGTCTAACAAGTAATATATAAGAATTATTATTAATATTAATACTACGTCAGGCCATTAGAAAACCTTTGTATTCTTAACTTGATTTAAGGCAA
The DNA here is from genome assembly GCF_053919585.1 of Euprymna scolopes. Taxonomy (NCBI): domain Eukaryota; kingdom Metazoa; phylum Mollusca; class Cephalopoda; order Sepiida; family Sepiolidae; genus Euprymna; species Euprymna scolopes. The sequence continues at coordinate 40,652,012 of NC_136485.1, forward strand.
ATGTCAAATGAACATGCGCTGTTTTATCAACATTACCTCTTGTTTGGAGGTTAGAGATCGTTATTGCGATAACATCCGTATATTCAGAATAATTCACAGTAATTGTCTCTAGAGAAAATGACAAAAAATGTATTCATTTCGTCGATTGTTCTATTCTTCTTTGTGGCCGCATTTCTATCGATTTTCACAAAAAGCTCAGAAGGCAATTGGTCTCTGATCGATAATATTGTGAAAGGTGTGAGTAAACGTTGGAAAAAAATGGGTGTGGAATTCGGCCTTGACATCGACCTAAAAATGCAAAAAAGTCATTTAGCACAAATATCCAGGCGTAAATAACTGAAACATGAAAAATCACGCTCCCCCCACACACATACATATTTATATATATATATATATATATATATATATATATATATATATATATATATATATATATATATATATATGCATCTATATACATATATATGTATATATATATATGTATATATATATATATATTTATATATATATACATATATATATATATATATATATATATATATATATATATATATATATATATAAAAACCGGTGCAATCATTTGTTTTCTTAGATGTAAATCAGAAAAAGACAGAAATAAAAACGCGCATGATGATAAAAAGTGCTCAATGGTGGACAGAAATGTATATACATATATATATATATATATATATATATATATATATCTTTATATATAAAAAAATATATATATAACGTGGCTATAAAACAAACATTATTGGTTACAGATGTGCATACAAGTTTTATTAAGTTCAATATTAAGGGGCAACACTTCGTCAGACAAAAAAAAAATTGATATAGAAACAAGTGCCAACACGCCAATATTTTTTAGAAGATATTTGAGTATGATCTACAATGAATTGGAAAGTTTGAGGTATGGTATGTGAATGTTATCAGATGTGTTTTTTCGTGTGTGTGGTGGAAAAATACGGTGTTGTTCTCTCGTGTTTTAGACGTCATTAGTAGGTCCAGTTTTAATTCTAAATTCTCTTAGATTTTCGTTATTTAGTGCTTATGCTTTTTTTTATTTTCCGTATGCATAGGTTGTTTTTATGGTTGTATACCTTTTATTGGTGATTATTTTAATTTCCTTTTGACAAGTGTTGTATTCAATTATGAGTTTATTTTTTTATTATCTCTCGTGTTTTTATGTGTGTGTTTTTTACATTTTTTATTCATTTAATTGTTTTCAGTTTTCTAGTTTTAAGTGTGAGAGCAAAGAAAAAGAAAATCCTGTTCAACAAGATTTAGCTGTTTACAAGTGAGAGGAGTCAGAATGTTTTTAGTCTGGCGACGACTTTTCTGTCTTCAATCTAAGTACTTTTTTATTCATATACACGCTAGTACCCATATGCAAGGTAGTTATATTGTGGCCGTTTCTTTACTAGTGGTGACTTTCTGTTGATGGGTTTCATTATATATTTGTTAGTTATTATATTGAATTTATGTGTAATACATGTATTTTACACTTATTTTTATTTTGTTTAGATCAAATTCAAATATTTCATCAAAACTAATATGCGCTTCACATCCGTTTTAATACCAATTATTTTTATCTGATGAAGCGTTGTCATTGAATTGGAACTCCGCATAAACAGTATGTACGTGTGAGTACAATAATATTTGTATAATAAACATTATATAAACAAATAAATAAATAAATAAACCGAATCATAGCCCCCCTGCCTCCGAACCTAAACGACCACCCAATAGGCCAAGCCATACTTATCAAGAAATCATCCCACCAACGAGACGCTAAAAACTTTAACATTAAGGCTCAAATTTTAAAGTAACACCCTCCTGATACCCCCACATATTCCGCTCCCTCTCCATGTATCTCTACGCTCTCAGTCACACCAGAAATTAACTTTCCAGCCCCTCCCCCACAAGGTCCTTAAACTCCAAAACTAAAATATTACCGGCATACCAAGAGCCCCTCCCACATTTTCCCCTTTGTTCCCTTCCTCTTTTTTCCGTTCTTCCCGCACCCCTCCCCTGACATCATTCACTCTTTCATCCCATAATAACGAACATGTCTGTAAAAGTCTGAGGAAGCTACAGACGGTCAAAAACACGTCCGTATAGCTTAAGCAATAATGTAACTTAACAGAAAGATACGGTAATAAAAAATAAAATGTATATATATATATATATATATATATATATATATATATATATATATATATATATATATATATATATATATATATAGTCTTGGACGTGTTCTGAGCTTTCAAACTTTATTAAAAAAAAACTTATAGTATTTTATATGTTTTATTATTGTTTAGCAACCTATTTCATCATTAGTCATTTAATCACTTGCATTAACTTGCTGTCTCGAATTTACTACAGTCTTAATGTTTATTTAGGTGATCATCAGTTGTATCGGATTAAACATTGTTTCAGGGCATTTAAATGATGCATATTAAATCAGATTCCCAGCAGTGTCGACCAAACACAACCTCCCTTATAAACAAGAACACTATTTTTTCCAGATATTAAATCTATTTTCGTATTCTTTATTAAGTTTGCTATATCATTCACTTCATAAAAATGACTTTCTTATCTGTGTGATTCGTCTGTTTCCAAATTCAAGGGGATTCAATTTTTAATTCACCAGTGTTGTATTTATACGATTACGAATAATCACTTTGCCTACTAATAACCCCACAATGAATATGATTTCATATATTTATAGACTAATTTTTTAAAAAAATATTTATATATATATATATACATTTTTTGTATAACACTTTTTGCACATTTCTGGTATAGATTGATTTCTTTTATTAAGATATTGTGGTAAATTTTATAGGATGCAAAAGCACCAGGATAACGACCAAGTATTATTGCAAGATTTTAGTTTTATCTTCACTTTCTTTAATCACGCTTATTAATAATCTAGAATCTGGCGCTATAACATCTATTAAGTTAAAGATAACACGAGCAATTCTCAAGAACTCTAACATAATGATTGCATAAAACATAATAACAGGGTGGATAACATGATACAAACTGTTTTAAACGGGAAAGTGTATATTTCACCAAATATTTTATAAGGAACAATTCCATCCGTAATTTATTTTATTTAAATGCAAAAATGTAGCTTGTTTTTCTCCATGTTCACAATGAAATAAGTATTTTGGATATATGTGATGTTTCTTTTTTCAAATTCCTCATGAATGTTCATACATATAAGGTCATCCATAAGTCTCCAACAACAATGAAAAGTACATGTTTAAGATATATCATTTTTATTTGTGATATATATGTGCATTTATATATATATATATACATATATATAATGTTTTTAAAATAAAATTAAACACTGACCTGTGTGTATATACTCGAGTTAATATATATATATATATATATATATATATATATATGTGGGGGGGGGGTTATTATATAAAACCGAATGACTGCGTGTGTATGTGTGGTCACAGATAGGTTCCTGTATGATTGAATATTTTAAAAACTGATTACATATAATGTAAGAAAATGTATCGAGACACACGAATGTGTATGTTTGATCTGGCAAAACAGTGGTTCATTAAAATTGTGGGTTCTGCGTTCGGGCCTGGTTCACAAAGTCTGGAAACAAAAAATAAAATAAGACTAAAAGAATAAAACGTATACAACTGTTTTTTATATAGATATACATAATAATACTTTGATAAGTATGTTTTAACTTAAATAGGGATGGTCTAATAAAATTGTGGGGTCTGCGTTCGCTTCTGGCCTTCATAGAATGGAAATAGCCACATACTTTTATAAAGACATTTCATAATGATCTGCGTAAGTATACTTTGATTATTGTGTTTCAGTTAGAAGAAATATAGAATCATTAAATAATGGGGTGTTCGTTCGCACCTGACGTTCATAGAATGGAAATATGCTACAAAGTTTAACAAGTTCTTTTACTATAGATCCACAGAATATTGCGATAAGTGTTTTAGTGTGAACAGGTATGGGATAATAAATTATGGGGTTATCTATTTTATTTTTGCTTTCATCATATCTTGCTTTGGTTTTGCTACCCCCAAATTCGAAGCTATGTTTTACAACATGGCCTTTTCATAACCTATCATACTTTCATAAACCAGAGTCCATATTTTGTAGGCTATTTTTGTCAACGGCAGGTACTTTTGCTAGTATATATATATATATATATATATATATATATATATATATATATATATATATATATATATATATATATATATATATATATATACTCGAGTCTATTTAAATACAGTTTTGCCCAAAAATTATGTAGGATAGAATCCAATTAGAATACTTATAGTTTGGAGTAATTTTTTATAAAATTTGAAAATACCATTCTTTAATAGGATGACTTATACATTTTTCGTTTACTGTTTGTAAATTATTTTCGACCATATATAGATTTATATTACTATAGAATTTTCTTTTCTGGTAGAAATTATATATTTTATTCATAATTTATTTAAGTCTTTTGATATATTTACGTAAACGTTTAGTTATGCACGTCTTTGAAGCGCAAACTGTATTTTTGTGCAGTGTAGCCATCCAATACATACATCGAATACTTTTCTTCTAACTTCAATAATAGTTTTTCATTAATAATGCTATTATTCAGAATAATATTTTCCAAATTAATATTAGTTACTTAACAGGAATCTGAAGCCATGCCCATAATTTTTACTTCTAACAATGGACGTTGCATATAATATATTTTACACATAAAAGCTATATTATTTACCGCTTTATTATTAAGAAGTATTACAAAATTTAAGTATTTTATGAATCTTAATATTTCTCAATTCTTAAGAAGAGAGTTTGATTTTTAGGGCGTTTAAATTACTTTATACGTTCAAACTTTTTACTTACACGTTCAAGCATATACTATTCTTATGCATTAAACGTAGACTGTAATAATATATATATTTGCTTACGAAATAATAAAACTCTGTAGTGTTTTAGTTACTTCTTTAAATCATTTCGAATCAGTTAGTCATTTAGTTTCCCTATAATTTAAACTTTACTTAGGAGTTTCATGATCTTAGAATTTTTAACTATCTTATAATTACGTGTTATTACATCTTTTATCTTATTATTACTAACAGAAGGGTAATTACATTAACATTCTGGAATATTTCTAATATTATCATTTATATTCATATTCATATGTTCTATAGCTTTTTTATAATTAAAAAAACTTATTACCTATGATTGACCCAAGTTTTGTTTATGTAACTGTTTGTGTTAGATCTTTTTTGTGTGTATTTTTCAGGAGTAATTTTTGTTTTTTTATATACTTAAATATTTTAGGTTTATCATCAAAACTTTGTTTTCATACAGGCTCTCTATTATTTATATTAACATGAGTATATCTTTAAACCATATTGGTAAATTATTCACATTTTTTTAAATTATGCCTTCTTTCTAAGCCTGACACATCTTAAGGATATCAACACCTACATTTCCTAAACTATTATCTTCATTACATTTGAATTTTTCAATAACTTGTACAGAAAAAGATCACTTACTACAGGTTTCTTTAAAGTGTTTAATAACCTGGATGCTTTCCTCACTATCTGATCAATTATATCCCATACGTTTATTCAGAAGTATTACAGTATATATATATATATATATATATATATATATATATATATATATATATGTGTGTGTGTGTGTGCGCCTGTGTGTATAATTATGCACGTCGAATACGTACACATGTACACACATATGCATGTATATATATATATATACATATATATATGCGTGTGTGTGTTTATAGAACTGGATACGTATATATATATATATATATATATATATATATATATATGTATATATATACATATATATATAGTAGCTGTACCCTGCCACGCATTGCTGTTGCTACAATTTGGTGTAATCTCAAAATCCCCATATAAAGAACGCTATATTAAAAATGACTTTTGGAATGAATACAACATATCTCCACACGTTAAGACGTATTGTTTTTTTTTGTATAACAAATTGTTAGTTGAAAGCAGAGAATTGTTACCAAACACTATCCCCTCACCGTGGTAAAAATGTCTAAAGAAAACAACTTTTTTTTAGAAACGTATCTGTATCTTACCTAAAAATGTCTTTAATGAAGGAGCAGCATTCATATTTTTTTTATAAAAATCAACTTCTTGTAAAAAAAAGTGTATTTTAACTGTTAAAAGTGTTCGGGCGGGGGAGCAAAAAGCTTTAACCTGACAATTTGTTGAAAAAAAGCAAAACCCCAACAATCGACTTACATATAATGTCACAATATTTTTTTCAGATTTGCCATTTAGTTGTACAAATAGCCTTCAAAGTTGTTATCAAAAAAGGGATACATATTTAATATCAGCGGAGGTAACTCTACAAACTCCCATTTTAAAGAAAAACTTTTTACGAAAACATCTGAAGAGAGTACACCCTACGCTCGAAACGCGTTATAAAAATATTTTAAAATAAAAATATGATGAAAACCTTTAAAAAAAACCCACAATTGTTGATGGCTATACTCTTTTAAATATACATTTTTTCTCTCGTTGGAATTACACAACCATCACTTTAAATATATATATATATATATATATATATATATATATATTAACCAAGAGAGAGATTGTAGCTGTTATACAAAGCTAAATCTCTGTAACATCATCTTTTTATAGACACTCTCTCAGGCATTTGTCTATAAAAATAGTCCTGTAGCAATGGAAAAATTGTGACGAGTGTAGGCTGCAAATGCTGGAAGTATGTAATAATTGATCTGACATCATTATATGTATCCGTGTGTGTATGTACGTATATGTGTTCGTATTATTATATATGTGCATGTGTATGCATTTGTATGTGTATATGTGTGTATATATGTATATATATTTGTGGGTGTGTATGTATATATGTATATATACATATGTGTGTATATGTATGCATATGTATGTGTATATATGCATATGTGTATGTATTTGTATTTATGCATAGATATGTATATGTAGTTAAATGTATGTGTATCTATATGTGCATATATGTGTACGTATATTTATGTGTATGTATATGGGTGTTTGTATTTGAATATGTGTGTATATATGCGTATGTATTTGTGTATGTATGCATGTGTGTATGTATATGTATCATGTATTGTGTATGTATGTAAATATGTGTGTATGTTTATGGATATATGTGGCTGTATGCGTGTACGTATGTATATGTATGTATAGCAATGCCCGTCTCAAGTGTCATGTCTGCTTGAGTGTGTGACTTCGCCGGTACCACTAAAACAAGAAAAAAAAAGTAAAATTAGGGCTCATGGATTTAAGTGTCTTAAGGAGTGGTACACGTCTGACCAGACGTTGCAATTATCATATCCGTATGTGTTTGTATAGGTGGGTTATATGTGACGCAAAAATTTGCATGGTGTCGTATATATATATATATATATATATATATATATATATATATATATATATATATATATATACATATATATATGCGTATTTTGTTAGGTAAGCTACTACTATATTTTCCATATATACTATATATATGGACTGCCTTGCTTTCTATAATTCGTGAAATCTAAACATCACTGTATATTTTCTTACAAACGATATCTTATTTCATTTTCTTTTGCTTTTTCCTTTCTTTTTCCTTCCTTTTCCTTTTCAAAAATTGATCACATGCGGTAGAAGACACATTATTATATGCGTCAGTTGAGGTAATCAAACATAAACGTTTGATTGGTCATTATTGCAAACTCTAATAGTGCAAGGTCGTTAGTATCTCGAGTGAAATATTAAGGGCTCAGCAATATTGGATAGTTGAAGAAATAGCTGCATAGATTAGAATATAAAAACGAAAAATAAAATCATTAATCAAGCGTAAACTGGATGAATATATAGCATACTAAGTAATTAGGAGTACACTGTTCCTTAATCCAGTAAAGCCAACTTTTCGTTGCTAGTAAGTTGTACATATACAATGGCTGCTGCGATAACGCAATCATTTGAACATCCAGCGAAGGAAATATAAACTACTAGCAAAGATACCCGTGCTTCGCACGGAGCTTTGTTGCGCACTCGGGTACCAAAATCTGTGGGCACCTTTCCAGTAAGTTGATGTTGTAAGAGCAACGATTGCATAAGGTGATTAACATTTTAACTACCTCTTGTAGTGACTGAAATTCAATCAGGAACTTCACAAAACATTTTCATCAAAAAGGAAGGTTACTTGATGTTACATAGTAAATTTTTCATTGAAGTCATTTTCAACTCTTGCTTAAATTTTATCTTGCACATTCAATACTAAAAACTTACCACAATCAGATCATGTCAGTTTTTCCTCATATCCATTTCTCGAACTTTTCACTAAAGAGCCTCAGGGTAAACTACATTTCTGCTGCTTTGATTTGGAGCCAGAATGTAGAGTTTTTCTGAACTTCCTGTCCGGCTGATGGAGACGTAGAACATACCGTGACTGAAGCAGTCTGATGTCAAGTCTACGCCAATGGTGTTAAATGTCTGACCTTGACTTTTGTTTATGCTCATTGCAAAACACACCTTCACAGGAAATTGGAGTCTCCGGAATTTAAATGGAAGTACTGAGTCCGATGGAACTAAGGGGATCCTTGGCAGTAGAACGGTTTCGCCTTTGTAGGGACCACAGGAAATGGTGGCCTCAAGTACATTGGTGTGCAATCTGGTGATAACACATCTGGTTCCGTTTGTTATTTTTGGCGGTTCCAAGGATCGAAGAATCATGATTGGCGATCCAATTTTGAGATTTAAAATGTGTGGAGGCATTCCAGATATCTCCAAAGAGTTTAAAAACTCCACAGGGTAGTGAACAGCTTCATATTCATTAGTAGCTGAATCAACTGACTTGTATTGCTTTGTATCTCCTGGAAATTCATCCATTATTGAATTGTTCAAATGATTCACATTGCTGTTTAATGGCGAAATAATAGCCCTCTCAGCAAGCCAATCCGGTGATTTTCCATTGTTTTGCAGGTCTGGGTACACTTTGTCTTTCAGTTGCTTCTGATTACTGACACATTTACCAAGCGCAGTTGGAATCTTAATTGTGTCAGGTGAAGAAGTGATAGGAAACTGACCATTACCGATTTGGAGAAGCAATTTTGAGAAGTCTGCTGCAGCTGTGTTATCAGAGATATAGGCTCTCATATTAGTAGTCAGTCTCTTCACTATAACGTGCCTCCAGAGATAGGATTGTTTCAAACTTGCATTGACAATGTTAGCCCTTGTGCCATTTTTAACCACTGGGAGGATTTGACGGAAATCACCGCAAAATAAGGTTGGAATGCCACCCATGGGATTCTTGTTTCCTGTGATGTCTTGCAGTGTTCGGTCAATTGCTTCATAAGCACTCTTGTGCGTCATTGGGGCTTCGTCTACAATGATTGCAGAGGTGTCTCTAATTACATTTGCCAAGGCTGAGTTACCGGTAATTTTGCAAACTGGCTGATCCATTCGATGAGTATCCAAGGGTACTTTAAAAGTGCTGTGAAGAGTGCGGCCACCTTGTAGTAGAGATGCAGCAATGCCACTGAATGCTGTTGCAAGCACAATCTTTCTCATGGATCTAATCTTTGCAAGGATCAAATTGATTACAAAAGTCTTGCCCGTACCACCTGGAGCATCAAGAAACATCATGTTTTTGTTCATTTCACCTTGTGCTTCCAACATTGCCATGAATGAATTGTAAACTTCTCTTTGAGAATCGGTCAGTTTTTCTTGCATATTTTCTGCTTGTAGGGAAGTTCTTCAAGATTATAAGTAACTTCACGTTGATACTCTTTCGCGAGTCTTTCATCTCTCCCTTGCATTGGTGCAGGTAATCCATAGCTTGCCAATGGTTGACCGCACATAAGGAGAACTTTTTCTTCAATTAGACAAAGAGTTTTATTGTAGATGTCCTCATTAAAATCTGCTTCTGAATTGTTAACTTCTTGCCTGTATCTGTGAAGAATGTCTTCAGATATTACATCACGAAAAGCCATCCAGATCTCAAGAGGATTTCTTGGCTCACAGGCTGTTAAAATTATCACAAATAGGCTTCGCAAATTTGAAGGTGATTGAGTGGCACTTGCCTCTCCTACTGCTTGATGCAAGTGATGGTCATTTTCTAGAAGGCCTCGAGCAAGGCACGCTGCTCTGTATGTTTCAAACACCTGACCATTGTATGCTCGCAAATTTTGAAATGAAGTTGGACCAGCAACCTCATTGAGCAACAGGCGTAAGAAATAACACTCCCCTGCTTTTGGACTAATCGTGTAGATTCTCCCAATGCATGGTGCCTTCCATACATCATCATTTTCAGTACCTTCAACTTGTACCCCACGCATTCTTCTCATCCATTTCTTTGTCGATTTGTTCCAAGTGTAAAACTCAGGGACTTCTACGTATTTGAGACCCCTTGCAAAGTCATCCTCATGGCAGAGTTGAAAAAATGCTGTCAAAGTTGTGGCAGGCGGTGGACCTTGGGCTCGTTCCAGAGCAGTATCAGCTGAGAACATGACACGCTGCCCATTTTCAAGATAAACAGAAAGTTGTACAATTGGGGGGAAATGTTCATGGATGGGATGTTCCAATATCCTCCAGGCCGCCTCTGAACTGCCGACATATATTGCATTCTGGAACTGCTGGATCTCATCCACAATGTGACTTTGTACTTGGCCTTGTTGGTTAGCTGCTCCATCAGTTCTTTGTAGTTCAAACACTGCTTGATCACATCCTTTATTCACGTATTTGAGGACATATTTGATGCTTTGGATCGAGCTGCAAATTTCTACGTTAATGTGAGCGTTGAACTGCTGAAGGAGGACCTTGTTGTACGGAACAATCCACTGGTTTGTTATTTCTTGATTAACATACCGACCATTTCTCTTCATCCTTATTGTACCAGTCTGGCCTCCATCTTCTGGTTTTCTTCGCCTGTACTTGGGGTAAGAGTTTTGGTCTTGCTTGGTACACTGAAGAAATTCTTTTGGGTATTTTTTGGAACATTTGTTGTCAATCATACATGGACAATTTGGATTAAATGGTCCACAAGGTCCATGCACCATATGTGCCATCACTTTAGCATGAAGATCAGGATCTTCCTCTTTGTCAGGGATCTCTGCAGATATGCAGAGATCCATTTTTTCTGGTAGAAGTTTGTCCTCCGGGGCCTGCCAGGTGAGGATGTGTGCATGCGGCAGTCCTCTTTTTTGATATTCAATACTGTACAGGAAAGCCCTCAACCTGCCAAATCCTCCCTTTTTAATAAATTCAAGTAACTTTTTTAGCTTCTGCCTGAAAACCCTGGCAACAATATCTGGACGATCCTGAGGGTCTTGCCCTTGAAGACAATTTTCTGTAATTTCTGTCCACTTTGGATTTGTTGTGAACATGATGAAGAGGTCGGCTCGGCCCATTCGCCGAACATATGCCATGGCATCACTTTGACGCTCAAACATGTATCGAGGGCCTCCTGTATAAGTTGCCGGAAGTACAACTCGTTGACCAAACTGTTCTGGATTCCCATCCTCCCTAAGAATTGAATCTCTCAAGTTGCTATAATTGTCAGCTCTCAGGGTCTGTTGCTCACGCCTCAGGAACTGTAAACGTTCTGTTTCAATCTTGCAGTACACATCCACCAGCCATTGTTGAAATAGCCTTCGGTACCAGAGAAAATAGTTTCCAGGCCGAGTCATTAAATGGTACGAATAAAATTGCTGTTGGGTAACTTTTCGCCCATTGGATGCCTTCATGTAGATGTTGTAAGATGGAGAACCATAGGGGTACATTAACGGGTACATTAAAGTATCGTAGAGGGGATGTAGTTCGGAGATCCATTTTAATGTATCATTTCTAAAACGCAAGACAATATCCCGGTTAGCTGTTGGTTCATTCTCCATTAATATTCCAATCTCATACGTTGTTGTTGGAGCATTGAATCGCCGTGGATGCTCTTCTTGCGGCCTTCGGTCTTCCCTTATGACAACTTTATGTTCTACCAAGTGTTCTTCTTCAATCCTCTCCTTTGTTGTTTTCAGCTGACAAATAAAGCTGTTGTTCTCATGTAAAAATTCAGTCAGACTTTGGAGAATGTCTCTATTGAGTCTACTGTCACGTCCCCGATTATGTAGTTCCTCTTCCAGACTATCCAAGAAGTAGACTTGAATAAACTTTGCTGTTTCATCTTCAGGTGGTAAAAGACTCCCAATCTGGTGGCAAACCTGGCCTCGAATTCTAAAAGAAGGATTCCACCCATGTACTGCCGCAATTTTGTGACCAAATGATGTCATTGCAAAACAATTGTTATAACTGCGTAGATTTTGCAGAAAATCTTTAGAGATGGGACCATTGCCGGAGAGCAAATCTTGAAGCAACTGAGGCAGTGGTGGAAAGCTATCAAGCACAACTTTGCCAGAAGAACAACAACAACCAGGGGTTTCTCCTTTAAATTTTACAGCTGAGCAATGTTGACATACTTTGTCCATTTTTCCTATATCAGCTGTAGTGAGAGAGTCATTTTTGTTGTAGAGCAATCCTTTTCTATTGCAGTGTTCTATTTCATGGTGTCTCAAAGCAGTCATTCGTTGTCTAGCTGCCTCGTTTTCTGTCAATTGCTGGGGCAAAGTCATACTCTCTCTCCATGCAGCCTCTCGTTGTTGCCCTTGGTATAGGCGAAAGCTTCGTTGGGTTTCCGATTCATTCTGATGTCGTTGAGCCACTCTCAACTCACCTTGTGTACGTCTACTTACCTCATATAATTCATTCGATCGTAATATTGCTTCTCTTTCCAGTGCATATCTTTGCCTTTCTTGAATTTCATCTTGTGATGAATTTAACCGCCTTACAGCATGTCTAGTTCTGTCAGCTTCACGTTGGGGTTCTCTTTCCAAATCTGACAGTCTTGCTCTCCTTTCTCTTTGACGTATCCTGTTAAGTTCTAGACGTCTTTCTCTATCTGAATTGTTTTCATTGGAGCGAATTGCAGCAACTCTTAGTCTATTAGCTTCCAATCTTTCCATTCTTTCTTCCTCACTTTCGTTTCTACTTCGTTTGGGTGGCATAATTTCGGTTTTAAACGGAATTGTTTAACGATATTAATGATTGTAAATTAATTAAGCGTAAAGGAAATGTATACTAACTGAAATGGACGAACTATAAACAATATTTCTGAATAGTACAATTATAAACAATTATATTGTACCTATTTACTATGCCTCCCCACGGGACAGAGTTAGACACCAGGGTCGTTTTTTAACGTGGAGAAAAGGTACAAAAATAAAAATTGTCTCAGTCGTGAAGGATTTCTCCTCCACCGAAAGAGAACAAGAAAATGAAGTGCAGCATCTGAAGAACAGATACTACACTTTGATCTTGACCAAAAGGAATGAATAAAAGCGACCTACGTGTGACTCATTACTTCCGGGTGTAAACGTCACAGTCTAAAAGTAATAATTAAAAAAAAAAAGTAAATGTAAAATAAATGTAATACCAACTTAGGTTAACTAAGTAAACAGTACAATTAAAACAGTTCTATTAAAACAAATAATTACTAAGATCTAGGTAATTGTTAGTCTCATTGTTATGGTTTTAAAGAAAAAAATGTGTAAAAAAAAGTTCTGCTTTTGTGAGTACGTGTATTTCTTTTAAATTACATAACCTTTTTATTTTATTATTTATATCTCTTTTAAATTTATATATTTTGTTAGTAAACTGGAAGAAATTCAGTTGAATAAAACCTTGTTCGTGTTCTTTACGTTAAACTCATATTTTTATAAAAGGTTCATCCGGTTTAAAGAAAGCACTAAGTTTAAATAAGACTGGAAATAACTAATTCAATATATAAATAGAAAAATGAAATAAATATAAGCTTTAAGTCTTAAGATAGTAATAATCAAAATGTAATAAATTATTTGTAGTTCAAATCTATGATAAACAGGCTTTCGAAATAGGCTCGACCAGAAAGATTAAATTGGAACGAAATTATAATCTCCGTGCCATTTTCAAAACAACCCCACAAAAGTAACGATATCCTGCAGTTGGTTAAATGACAATTGTTGTAAGAAAAATGTAAAAGAAAATGCGCTTATCTGTTTATTTTGACCTGTTTTATTTAATTAAAAAAAAATTGGCTATAACTGGAAGAGAGCGTTATGTTTTGGGGGTTGTTTAAAAAATAGAATGGAAATAAAGTTAGTTCCGTTTTAATTGTGTTTAATTGCGGCAAGCGCTAACAAAATCGAAAAATCACTGTTTACATTCGAAATGTTAACTTTTATAGGTTTACAGGTTTGCTGACAAGGCTGGGGGTGTTTAATACAATTATTTTACTAAATTGATTTTTTTCATTTAAAAATAAAATTATTTCTTTTTTAATAAAGTTTTATTTTAAAATATTTGTTTTTGTTTATTTATATAAAATTACGATAGTTGAATTGTATTCTTTCAATTATATTGGCAAGTAAAATATAAAAGATTAAAACGGAACGAAATTGAAATTTCCATTACATTTTCAATACAATCCCAAAACATAAAGCTTTGCTCGCCAATGAATTGTTTTGATAATATACGTAAAGTGAAATAAATCGAATATAAAATTAAATGAAAATATATTAAATAATTAAATGTTAAATAGATTTTGTAAATAGTACAGTTGAAATGATTAAAATATTTCCAATATGTAATAAGGTCGAGGTAATTAGTTAAAGAGATTTAATATAATGTGATATGCAAATGAGCATAAGTCATTCGATATGGGGGTGGTTTGTAGACTAGTATATAAAGAAATTAGGCATAGAGTCTTATGTCTCCTATAACAGAAACATCCTAAAATGGGTTCTAATGTTTCTCTACCAGGAGAGATCTACCCTCTTACCTCCTTTATATTTCGTTGATGGTGGAGAGCTGTACACACAGACAGAAACACACGAACCCTATTACTTTATAAAAATATAGATAAGAAATATGAGGAGTATTTACACAGTCTTTAGACAACATGACTATTTGACGTTATTAGTTATCTGTTGAAATAATCTATGTTAATAATCTTTAGCCCGAAAAAAAAATGATATAATGGCGCAAAAATAAGTTAGATTCTTATCAGATACATATACGGCACAAAACGACATTTTTTAGCACCAGTCTCATAACAAAAGTATATTATTTGTTACTTGATCGTTGGTTTGAAGGAAACCGATAATAGTAGTTAGTGCCTGCTAAATGTATTTATTTTCCCGTGGCAAGGACTTACATTAATATGTGTATCATATCTTTTTAGCAATGCAACTCTAATGTATATTTATCTCGCATAACGTACGTTAAGTTTTTTTTTTCAAGATGTTCTACCCTTGGCTACGTTATCACGATGGATGGATGAGTAATGCTTCCTTCGACTATTATTGCTGCTTTCATGAAATGCATAACATTCATATTGATACGCACACTATAAAGTTAAATAAAACCAAATGCTACGTATATTCTGCCGAGTTTCTATTGAATATCTGCTTAAGATTCTGAAATTCATAAGACAATATTAATTCTTAAACAATTACAAGAGTTATTTTTATCTAATCTATTATGCGATCGAATGTCAGTTTAAAAAATCGAATTAATAATGAAAAAGTGTAATTTTTACAAAGATCAGATTCAAAGGGTTATTTTAGGTAACATTTTTTCTTTCTTTTTTTTTTCGTATTAATGTTTAACCTCGTCTTCTTTTTTTTCTTTTATTCTATGTTTGAGTTTAAGGTCGTCGATAGCCTCCATTTCTTCATTTTTTGCTTATTACAATTTTTTTCTAAAATGTGCGTAAAATGTAACAAACGTGAAATCCTTCTTTCCCATTGGCATGCAGGCCTTTAAATTTTATTGTGGTTTGTCGATACGTGATTCTATTTTAATTCGGTAAATATCAAGTTTCAGAAAAAATATAATTTAGGATTAGGAAACGATTTTAAATGTCTTATTTATTCTAAGTTCTGTGACTCCTAAGCCTGCACCTTTTTCCCCCACAATAGAAAATTGCAAGCACCGTGTTTGCTTTAAATCATATGTTAGGAATGATTCACACCATTTTCTGGCAACACACGGACACACATGTGCCTACACACACACAGACACACAGACACAGACACACATACCCACACACTCGTATACGTGTTTACATATATGTGCGTGTGTGTGTGTTTCTATTGCTGTATGCAATGACGTAGAGGTAGTTTAAAACGATATAACTTAAATCTGAAGGAGGAAAAATAATATGGTTTGTTAAATAATAGTTTTTGTTTTCGTTTGTGCATTTTGCTCTCCCGTTTTGTACACGTATTTCATGTTTTAATATAGTTCTCTTGTGTTAGATAATAATTTCCACGTATTATTTCTTTCAAACCTCGCTGCCATTGTAGTTTCATTAGCAGTTTACTTTGTTTACTTAATACCCATTTCTGTGTTGCTTAACAATAGATATTTTAAACTAATAAAAATAAAGCATACTTGTAAACGAAAGTGAAAATATTAATTGCTTTAGAGATATTTATATAAATGAAAAACTAAAGATACATGAATTAGTATATTATATATAAATTAATACATTATTTCATTAAAGATAAATGTATCAACAACGCGAGCCGGTATCTTATTAGGAGATATCGGGCTAGATGGTTACGAATTAGTTACATTTCAATTAAAACAACATGGTTTGCGATATGCCGCGCGCAATGTACGTTAAACTTTACGCAAATATATATGTTCAATGTTAATATAAACATTCTAATGTTATAATGACCATCTTTAATTTATATTTTGATGTCTTTCAGATTGTACTAGACTACTGTTGGCCAGTTGGGTGGAACTTTTATATTAGCTATGGGACTCATGTATGAACGTGACACTTGTGGCGTAAAGTAACTATTTTTTTTTACATAACAGAAACATTTCTATGCAAGTATATTAACATGAAAAATCACGGACGGATCACTCACACATGAAAAAAAAACTCCTCTTGTTTGTGTAAATTACATATTTGTCCGAATAATTGCTCAAAAATCGATTTTCCTACAATTCGAACGCCAACAAAAGTCATTTGTCAGCACCAACGCACATGCACCTACCGAGGAGAGGTATCAGAATGAAAAACCCATATTAGAATCCTTCAACCAAGTTATAGAAACTTAAAATCTGAAAAAAAAATTAATAAAACCTGGAGCAAAAGAATAAAACATAAATAAATACAATTAAATTATATTGAAACATATTAGTAAATGGGTCAACAAATTCACCGTTCTCACGCGCCTATTAGGATCTAGAAATATAAACAAAAATAAAAAAGAAGGAAGGAAGGAAGGAAAAGGGATTGATTGAGTGTATTAGTAGTATTACTATTAGTAGTAGTCTTTGCTTTACTACCATTGTTCTCATGTTTGTCAACGGGTTAAAGTTGTTTAGTTGTAAGAAAATAGCGACAGTATAGTTGTAATAAAGAATATTTGCACCCCGGTCCTCAACCCATGTAAAATAATAATTGAGAAATAATAACGTGAATTTTTCAGTGCGCAGGACAAACTCTGCAAAAGAAGCGATTTGTGTTTATTTGTTCACGTTGTTATGAGTTAACGTTTATACGCACATGCGACACCTGATCTCGTAAACCAGAAAGTGGGTTACAACTCTCCTTAAAAGGTCATTTGAGTTTTATAATTATATAGATAAAGATTCACCCAAAAACTTGTTAACAAGCTCGTCGCATGCCTGAGTACCGTTTATGTATAATTTCAAATGTTTATACATTAAATTTGCTTAATAATTTGCATCAGACCACAAATTAAAATCCGTTAAACATTGACCCCTTGGCAAACGAATTTTCGGCATAAACCTTATTAAAAAGTTTGCCTTTTTTATTAATACTAAATACAGTTTATGTAAAATTTCACGTATTTAGACAAAAAGACGGGGCGAAATTTCGTAGAAACCGCAGAGATATTTTATTTTGAATGTTCACTCCAAACCTTAGCATTTACTGTTTTGGGCTTATATGAAATTAAAATATTTGATCCATATCCACAGAACCAAAACTTAAAATTTCAAGTGTTTACACCCAACATTGGCGGAAATGTTTATAGTGTTCTGAAAGGTCAAATCGTGGAAGTTTGACCACTTAACAGCGAAATTTCTGACCGAAAGCCGATGTAGGAGATTTTCTCAAACCTGAATACACCTTATGTAAAATTTCTAGTCTGTTGACCGAACATTGGCAGAGTTATTGTGTAGCGAAATGTAAACACACAAAGACACAAGAGACATTTTCACTTTTTTAGATCGACTAGCATATCAGCCTGACGATGGCCGGGTGTTTGGTGGTGTATGTTGAGCAAAAAAAAAAAAAAAGCGGTCAATTGGTTTATATTTGACCCCTATTAAGGTCCTTTAATAATTATTGTTTTAGGTACATTCCAAGTTATTAAGTTAGATCAATGTCCAAGGAACCCATATCTAAAATTTGCAGTGTTTAGACCCAAAATTGGCGGAGGAGTTTAGTAGAGTAATCAAAGGTCAAATCGTTGAACTTTGACACCGTAACAGCCAAATTTCTGGTCCAAACTCGATTACAAAGATTTTCCTTAATCTCATTAACCTATATATAAAATTTTGAGTTAGTAGACTGAAAAATGGCTGAGTTATTGTGTAGGGAAACGTACACAGACAGACGCACACACATACATACACACACTTACACTATTACAGATATATAGATAGATTATCTAAAATGTGTTTACCATTTCATTTCAAATGGGTATACACCCTTGTTTCTGTGTTTTTTTTTGTATTTATATTTATTAGGCTTCAAGTATTTTAAAATGTTATAATAAACAACTAAATTATTAAACATATACCAACAGAAGTCTACACTATAGAACACGCATATCGTAATGACTAATAACATTATATGTAATAAAATATATGTTATTTCTTATTGCCATACAAAAAATAATTTTAATTTCGTATTTTACAGAAGCATAAAATTGTAATATGCATAGTATGCACATGTGTAACGTTGGCCAGGAACCAACACGGTGCAACCTCTTGCAAGACAGAAGAAAGGTTTATAAAATAATGTCTACTGATATTTCGGTTGCACGAAGAAGGCATTGTCTCACTCTCTGGTTATATTGCCATATCTCTTAGCTACGTGTCTTCTCGAACTTTGAAGTTGCTCCTAACATGATCTGAAAAGTTTTCCATTAATCTCACGCGATCTCAAACGAAACCATCATCTCTCATGTTATGTCGAACATTATTTAACAAAATCAAATTATAAAGTCTTTATTTTTTCTTTATCAATAAATAAATCCGTATACTTCTGACTTTAGTCAGATAACTGCTTATTTTTATATTATTTGGAATATTCGAACTATATATATATATATATATATATATATATATATATATATATATATAATAAAAATTACAATTCAATTTACCAAAATGAACCAAGATGGTAAAATGAAAGTATAATGTAAATATTAAAGAATTCATATGTATAAAATTATCTCAGCCATATGTAAAAGCTCGATAAAACCAAATAAGAAATAGAGCTTATAATATGAGCAAACAGTTAATAAAATATGTTAAAAAACACTTTGAAATGAGTTAAACACATACTTAATCTGAAAAGGAAAAACTAGATAAATGGATTATCTATATTCGCGGAGTTTGGAAGAAATACTTTCCTTCTCATCAGAAGTTGGAATTAGCAAAATGCGGGATCGGATTTTGCATGCAGAAGTATTTGATGAAACAACAAGTAAGTCAAATATATTACTTGATAACAAACAAATTGAAGGAGAGGGAATATGGTGAAGAAAAAGGTGATTACACATGAATGTATAGTCTGGTGGAAGATAAAAAAAAATCCAGTGTCGGTATAATCCAAATGTAAACTTCAAGAAAGTTAAAAGGATTTCCATTTGTACAAGTAAAATCCAAAGAAATCCCGTAATTGGAAGAAGATGGTCGATAATAATCCAAAGGCAGAAATCCATGGAATATTTCAGAAAAATGTGTATAAGGAAAAAGAAAAGATTCCAATAATATTAATAAAAGAAAAATAATATATGCTTTTCACTCTACTTCCGAGACATAAATATTAATAAGAAATATCAGGGGAGAGAAAGAGGAGAGAGAAAAAAGGATATATATATACATATATATATATATATATATATATATATATATATATATATATATATATATATATATATATATATACACATAAACACAAATACACCCCTCCACACACGCATATATATATATATATATATACATACATATATATATATATATATATATATATATATATATATATATATATATATATATATATATATATATATATATGAAGTTATTAGTGGATTTGGGACCAAACTATTCTGTGATAGTGCAAATTTTCCGCAGCTTTTCGTCTTAGCATGAATTTATCGTGGAACTTTATGCGAGTTTTTCTTTTTTTATATTCCACGTTCTAAAAAGAATAAAACATATTGGTTGCAAATGATTGCAATTTAAACGATTACATAAACCGAGCCACATATATTAATGATATATACAGTCAAGGTTGTGAAACTCAAACTTATTTAAAATGCAATCATTGAAATCACAATTAAAAAATCCTTTAGTACGTTTTTTCTCATCGTAATATAAAAACGATATATAGTTAACCTATATATTTTAGATTTATCCGCTATTGCCTCCAATTAATTAAAATACCATAAAAAGAAGACTATTAAACCATAAATTTGCCAGTTTGATTGAACAATATTAAACTGTTCTGCTATTAATCAATATATTATCGAGAATAAATACTCCGCGTTTATTTGTGTTCATCTTCTTATCATTAATTAGCGTTATAGACATAGAATCAAAAGTAAGGCGATTAACACTCAATTTATGTTTAAATATTTTGCCAAAAATTTCCAACTCCAAATAATTATTCAAATACCTCGTAAAGTAAGTTCGTCGCCGTTTTGTGTGCTATTCTAATAAGTGCGCATTACATATTATATTCGAGAATATAATATGTAAAATTATAAAAAAAAAATATACATATATTTGTTATGCTCAATAGAATTCATTTTGTCCTTGTTTATATTTTTTCTTTATTTTGTTACTTCGTCCCCACCTGTGCCCCCATTACTGTGGCGAAGAGGGTATATAGTACATAAAATCTACGTTTATTCAACACAAACGATTTATATAATTCCCTAAAAAGAGTATAAGAATATAATACCGTCAAAGATTATTTTTCTGCCGATTTATTGCTTATTCTAAGACTCGCTCGTTATATTTAAGATGTTTATGCTTGTAGTTATTTTTTTTCATGAATAAAATATTATGCCAAAAATTACATTCTTTACATTATTGGGAATCATATACGCATATCACTTTGATATCTTAGTGCTTTATTACATTAAGATATGTTTCCGCAAATCAATATATTTTTCGATTTAACCCCATCTAATAGTGCTCCAATAGTGAAAGTGTTGCTTATATTTAATTAATCAAGGTTTGCAGGACTTTCTTTGAAATAAGCATCATAGTTTATCGGCCCCAGACAGCTGCAAGTAAAAACAATCATTTTTGCTGCTCTTCACTTCTTTTGTCATGAATATGATTAGCCTCACCAGAACCATCGACATTAATCCTTATCCGATTATATATAATTATATTAGACTCCCTGCATTCAAGGAAACGTATGTAATTACTTATGATCAGATTGTTATTAATATATATATATATATATATATATATATATATATATATATATATATATATATATTGTGAGCAAGAATATCATTTATACCAATTATCTAACTGTAATATAATAAACATATCACCCTAGACAGACACTCACTCGCACACACATACACACACAAACAACACATACACAGGCACATACACACACACACACACACATATATATATATATATATATATATATGTATATGTATATGTGTGTGAGAGAGAGTGTGTGTTTTGTGTGCTTTTTGCGGCATCATGTTTCTTATGTTTTTTAACGGACACCTGTTTCACTCATAGATCGATTCCGATAGATTGTCGCCAATCATTGATCGTTCTCTGAAGTCCTTCGAGGAAGCTAAAACCATTGGAATTCTCAGTAATTTCATTTCCAGCCGAATGCAATTAAAGGTCTGTATAGTGTTTCTTTTAGAACATACATCACAGAAGTGTGTATGTGCATTTTTACGAGCACAGAGCGATTAAGCACGTGCTAGTTACAAATGTGACAATTAAAAAAAAACAAAGTTCGGTTCTTGTAAAAAAAAAACCCCTACATTCTCAACAATAATAAGCATTATATTTTCTTTTGTATCACGCTCAGAAACGAAAGCTACTACAATAAAATGCTTATATATTTCTTCAGTATATTATACACTTATATAAGCTATTTTGTAATAATACCCGAACTGCAGATTGTAAACGCTGTGTTCAAGTGGTATTATATTTTGTACAGAACACCAGTTTTTTATAGAAATCGCTTAGAGAAAAATCAATACCACGTAATTCTTGTAAATATTAGCAAATATATTTTATTAAAAGAATAAAAATTATCATTATATTTTTATTAAACTAAGTTAGATATGTGTATATTATAATTGATCATTTCATCAAATCAAAATATTAATATGCACGAGTTCTACGTAACGCTATCACATATTATGTATTTTTATATATTTTCATACCCACGTTAAAATTCATATACTTATATATATATATATATATATATATATATATATATATGTATATGTGGGGGAAGAATGTATTGTATTATTGTTAATCTTAGTCTTACTATTAGATATATTGCCGATCTTTTTTTTCAAAGTAAACATATCTATATAAATAAAGCAGTAGGCATATGTGTGGGTGGGTGTTAATAGCTAACAGGTAAACTTTTAAACTACTGGTCACATAGCACTGAAATTCTCATAAAATAGTATTCATGCACCAAGGATGGTTTATAGCGAATAATATATTTGCTTGCATGGATGTATATCGCATCCAGACATCGGCAAATTTGCGTGTAAAATATTCATTAAACATTGGACAGCATTTTGTTTTGTATGCGCACACGCGTACTTTCGTCTGATTCTCAGGCGGGAACGCTCGGTTCTTTTTAATTTAAATTCTTACTAATGACACCAACTCATTTGTTTATGTGTTGTATGCTGAAACAATTTACAATTCAAACAATACTTTATTTCATGTATATTTTTAACAGACATTATTACATAGGTATTATGTTCGTAAGGGGGAGCGATAATAGGGGTCAAAATTATGAAAAATATTGTCTAACGTAGTAACATATCACAGAATTATGAGAAATGATGAGATGTAAGTTAATTGATTGGTGTTTGTTTTTATTAAATAATCGGCCCAGTTATTATTTTCGGAAGGGGGGTACTAAATATGGGTTTAAATTATAAAAAAAGTTGTCAAAATCAGTGACATATCCAAGATGTATGAAAAATGATGAAATGAGAATCAATCGATTAGTGTGTTTGTAATACAATCATAAACCAAGACAAAATATCAGAGTTATTATTTTCGCAAGATTAAGTACATTATGAACGTTACAATTGTAAAAAAATAATTCTCGAAATTAGTAACTATCCACGAATTATTAAAAATGTAAAAATCTGAGTTAATTGATTGGTATTTTTTAACGAAATAATCGAACCAGACAATATATCAAAGTTATACTTTTCGTAAGGGGTTTGCTATAATGTGGGTTAATATTATGAAAAAGTGTTTGTCGAAATTTATAACATATGCAAGAATCATGAAATAAGATGAAATGTGAATAAATCGAGTGATGCGTTTTAATGAAATAAATATTGAATACAATATATCAAATTCATGGTTTTTGTAAGGGAGGGGGTGATAATGTAGGTTAAAATACTGAAAAATTCGTGTCGAAATTAGTAACACATCTAAGAATTATGAACAATCATAAAATGCTAATTTATTGATTGGTACATTTGTAATGAAATAATCGGCCCAGACAATATATCAAAGTTTTTTTTTCGTAAAGGGTAAATCGATAATGTATGTTACAATTAGAGTAAATAATTACCGAAATTATTAACATATCCATCGTATGAAAAATGGTGACATATTAGTTAATAAATTGGTGTGTTTGTAATGAAATAATCGGCCTCGGCAATATATCTAATTGTGATTTTCATAAGAGATGCCAAAAAAGTGAGTTAAAATTACAAAAAATGATTGTCGACATTAGTAACATATACAAGAATTATGAAATATGATGAAATGTGAATTAATTGATGCGTATTTTTGTAATGATATAATTGGTCCAGACAATATATGAGAACTAATGTTTTTATAAGGGGTAAGCGATAAAGTCAGGCAATATATCACAGTTATTATTTTCATGAGGGAGGGACAATAATGTGGGTAAAAGTTATAAAAAATGATTGTTGAAATTAGTAACGTATCAAAGAATTATGAAATATGAGGAACTGTTAGTTAATTGATTTGTATGTTTGTAATGAAATAATCGGCCCAGAAAATATATCGAAGTTTTTATTTTAATAAGGGGTAGGCGATAACGTGGTTACAAATATCACAAATTATTGCTGAAATTAGTAACCTATCTAAGAATTATGAAGAATAAATCGATTGGTTTGTTTGTAATGAAATGAAAAACCCAGATATCAAAGTCATTTTTTCGGGGGGGGGGGCGGGCACCATATGTGTTAAAATAATAAAAAAGATTTCGAAATTAGTAACATGTCTAATAATTTTGAACAATGATTAAATGTAAGTTGTTTGATTGTGTGCGGTTATAATTGATTAATCAGTCCATCCTATATATAAAAGTTATTATTTTACTCATAGGAAGGAGGTGCGATAATGTCGATTAAAATTATTAAAAATGGTTGTCGAAATTAGTAACATATCCAAGAATTATAAGACATGAGGAAATGTGAGTTAATTGATTGCTGTGTTTGTAATGAAATAATCAACCCAGGCAATACATCAATGTTATTATTTTTCGAAGAAGGGGGATGCGAGTATATGGGTTTAAATTATGAAAATTGTCAGTTTAAGGTGATACACAATATTTTTTCTGAATCTTCAATGTTAACTTCTGTGAAATGACGTAACATTTGTAGTGGTGACTAGAAAGACACATGATTATGTTGCTTTTTTACGTACGTTGGAGTTCTGTTTGAATTAACAACCTTCACTTTTGGGGTTGGGCTTGATAGAGTAATGTTAAGTTTGGAGTAGTGCAATCTCCCACAATGTCATATTTCAAAAATATGGAATAACTATGGCATGATATTCCGGAAATCACATCATTTCTCTTACTAATGTGTTGTTGGCGGTTGTAGTAATAAGGGGGAACTAATTTATATTAAGAATTGTGGTAAAGTAAATGTTGTCTAATGATCATTAGCATCAATACATTTATGTAATTATTTGGAAAACCTGCTGAGTTAAGCTCAAGAAATTACATCATTTCACTTAAAATTATGCTGTAAGTAGTGGAGAGAGAAAGAACAAAGTAATTGAGATTTTTGTAGTGAAGCAAGGGTTGCCTAATCGCAAAGCTTCTCACCATATCTGTTTATTTGTTTGTAAAGCTGGCAGGGTAATCTTCTGAAAATGACGTATTTTTGTCCAAAAATCAATATTGATTGTCGGTAGTGGGAAAATGGAACAGGGTAATGTAGAATTTGATGATGAATCAAGGGTTGTCTGATCACTTAATTTTTCAATGTAGTTATGCATTAATTTTTAAATCCTGCTAAGGCATCTGCAAAAATGACAATTTTTATTACAATAATTGTGCCGATAATGAGGGATGAAAGAAACGCACTAATGTTGAAATTTATGATGAAGCAAGGGTTACGAACTCATTAACCAACACAATGTATTTATGTATTAATGAAAAAAATCCTAATGGCACATTTTCAATTCTCTTGAATTCCTGGTAGCCTTGGTGGAAAGACTTATTCCATATATGTCGTACAATACCTGTTAAGAGTATGTTAAATTGTGTCATATATGCATATAAATTACCCGTCCGAAGGTAGGTAAACATTTTTTTTAATACGTGTTTTAAATTTCCCGTCCCCAAAAGGTAAAGGAATTTCATATACATTCCGTAATGTACCTGTCCTAGGGAAGGTACAATTATTTCATATTTGTAATAGCCGCCCGAGAGTTGGAAAATATTGTTTTCCTCGGCATAGCAAATGATACATACACATTAAAAATCCAATCTCCAAAGACTAACAATTATATTCAAAATCAAGTTACATTTTCTCATTGTTTATATTGTCCCGAGCAACGTTGGGTATTCCAGCTAGTATATTGATATATGTATTATTATTACCATAATGACTATATATTTTTTAGAAATAGTGTCTCCTCATATAAATGATTTATGATGATTTATACACCATTTGTATCGGCGTTCCCATGTTATACAAATAATTAAACTATGTATCTAAATAAAGCAGACGACACGATTATATGCGTATCGAAAATATATATATATATATATATATATATATATATATATATATATATATATATATATATATAGTTTAGTAGTAATCGACTTTTTAGAAGCACGGAGTAAACGGAATTCAACTAGGAGGCTAGAAATAACGACCACGTGCGTATCTGCATTTTTTTTTAATTTATATATTTAAAGTTCCAAATTTTCGGCTTATAAAGCGATCATCAGAAATCTTTTTAAACAATACAATATATATATATATATATATATATATATATATATATATATATATA
The DNA here is from genome assembly GCF_053919585.1 of Euprymna scolopes. NCBI lineage: Eukaryota > Metazoa > Mollusca > Cephalopoda > Sepiida > Sepiolidae > Euprymna > Euprymna scolopes. The sequence goes on from NC_136485.1 coordinate 40,678,927, forward strand.
TATATTTATTACGAACTATTGTGTCGTTTGGCAGAGTTTGTAAGTCGAAGGTAGATATTATGTATTGTCAGTTCATGTGGTAAGCGATGTCCATGCGCAAATGAGTAGTTTAGTAGTAGTCCATATTTAGAAGCACGGAGTAAACGCAATTCAAAATTTGAGGTTACAAAGAACGACCACGTGCGTATGTGTATTTTTTTAAATAAAAAAAAAAATAATTTATTTGTAGTTTTGAATTTTCAGCTTATAAAGCCTTCATCAGCACTCCGTGCTTCTAAAAAGTGGATTACTACTAAACTAACCATTTGAACATGGACAGCGCTTACCACTGCACTTAGCCGATCCCAACTATCTATATTTTTGCGTAAAGCTTCAGGATACCTATGGTTAAGTCGTTGATGATTGAGGCATTCTTCAACCATGAGTTAAATAAATCTGCTAGCAACTGAATAAGGATGTGCGACATCCTCAAAGATTATTCGTAAGACCATCCGTATCCGGTGACTTGTTATGACCAACTCAATTTAAGACATCGAGTATCTCATCAATCGTTATACAACCTTTGCACAGGGCTGCTTCAGTCGCTGAAAGGCGATGAAACTCAGCCAAATACTGTTCCAATGACTAACCGGGTAACCCGGTAAAAAAAGCTCCTGAAAATAACATCTAAAAGACCCCAGAACGCCTTTGTCTGTGGTCACGGATTTTCAACCACGCAATGTGCGATGTGGCGATCGGTAGTTTGTCGAAACTATTCATCGGCCGTGTTTGTCGCATCCAGGGTCAATCTTTTTTATATAGCCCTAATCGCTAGAATTTGATGTTCCTTTTCTCTCAAGGAGGCACTCCGGCCCGTAAGTATGCATTCATTAACACTATCCCCGCCAACCTCCGATCAAGACTAGACTCTTGTGTCGCTTTAGATTCTAGGATGAAATGGCTGCTTAAGTAGGCAGAAAAAATACCTAATGCCATACTTAAGATTGACTCGGTACTTATTCCTAATAACAACTCCCGTCAATTCCCGCTGTAGAGTAAATAAAATACGTCTGGTAGCCCTGCACATCAAACAAACAATAACCGGGCAATTAGGCTTAGTTATAATAAAGTTTAGTCGAACGCAAACAATTCAGTGGTCTGAGTAAACTATATTAGAGACACTTGGACAATCTAATACGCCTACAGCAACTCGCCAAACTTAAGAACCAGTTTATATAATTCTAACGTTTTACGGGGTTGTAGGTGCGGCTACCAGTCCAAGTCCACGCTACATCACCCCCTTGTATTTAAGAACTTCTCAAGTGCATCAAACTTATCAAGTATCTCCAGAAAATTGAAGCCAGCTCAATCGTGGTTAGTACTCCTAGATGTTAATCGTAAGCGATTTAAATCTCCGTCTAAGATAACTGTTCAGGAAGTACTCATACTTCTCGATCCCACGAACGAAGGCAGCTAGTCAATTATGGCTCTTATACGCATATACACTTATAAAATGAAAAGCACTACCTTTAATGGTAAAATCCAAAATGCACAGTCTTCCCTAAGGATATGAAGCACAGCTTTCACGACGCATCGAATGACCTATTCATTAGCCAGGAACACCCCTTGAGCGAGAACTGAAGTACACAGAGTAAGCGCTGTAACTCCTAGACAACGCACTCAAATGGTCACCTTAAAAAAGAAAACTTCCTCAACACCACAGATACCCACTCTTAGGGTCAGCAGTCGAAATTTGCGCTAGTCAGTCCTCATTCCTCAGCCCTCGCATATTTATACTTGCAATAATACATGCATAATGATGTCATAGTCTTAGGATCCCACTATAAGCAATGCTTTCTTCGGCGTGCCGAATGATCTTCCGAGCAATAAATCACCGCCTACGTATCGATGAGTCGCTCATGGGAGATGCCATCAACATGCAAATGATTTATTTGGCTATCCTCTACACGGACGGATGCATCTTTACCACCGATCCACCCTACACAACATTTCCTTAAATTTCTGATGTAAAAGTCTCGGGATAAAACTAGAGTAGGTGATAGTTCAAAGACTTTATATACGTGCTATAGCAGTATCCATGCCACTTAGTTCTCCTCGCTTCCAGATGACCGTTTATATCCGTTTAAAATTCAGTAAATTGCAAGAATCTTCGACTGGAATTCCAGTAACCTTCCAGAAATCAATTAATTCCATCAGGTCAGCGTTTTTAAAGTAAACAGATTTGTTAATTTTCTGCTTGTTGACGGAAAAAAAACCTTTACAGAGGAGGAAGGCTCCGTGCTCCTTTTCTTAGGAATGTGCGGGCGTTTCAGTATGGCTAGAGGTCTGCCCACGAGAAGAAGCATCCTAAATAGTTGAGAGGGCGGATTTTATCTTTTGGACCTGACTAAGGAGGATTGATTTAAATAGCTTCTGAGGTAATGAAACCGTGACAGGAGAGGGCATATTCCTTTTAGATGAACGGGGTTTGTGTCTTATAGCGGATTGAGTACAGTGTATATAAATTTTCTCTGGGAATTGCGGAATTTTGGTTGGGTACACGTGGTTGCAGGTTCACAAGGTATTCACCAGTGTCCTTTCTCATGACATCCAACATATTCTTATGGTTAACGATCTCGGCATACGTGCCCCTGCACGGGACATATGCTGACATGGCGTCCTCCTGCATTTGGTCTAGAGTAAGGCGGTCGGGGATTTTCTACCCGGATACAATCTGATAGGGTTCGCCGCAATATCCTTCAAGATAGCGTCTTCCTTTGCAATTTTTCTCCGATCAAGACAAGAGAATATTTTTTAAGTGATCAGTAGAAAAATCTAGAGGCCTCCAAAACGCTATTGAACTCAATACTTTAAATAAATGAGACGTTCAGTACACTAATAACCTTATTGTAAACAATTTATTTTTGATGTAAATATAAAACTTCTCGATTTTATGTGATTGTTGTTGTCTGCCCTTATTTGAAAGTTATATATGATATTCTGTATGTGTTTTTTTATATGGTATAATTTTGTATGTGTTTATGTATTCGTAGAATTTTGTATGTGTTTTTATCTTCAGAGAGTTTTGTGTAAGTACCTTTTTTTCTAATTCAAAATACGACTACTCGATTTAACATGATTCATAGCCATCCTGATGATTTGTTATGTATATTGTGGTTTGACTATTTGTCGTCATCTATATACTTTATTGTTTTTTCATCACTGTAAAATTCTGTCCACTTATATTACTTCTTGTTTTAATATTAACTACTCCGTGGTTACACGCACGTTTTTATGTGAAAAATTTATTTGTGTCATAAAGAAAAGAGTCTGGACTAGTATATATTTTTTATTTTTTTTATTTAAAATTAATTTAATTAATAACCTTACGAATTTTTGTATGAACCTCTCCTTCTGTAACGGGTAATAATTTTTTGTATTTTTCATATGGGCAGGGTTTTCACAAGTATATATTGTCTTAGTAAAAATAAAGGCAGTTGATAACTATATATATATATATTTAGTTGTAGAGCATTTACGGTATGATGCAGAGAGGAGTTGGTCTATTTCACATCGGTGGATTATGCCCGTTTATAGTATTTTTTTCATTAAGATTCATTTAGTCTTTTGTTTTATATGATATTACATCACGCTATTCTCTTTGCGTTCTGTAAAAGCTTTTTGTATGTTTATGTGTATTGATTTTTGTGAATAATAATATGTGGTATCGGGATTTTATATTATTATTTTGCAGTAACACGTAAGCTTGCCATCGGAGTACATATTGTGTTAAATTAATCAATATGTGTTAACTTCTGTACAAGTAAATTATTTCCGATTTCTATTCACATTAAAATAAAAAAGAGTATCATGTCTAGAAAAAACATATAACATAACAAAGGCGTCACTCGTAAGTACGCCATGGCCATTTCCTATTCAATATCTCAGTTTGGTCTTGCACATATTAAAAAGTAACTGAATTGGTCTTTAGATTAGCATTGTTCATTTTTTCTCTAAACAGATACATTCATTTCGAACGTAACAAAATAAAAACTATTATTGATTTATATGGTGGACTAATCGCTTGTTCGAGCATAACACTTTAAAATACACAAAGGATGTAAACATGTATTTGGCTGTTTCTTCCTTAATCATATATTTCGCTTATATATTTTTTAATATGTTGCACGGTATTCGATACAAGACGTTATAACGGGCACTTCAAGACACATTAGTATCATCTGTGTGGCATTCCAAAATAATAAAAATAGCTAAAGGAAATCGTTCAACTGATTCATAGCGAGATATTACGCACTAACACACACACACACACACACACACACACACACACACACACATAGACACACCCACATACACTTTATGTTATGGATATGATCCGTTTTCTAAAATCGGAGACTTCGAAAACCTGAAGTAACTATGCAAATATAAATTAGCATAATAGAAGTTGAGTTGAATCGGTTTTGTTTTGATGATCGTTACAGCGAAATGATTATCGGCCGTTTAAATGATTGACCATTGAAATATATCATATTGAATACATGAAGAAATAATAATTCAGAAACCGTCTTAAAGAACACATAATTCTAAAGGGTATGAATATATATGATTTCACATAATTCTTATGAAATTTAAGGTTTCAGTGTAAATATGCTATAGTTTTATAAAGAAACACATCTTATATGAATAGGCTTTAAGAAAAGGAGGTATAAGTAGTGTGCCAAGTTTAGTATTCTGTGTTCCCTTAGCAAGTATGGCATTTATAACACAGCTGAGAGAGATTCGAATTCATTATTGAATGAATGAGTAATTCACTTTTTTTAACATCAAGACGGGGAGAACTATTACTGGTTATGGAAGAGTCAGACAATTAATACTTCTAGAGGGTTGTACAAAGTTCGTTTACATGATGCTAGCAAAACACATGTACCGTCCAGTTGTAATGATGACACGAAAACAAATAGTTACAAAATATCGATGGTGTTTCTTTATTCATCAGCCGGATGGTTGATGATTCAGAAATCTGAGTGTGTATGACAACGAATTCTTTTCTACTCCACTTCGAATGTAAGGGTGTCAGATTCACTAAGAGGGTGTTCGATGCTCATCTCCCACTGACTCTTAGATATTTATTTTTACTTTCGAACTATGTCTCTAGATATTGGAAATCTCCTTTCATTATGACATCGGAGGTGTGGTCAACCAACTTTGCTTTATAATGGTTCAGTTTACTCGTCCCCTTAGCACATGTATATACATGTCTTTGATAAACAAAAGACATCTGTAAAAAAAGGTGTATCATTATCATATTAGTTACATAATAAGTTCAACTTTTGTATTGCCCGTTCTTTTAACTAAAAAAATTAATATCCAGTTATTTCTAAAAAAGGATGGGCAATCGCTCTATCTCTGACATAAATTAGATTTAGCTATTTGCGATGTCAAATACAATCGTTCTACATTCCTAGGATTGCAATATCTATTATTCGATTGGAGCCATTTCCTAATATCACCTTCAAAATTATCTACTTTCGCTTTCGTACATACTGGAGTCCGCACAGTTTCATAACTTATGTAAGATCATTCAAATCGTGTGATATTTTAAACTTATATTATGCATGTTTTCTATTCTGAGCGTTTAGGAAAAAAAAGCTAATTAAACTATGTGACTAAGAGCGACGCCTGCTGAGAATCTCAAAATACAACAAAGAAAGAATATTAAAAGTGACCCTTGTGTTTAAGCTTCTTATACATCCATTACCTTTAAAGTATGTTTCTTAGAAACCTATATAGACATTGATATGATGACAATTATATATATTTATAGCACGACTACTGCAAAGGAAAAACATAATGACTTTCGGATCTAAGGTTGCATAGTTAAAAGTGTTAAATCGATTTTCACGTAGCCATCGTAATTAAACTCGAAAATTAATTAAATTTAAACAGTGTTTTTTGATCAAATAATGAATGAGGGTAATGAGATATCCACATTTTATGATTGCATTATTACCCCAATACATATGCATATATATGTACATATTAAAGACCTACATACATATGTGTATGTGCATGCGTATATACAGTGCCACGCTAAAGTATTGGATGCATTACATTTTTATTTATGACTTTAATTAGGGTTCAATATTTTACCTAAAATTTGGGCAGTGTATTCCTATTCCTAGTTTAAAATATATTAGTAGTAATTACAAAATAAAAGTTTAGAAATTTATATTCAAGGAAAAATATAAATCAACCAACGCAAAGTATAGAATACACTTTTAAAAAACAATTATTTTTCTGAAATAAATTTAAATAAGTTTTGCTTAGCGTGCTGCAATAGTGCAAACGAGTTATCACTGACCAATCAGAGAGGTTTATATTAAAATGATTTCATAAAAGTAATTCAAATTTTTGCTCACTCCTTCAAGGTCAACCAGTGCATTTATAAAAATATCTAAAACTAAAGAGTCGTCAATAGACATTCGTCCAAAAAATGCTCAGCACAAATAATAGTACATTTGGAAACGTTATTAGAAAGTTTAAAATCCCTGGGGAAGCTGTTGCAAATCTTCGAATATTTCGCCGGCCAAGGAAATTACACGAAAAACAAACAAACAAGCTGGGTAAGCAGACAGGTACAAAAAAAACCCTTTCTTACTCTTGGTGGAATTAAAACCGATCTCAGAGAAGCTGGGATTAATGTGAGCAAGGATACAATCAATAGAGTTCTAAATCGTGCAGGTTTTGTATCAAGATCCCTAAGAAAAGTTACATTATTGAATCTTAAACATGCCAGATAACGTTTGAATTATGGTAAAACATATAGGGAACAACCCCCAAAATTTTGGAACAAGGTAATCTAGTCAGACGAAATGAAAATCGAAACCTTTGGAAGAAACACAGCAACACATGTATGGTTTAAAAATGGCACCGCCTATAACAAAAAGAATACAATTCCTACGGTAAAGTTTGGCGATGGTTCCTGGGTTATTATTTCTTCATGTATTCAATATAATCCATTTAAATGGTCAATAATTTAAATGGCCGATAATTATTTCGCTGTAACGATCATCACAGCAAGACCGATTCAAATCAACTTCTATTATGCTAATAAATGCTTGCATAGTTACTTCAGGTTTTCGAAGTCGCCGATTTTAGAAAAGGGATCATATCCATAACATAAACTTATCATTATATTACTATCGAAAAAATGATACTTTGTAGATAATAGCTCCAAATACTACATCACATATACTTGTTCGGATTATGCAGTGTGTGTGTTTGTGTGTGTGTGTGTGGGGGGGTTGTGTTAGTACGTAATCTATTGATATGAATGAGTTGAACGATTTTCTTTACATATTTTTTATTAATTTGGAATGTCACACAGATAATACAAATGGGAAACCTATTAATCAGCGGTGAAATTTATGTTATCTTAATTTAAGGATATTTGTTTGAAATAATAATGTTATAGACTAAGAAATACGTTTCCCTTTTATTACTAGTATATGCGACTCATTGTACTTTTTTTATTTATTCCTCGTACAGTGTATGTGTTAATTACTTTCGTGCGATGAAGGGGTTTCTGATTTCGCGCTAATTTTTGTCGTTGTCTTAGCATATAATGCCCCTTCTAGTGATTTTACTAAAGTATTTCTTGTTGCAAAAGTATTCCTTATTGTTACACACACCCCTGCATCCTTTATTATTATAAAACTCTATATACCTTTCATTATAAACTATGCTCGAAATCTAGTCTGTTTTTACTTGTATGATTATGTTTAAAATCATCTCATAAATATAACGCAATCTATGAAAATAACGCAATATTGTCAGTAAAATGTTTAGATTGACATATGTTTTACTACTCTTTTAATTTACAATTAATGAAGATATATATGCACGCATTTATTTTCAAAAGGCGAACGGATAATAAACTTATATTGTGCAACCCGATTTGCTTAATCATGAAAGAGTGTGTTACTTCTAGGGGCAGGAATTTCTACTCAAGTGCGCAATTATCAGTAATAATAATAATAATAATAATAATAATAATAATAATAATAATAATAATAATAATAATAATAATAATAATAATAATAATAATAATATCTATCGTACGGGGAAATTGAACCAAAGGATGTATACGCTGACGCCAATCTCTGGGACACGGTGTAGAATTTTGTAACTTTCTTACGAATAACATCTCAGATATGTAATTGAAACATATATTCGTATTACTCTAGTGCATATAAAACACAGCAAAATAAAGAAATCCCTGACGGAAAAAGCTGGCGACAGAATAAACCGGGAATGAATGTCAGCTACTATTACATGTAAAGACTTCAGAGCTAGCATTTTTCTACAAATGAACACACTGTAGGTTTTTCAAATTATCCTGAAATAATATCTACACATTTTGTTATAAATCTTGAAATATATTTTTGGAAATTTTGATAATGTTGTATTGCATTCATTTAAGAATTGTACAAGCATATATCAATACATACCATTTTGGATTGCAGAAATTCCCCTCTGGATCAAATTAAGGTTGGTTTTCAACACCAGATGCTGAATACACATTTATTGTCTAAATTATAATCTGCCATTTTATATACTCTTAGATTTCCGTTTTATACACATGTATTCTTTGAACTACAATCCTGCATTACACCCTAAGTAGAAACACCACCTTAATCGTCATCATCTTTAAAGGAATTAGTGTCTACTTTTCTCTCTATATTTTGACTATTCTTACTGCCATCTGTTAATAGCTAGACCTAATATAGACATTATACATATACACATCATTCATACACCGGCCTGTCAACATTCCTGACTGGCTCATACACTCAAAAACCAACCATTACCTTTCCTTTTTTTTCGTTACACATAGAAAACTTTATTCCTCATTCACTTCCGACAATTCTCATTCGCTTAGAGTTGAAAAATCGCTTATTCGAAATAGACGTCTTTTGAAAAAGAAAACACCGCTCTAGACCTTAACAAATATCGCAGATTTCTGAATAACCTGCACTCGTTTTTACATGACACAAACCAAGTGTGCGTTTGTCTGTCGTTCCTTAATATAACAGTTCGTTTAGTTTATAAAGTTTTTTTTACACATTTTCCTGCTTAAACAAAAACTATGTCAACACGAACTTGGAGGTTTTACAGAGCAGCAAGCAAAAGATAATAGAAGGAGAGATACGCGAATATATATATATATATATATATATATATATATATATATATATATATATATATATATATATAAAGATAGAGAGAGAGAAGGAGAGATAACCCTTGACATCCTCGTAGACGTGCTAAACTTTTGATCTCATTTTATTTGGAGGAGCAAGTGTACACAGTGATATTCAGATAGAAAGAGCGAGATACACATAGAAAGACGAAGAGCGAGAGGAGTGCTGTAATCATCAGGTATGTGCTAAACTTTCGAACTCATTTTATTTCTTAAGCAAGTTTACACGAAAATTGATAGAGAAATATAAGATGGGCAGAGAGAGAGAGAGAGAGAGAAATAGAGAAAAGGGAAGAACGAGGGGGAGTGATAGAAACATATAGAGAGAGGGGTTAGGGACATATCTATCTATCTATCCATCTATATATATATATATATATATATATATTTAAAGGAGATTAGAAAGTCTAAAGAGCTGAGTGTATTTTAATGTAACAGTGAAATTACTAGTTTAATTAAAATACAGGAAATAGAAAGTGCTCGTTGTAATTTAGATAGTGTCTTTAAAATTCAATAAAAACCCTCCAAAATTTGCTGATGAGGAGACCTTGCTTACCAAACAACTATATATAATTATTCTACATAACTTGATGTATACCACAATAAAAAGCATTGTTTTCCGAAACGATCGTACAGATAATTGATTTTGTTGTTGTTACTTCTTATAAAACGGATTTTTAATTTAATTAAAATTTGATTTTTAAATTTTAAATTATGAATCACATTACCTATATATATATATATATATATATATATATATATATATATATATATATATATATATATATATATACAGAATAGATCGAGAGAGAGAGAAGGGGGAAAAAGAGAGGCGCGTGTTAAACATCGTAGCCGTGTAAAACCTTTGTAGTCATTTTATTTGAGTCTGGAAGTCATTCACACCTCCCGATAATTTTAAAGGAGTTTTTTCGACGGCCTGTTCGTCAGAAGTTAACCATTGACAAGGCGACTAAGATGTTTCCTTTTTCTTCACACACCCGTTTGATATTATCCTCACACATTCGATCCTTTCTACTACGAGTATTTTTGTTAACACGTAAGGGTACACTCTGTTATTTTAATTTTGTATAAGGACTTGCTTAAGTCTGTTATATTTTCGGAGGGCTAGCCTGGGTAATATCTAAAATTAAATGCTTTGTTTTTATTCTTGAACAAAATACGTTACACGGCAAATTGCAATTGTAATTTTCGTTTATATATATATATATATATATATATATATATATATATATATATGTGTGTATATATATATATATATATATTGAAAAAATATTCGTTTCTTTAAGTACTAATATAAAATTTTCGTTTTTATTTCAATCGCAATTAAGTCACAGACCTAATCGATTTTCATCTGACTAATTGCCCGCAATTTTATTTTTATAGTAATATATATATATATATATATATATATATATATATATATATATATATATATATATATATATATATTTGTTTGTTTTAAGGAAGTTGTTTAGTTTGCTGTTTTGGTTAAGTAGGACGATGTTTTTCGTTATCTCTGTGAAAAGCTCTGGTTTGTTTGTGTTGTGTGGAGACCTATGTTAGGAAATGTTCTTTGTTCGTTCGTTAGGCGTTCTCAAATCTTGTACTGGTATATCTATCGTAAGTTGGGTCCCATTGTCTATAAGTTGTGGTCTGTATTTTCTTTTTCTTAGATTTATTTGGAGTTTCTTGAGTTGGATTGTCCGAAGGTTTTTGTGAATGATTATGGTTCAGATTCTACGTGCTAGGGTGTAGGAAATGGCTTTTATGCAACTTTTAGGGTGGTGACTTTTAAAGTGTAGGTATTGTTGGGTGTCTGTAAATTTGCGGTAAATGTCGGTTGTAATATTATTGTCTTTAATCTTTATCAGTACATCTAAGTAGGGTAGTTCTGTAGAGCTTTGTTCTATGGTGAATTTAATTTTGGGGTGCAGGTTCTAGAGTATGGTGTATAAGTCTATGATGTCTCCCCGTGTGGGTTTCCACAGGATGAAGCAATCAACAAGGTACCTTTTCCAGGATTCTATAAACAGTTTTTTAGTGTTGTGGCCAAATTTTTGTTCTGTCTTTTCATATACGGTTTCTTCTAGTTAGGCTAATGTAAGGGGTGCGTAGGTCGGTACCATTTTCATTACCATTGCTGTACCTAGTGTTTGAATGTATTTGTTGAATCCGAAGGAATTATTATTTAGGAGTATGACTATACTATCGATAATCAATTTTTTCTGAATCTAGGATGTAGCGTTTGTGCGTGTCTGTTGATCAACAATGTTATTGCTTCTTTTCCTAATTCATGGGGTATATTACTATATAAACTGCTAATGTCAAATGTAACTAATAGTGCCCCGTTTTTTACTGTATGTGGTAAGGAAGTAAGAATGGATGTATTCCTTTATGTAGCTCTTTACTTGATCTGTGAAAAGTTGTAATACGATGTCTATTAATTTGCTAAGTCTGCTCGTCGGACAGGCTGGTCATGCTACAATGGGTCATTATGTAAGGTCATTAGGGTTTGGGGCGCTAATATATTCTGAGTTTTGTGTATCTATGGTAAGTTTTATTACGTCAGGTTTATGTATTTTGTGTAGCCCGTAGAAGTTGTAAGTCTTTGTAATGAAATTCGTGAGGAAGTCCTTTTCTTTCTTTTTTAATATTTTGTTGTGTGTGTAAAGTTTTGTGATTTTTGAGATAGTGGTGTTATCTATGTTGGTACTAATGTGTTTATAGTAGAGTGTGTCATGTAGTGATTCTGTTTTTTTTTTGTTTCATAATAAGTTTTGTCCATGATTTCTACGGCATTGCCTTTGTCTGCTTCTTTTATTATTATGTCATTATTATTACGGATCTTTTCGAGGGCTTGTTTTGCTTGTATGTGAGGTTGCTTGTGGTTTTGTCTTTATTTTTGGAGGTTAAAATTCCAGAGAGTTGCAAAGTAGGTGTTTAGTTCTGTTTGTTGGGGAAATATGTTGATTTGTTTTTTTACTAAAGAATCATCTTTGTCAACTTTGCTATCTAGTGATTTGATTAGTCTAAATTTTCGTTCACATTCTTTAAGGTCCTTTTTTAGTTCCGCTATATTGCTTTTTGGGGGTGAGACAGAATTTGAGGCCCAGCTTCAGTAATTCTGTTTCATTCTTTGATAAGGGGTATGGGGATAAATTGATGATTTTGGGTCTAATTTTTTCTAACCTGAAATCGTTGTTCCGTGGGGATTTCCTAAAAATTGTGGGGGTTGTGTGTTTCCCTTTTTTGAGAGGTTGTGTGTTTAAGAGTGATGTGATATCTTCTTTTAAAATAAGTGGTGTGTGCATTATTGTGAGGGTTGAGTGATAAATGGTTGAATGAATTGTCATTATATTTTGTTTGTGTTGGATAGTTGTGGTTTAGTTGGAATTAGTGTTGCTGTTGAGGATATATTTATTGTTGTATAGGGATGTGTTGTCGGGGTTTGTTGTAGGGTAGGTGTGTTTGTTGGGATTGGTGTTGCATGGGATATTCTAATTGTTCCCATTGATGGGGGAGGTGCCTTGAGGGTTTGCTTCCTTGTGTGGAATATAAGGGGTGAGTGTTTTAGGTATTGCTTTTAATTATGTCATGCCTGTAGTAGTTGTTTTGTATTGCGGGGATATTTTGGTAAGGGTGTTTAGCAAAGGTATTTTTGGGTTGTTTGTGTTGGCGATGTAGCGTCTGTGGAAATGGATTTTTGATTTTGCTTGCTAAGGTGGGTGGTAATAGTTTGGTTTGTATTGCTTAGGATTGTATATATGTTTTTTTTGTGAAGAGGTATTGTGTGGTATGTTGTCTGGTGTATACATATATGTGTTGTCTGGTGTATATATATATATATATATATATATATATATATATATATATATATTACACATCGCTTAGAACAATATTTCCTCCGCCCATCTATTTCTGCTGTATAGAATTGATATATTTCAATTTCGAATTATAAACATTTCCATTTGTATTGTTTGTAATATAACCGAAATTTTGGATATAATATTTGAAATAAGATCTAGCAGTCTATTTTTTAAAGATAACGTTCTCTTTGTAGTGAATCTACTTTGTAGTGCAGTTTACATGTAATGTAAACGATCAGGTGACTACAGGAATTTAGTTCGCTTAAATGATGAAAGGTTCGACAGTATTTTGCAAATAAACCTCCCGTTTTACCAAGGTAAATTCAATACTCTGGACCATAATCCTCCCGCCAGAGGAGTAAGCACAACCAACCAACACTGCCCAGATTAATTTTTTTTCGTTTTTTTCGTTTATAAGTTTTTCGGGTTAGCATCCTGACACCAATTATCTAAGTAATATTTCGGGCAAATTTTGTGAAAATAACACCCTCATGTGTTGTCTATTCCAACGGCAGTTCTTTACATAAGGGCGTAAGGGTAGTCCATTACGAAACCTGTGTTTAACATGAGATTGCTGTTACTTCGGCTACATCAACAACACAAACTGTGCATTATTTATTTATTTTTTATTTTTTTTACACGGGGAGGGATACTGCCTCTGGGCAACGCCGGGGAACTGGTTTTGACAGTTTGTAACAAACGTGTAATTGGTATTATAACGTGTCTTGTTTGTATTATTGAAGTGAAACAACTTACCAAACGTATATTTCGTATAAACTTGGAAGTATTTAATTATAATTCCCAGATAAACAGCGACGTGATTATCTAATATTCTTTTTTTTTGTTAGTGGTGAATTAATCAGTCATTTTCGTTTTATATGATAATATTGTTCGATTATACGGTAATTACAGCCGGCTGCAGTTAATTTATTGAAAATCGATTGTTCCCCAAGTAGGAAATGTCGAGTTCTTTGTAATAATACTAATAACATAAATAATAATAATAATAATAATAATAACAACAATAATAATAATAATAATAATAATAATAATAATAATAATAATAATAATAATAATAATAATAACTCACGATGAATGTGGAAATTCATCAGGACACTCACTCATATGAAATATATCGGTGGTGTAATTCTGTAATTTAGCGTAAATATGGAGGCTCTGATAGTATTGCATCTCTTTTGTATAATATTTTGCAAAAATATTTATCTTAAATAGCCGGAAATCACGGCAGTCCCTGCACGTAAATTTTGCTTAAATATGATATAGAAAATATTCCAGATGTAAGATATATATATATATATATATATATATATATATATATATATATATATATATATATATATATATATATATGTATATATATATATATATATGCCGATTAAGCTACACTGAATATTCCACGTTTCATCCACTCTAGGACTCTTCAGGCTTAGGCGCATAAGCCTGAAGAGTCCTAGTGTGGATGAAACACGGAATATTCAGTGTAGCTTAATCGTCATATACATTTTATAAATTACTAACTAGCTCTACCTACGTATTCAACACTTTTGAAGTAATACTTTAAGTGTACGCATAAATCTATAAATTCGTATATTAATTTTATGTGAGTAAATTATATATATATATATATGTATGTATATATATATATATATATATATATATATATATATATATATTATACACGTGTGTATATCTAATTTACTTTTGGAGCAATAGGTTGATTGTGTTTATTTCGATCAAGTATATATTGTTTGGGTCGAAATATGTCCATCTGGATTTATAAGTGAAAAACCCGCAATAACTTTCTTTTCAAGCAGTTGTAATACCAAGATGAGAAAATTGCTTAGTTTATGAGAGACACTGGCCTTTCTCTGTTTTCCTACTGAAAAAGTGTAACTGAAATAAACAGCTAATACCAGTCATAGGTACAGTAACGCACATTGAAATCAAAATCCTAGAAGACCGCAACAGGTCCTGTTTAAGTGAAAATGACAGTGCTTGACAGTAATGTGTAGCCAGAAACAAAAATAATAAGTAGGTGTATGACTGTTTTCTTTTCGTTTGGGTTGGTAAACTTAGCGATAGACTTTAATCTTAATGATATGAGTGTACGAAAAACTCTATATCATATATTTTTGATAAAATAGGAGAGAAGGGAGGTTATTCTGTTAGTCTACCCGGGAACACAAGAAACATTGATAATAATTGATTATTATGTTTGGTAAATGCAGAATGTCGACAGAAATGTTACTGGAGTGAAATAGATATTTACAGTGTAACTTTTTACCTTACATATTTGATTGATGAAATATCATCCTTATAATTATATTATTCACTTAGAAGATGAGAACATAAACAAAGATACGTGACAAAAGACTGCTATGATCTTAAGCCTACCTATATTGATGACGTGATGTGTTTTATATTACAAGTGCAGTGTTATATTGTGCAGTCGATATCTGAAGATCGGGAGGTAAAGACAGGCAAATGATATTAAGGAACCAGTCAACTGGCGATGTAACATGTGTAATTGGGAGAAGAAAAAACGTGTAACACATCGAAACCAACAACAAGCAACCGAAGTAAATGAAAATATGAAACAACTATTTTTTTTAGCGTTTAGTGAGAGATATAGCTATATTTCTGAAGAACTTTGGAACAGGCGTTTCTGATTCAAGCGATGATTTTCCTCCTCCAGTAAACACGAGAATAGTATGTATCCTTTTCTTAGTCTATCAACTGTTTAGAATGTCGACACGTAAAAAAACATTCTACACGCATCAACATATCAGACATTGTGCATTGGATAATAACATATATAAAGTCATAACGAAAATCAAATAAACCACGCGTTAGCAAGATAACGCGATTAAATATAGACTAGACAAATATATACGCTCTCTATATAATAATGTACAAAATAATGTTGGTCTTTACTAATATTTAAAGTTCTGGCCAGATAGAAATTCTTAGTTCATCTAGTTGAATTCTTTGAAAAACTGCACGTATACTATTTTTATAAAAAGTATGAAACAGATGTGTAAACACATAAAATTTGACAACTTAATACAACTCTAATCTTTGTAATCTGTAACGATTTATAACCAAAGATTTACATATGCATGTGTAAATTACATATGCAAATGTCAAGCTCGTTACGTCGAGTAATTAATCAATACGCTTAAAAAAACACAGCAGATTTTAAGATTAAGTTGTTATACTTATTGACGCAGCCTCGATTAAAATGATAAGTTTAATAAGTAACACTATAGATTTTAGCCATATATTTTGAACACCAGCGACAATTATCAGCATATGCGTCACATTACTTCAGTAGTCCAGCCAATACTAATTAAAGTTGATGATGAATAAGCTAAGTTCAGCATTTATATAATTGTTGTTTGGTAGGTTGTCATACTATAGAAATACTGCCACTATATATATATATATATATATATATATATATATATATATATATATTGAGAAGGTTTTCATGACATTTGGGATGATATTACTTCTCATATTATTTCCTTGTCTCATATTTAGTAGGGGGTATATTCCGTAATTTTCCAGGACAACAGAATCCCCCATCAAATTATCATTTCAGGCTCATTAGAAAGCCGCATTATATGCTGTTTTCTGTAATGAAAAATGGCAAACAACCAAGTAAGGTGTATATGTGTGTGTTAGAAAAATTGTAATTAGATGTCGAGTAATAGTAGTATATCGAGATTTTTCGGGGTTTTTTTTTCAAAATCGCAGGGCACGTCTTAGTAAGTTTTCCCGATATATTAGTAAGTTTTCCAAATTGCAGGCTACGTTATAGTAAGTTTTCGCATTCATAATTTTTAAGAGTATGGGTATCTCGAGACGATTTCCAGTAATCTTTATAGTGGCGGTGTATTTCGAAGGCTTCCTACTAAATCTATCCTTCCAAATGCTTCCCGACATAGTAATAACATACACCAGTATACTGTGCGCCTATTCACTATTTGTTTTGTTTTGCTTGTGTTTTTTTTAAACACGTCATTCTCGGCAATAATCCGAGCCCATAACGAGCATAGATGTTAACCTTATTTGAAGTACCTCAATTAATTAATAATTCTTGTCTTTTTAAATTACTGTAAATTATGCTTCGTTATCGAAAAGCCACAGATACACAGTAGTTAAAGAAAAAATTAAAACAAAAAACACATATATAAGTAGGAAACGGGGAGTGGCAATTTTCGGTTTTCAGTGTTATTGCATAAATATCTTTTTTCTTTTTTATTTACACAGGGATCACCACTTATCAAGGCCCGGAAGCCACTCAGGAATAAGGGTTATTGCAAATACAGTACGTTAGTGTTGAGATTTGATGAAGTGTTTACTAAAGGGGGCGGTTCATTAGGAATTTGTTAACATGGGACATGAAGACATTCAAGGTGTAGTCCGGTGCGAAGCAGGCAGACGGAACAGAGTTCCACAGGCCCGCAGTTCTAAGAAAGAAGCTTTGTTCATGGAATCCGACTTTTGATTAAGGCACAAATATGGAGTGGGGGAATTTTTTCACAGTGGATTCAGCTAGACGGGTGTTTTTCTTGAAAGATTGGCGACGGCGGACCAGAGATTTGAGTTCAGATCAGCACCTGCATGGAAATAACGATAAAACAAATACAGGCTCGCAACGTCTCTTCTGTGGGAGAGAGGTTGCAGGGTAGAGAAATTGGCATCCCCCACTAAGTCACGAAGTCTATTTTGTATTGTGTAAAGGCAGAATAGGCTGTTTTAGCAGCTCCTGCGCAGATATGGCAATAGTATTCCATCCTTGGACGTACTTGGCTTTTATATAGATAGAGAATTGCATCAGTAGTGAGATATCTTCTGGAGCGGTAGAAGGATCCCACCATCTTTCCAGCGACCATGGCAACATACTTGATGTACGTGTTCCATTTCAGATCAGTAATAAAGGTCAACCCCAGAAGCTTGTCAGCACACGGGGTCTCACCCAGACAAGAGCCATCCATCACAATTGATGTCAGAGGGGGATCAGAGCGTTGGCGATGTAAGGATAGGAGTTTGGTTTCGGATGCATTAAAGGTAACCAGCCACATCTTCCCCCACTGAACCACGCGCTCGAGATCAGGGGAGAGAGAATCAGAGAGAACTTTGTCATTTACAGATTTTGATGTGTTGCCGTAGACGGTCGTGTCATCAGCGTAGATGTCAACGAATGATTTAAGTATGTGTATAGGGAGGTCATTGATGTAGATCAGGAAGAGAGTTGGACCAAGGATTGCCCCCTGAGGGACTCCAGCATTTATATTGCAGGCCTCCGATTTTTGTCCATCTACCACTACTCTTATGAGCCTATCGGAGAGAAATGATTTAATGATTGAGAAAACATTTCCAGTTATACCGTAGCTGGAAATCTTGTGAAGCAGACCCTTATGCCATACCTTGTCGAAACCCTTTGATATGGCAAGAGCAATTGCCCTAGAAAAGAAGCCTTTGCAAGAGATTCACTAATCCTGTGGGATATAACCGTCAGCACATCTGCGGTAGATCTTGCAGTGCGGAAACCATATTGTGTGTCACTAAGAAGGTTATTCCTCCTGATGTGGTCGACTCTTTCTCTATTTAATATGGATTCCAGCAACTTACTCATAACACACAGGAGACTTATTGGTCTGCACTGAGAGGGAGAATACTTATCACCTGAATTCTTAAATACAGGGCAAACTGATGAGGTTTCCAGGGAGTCGGAAAGCACTTCTCCTTAAGACAGCGCTTCGTAAGTATGGGAGCAAGTTCTGGTTGAAGCTTTTTTAACACTATAATTCAAAGTCAAACACTTTGTATTTATAAATATATATATATCTAATTCTAAACAAGCTAAATGTGTGAGGAGTAGTCTGCTGACATTCTTATACCGTATAGAAACACGTTTTACACATGTTGAAGAGCATCTCTCCCCTCTCTCTCTCTCTCTGGCTCTTTCATACTCTCTCTATTTTCTCTCTCTGTGTCTCTATTAGATAGTAGATCGAGAGAGAGGGGAAGATGGTGGGAGGAATTCAATGAGATATTTTTGTAGTTAATCCACGTTACAGGAAGTGACGTTTCATCTAACCGGATGTCATGTGATGCTACGTGGCAAGGTTGGTGAAACGTGGAGTCTCTCAGAAAAAGCCGAGCCGAGCAGAAGTCTAAAATGGTTCTCTCCTAAGTAAGGGGGGAGATGCGCGCCCCAGACGTGGGACGTGGTAGGTACCCACAGTGGAGACCATCGATGGCGACATCTGCAGATCATGCCTTGCTATCTTTTCTCTTTTGTTTTTCAGTCGTTTTCAAAGCTTACAGCGTATTTTTAATTTTGGAGTTTAATTTTCTTCTAAATGCGTATGGTATTCTCCATGCCTTTGCTATATTTTTCAACACATAACTGAATCATTTTTTTCTTCTTCTTCCTTCCTCTCTCTCTATCTTTCTCTCTCTCTACCCGTTTTTCACTGTTCTTCATTATTCTCTTTTTCTCTTCATTTTCACTATTCTTTCTTTTTTTATTCCACTGTCTCTTCTCCGTTTTTTTCTCCCTCCTTTTTCCTCAATTTCTATTCTTGTCTTTATTTTTCCTCGTTATCTCTTTTTCTCGTTATGTCCGTGGCAATCCAGGTTTCGATATATATGCCCCATGCGGGGGCAAGAAGGTCAACGGCACCAAATAACAGATATGTTACATAAGGGAGGGAGAAGAAACGGATTTGGTCTTGGACACTTTACTTGAGGGATACTGGTACCCTGGTGATGACGTGTCCATGTTACTAATGAAGAGAAGAAGTTTACGACGATGAGAGAGAGAGATATTACAAGTGTTATGAGACGAGAGAACGGGACCCAAGATCCCTAAAACCGTTTGTCTGGTGGTTAGGACACTTGTGGATGTATGTGTTTATATATAGAAGTTCATACCTGGTTTTGCTGCTCTGGGAGAGTCTTCATCTGGGTGGAGCTCTCTTGTTGTTTTTGCCGGAATACACAAGATGAAGACAGATGTTGGGTTTTCAACCTTTTATTCTCCCAAGCATGATCTGCAGATGTCGCCATCGATGGTCTCCACTGTGGGTACCTACCACGTCCCACGTCTGGGGCGCGCATCTCCCCCTTACTTAGGAGAGAACCATTTTAGACTTCTGCTCGGCTTGGCATTTTCTGAGAGACTCAACGTTTCACCAACCTTGCCACGTAGCATCACATGACATCCGGTTAGATGAAACGTCACTTCCTGTAACGTGGATTAACTACAAAAATATCTCTCTGACCTCCTCCCACCATCTTCCCCTCTCTCTCGATCTACTATCTAATAGAGACACAGAGAGAGAAAATAGAGAGAGTATGAAAGAGCCAGAGAGAGAGAGAGAGGGGAGAGATGCTCTTTAACACATACAGTTTCCTTTGATGGCAATATTTTTCCAAGAGATTTCTTAATGCAATTAAGCAGAAGGTAGCGTTGACAAAAAAAATTGATTACAAAATAGTTCAACATATTCATCGTCATGATGTTGTGAGTACTTGCACATTACAGCCTTTTTTGAAATGCAAATCATCCAGTTATTGGAGAAATAACAGGAGTAATGCTGTATTTTGTTTTTAACTGTTTCATGGATTTGAATGCTGACATTTAAAGTCATGTAAATATTTTCAGACCGAAACTTACCGATGAACAAGCTATTATTTTTTTACATAGTTATTCGTTTCAATATTTATTCATATGTATTTTTAACACAGATGAGGGGAATTTTCATTTCACGGCTGCCAAAAAAAAAACAAAAAAAAAACAACGTTGGAGGACATGTATTGGTTATTATTTACTTGACTAATATGTTTTATGTTAATTCATGTAAATAAAACGCTTACTTTTCTTATTTTTAAATAGTGTGCTACAATAGTTTAATGATCTACACCTAAACCTGCATAAAACCTGGTTAAAAACTACCTAGTATTTTTTTTAAAATGAAATAAATGTACATCATTTCAAAAAAAGATTTTTCCAGAAACATTTTCTTAAAGGATGAACAAAGAACAATTCCATAATATAAACGTTGAAGCTTAGAAAAATAAAAAGAAGAAAAAAAAAACAAGACAACGGATACAAGCATATCAATGCGCGATAAAAACTGCTTTTGCATGACACTTTTTTTCATATGTACGTATATATATATATATATATATATATATATATATATATATATATATACATAGAAATATAAAACAGAGACACATACATATATATGCGCGTGCACACACAAACCCACACACACATATATATGCATATATATATATATATATATATATATGCATATATATATATATATATAGAGAGAGAGAGAGAGAGATAGAGAGAGATACATATAATTTCTGAATCACTTTATTTGATTTGAGTTTATATCTTTAATGCATCGATCATAATTTATTCTAGGCGATATGTTGACATTAGCGAGAATTGTAACTCTAGGATATTGTTTTTGGGTTATATTTAAACAAAGCGCTTTCGCTTGAAATCGCCGAAAATAATTCTATAAGAGGATGATTGATAAGTGCGTTATTTCTAATCTCTTCCATACTCAAACATATGTTCTATGATTCATTTCGATTGCAAAATAATTGCATTTAGATATGGAAACAATTTTCGAGTTTTTATACTTGAGTTCTGATTAATTTCATACCTTCTATGAGAACTATCTGATTTGCGATTGCATTAATAAAAATAAATCATCAATATTACATAATAAAAGCGCAACTGATTAAAATATGAATCTCAGGGGAGTTGCCATGTACTTATTGTAATATACCTTTGGATTTTTCCAAAGCGATTCAACACTGTATTACAAAAAAATCCTCTCTCTCTCTCTCTCTCTCTCTCTCTCTCTCTCTCTATATATATATATATATATATATATATATATATATATACCTATATTCATGTATATATATACATATATACATACATATAGTTGGAATTTCTTATTGAAGTGAGTATTATTTATTAATTGATTTATTGCGGACTATTATCCTCATCGTTTCTTAATTGTTGTTTCACGATATCTCGGACAACTATATCTTTGGCTTTCGTCAGGTTGTAACTGAGAGGGGATAGGAACTTTGAATCTCCTAAATGCATTCTTAGCAATTACTGTCATCCATAGTTGTTGTCGACTAACCAGGTGTTTGCCAAGTAAGCATCTGACATGCTTGAGTAGGACTGAAACCGCTATCTTCAGCTAATTATCACTTATACCCGTAGAGATTCAACGTCTCTATCAAATGCGCCACGAGGTACGTCGGTTCCCAATATAAACATATATACACATGAATGCACCCACACACACACATAAACATGTGTTTATATTTATGCATTAATAAAAGGGAAAAATAATAAATATATAAAACATTAATAAGATAAGAGGATAGTTATATATATATATATATATATAGAGAGAGAGAGAGAGAGAGAGAGAGAGAGATAGAGAGAGATACATACATACTCGCTAATGCGCACATATGTACATATTTCTAGTTATTTGCTTAGTTTGAGAAAATGATATAATTTCGGGTGTGAGTGCGCGGGCAGGGTACGCGTGCGTGAGCGCGCGTATGTATCTCATCGTTCTTTTTTACTCGTGTGTTAGGGCGTACACTTGTATTAACAGTAAGTTTAAATGTATTTTTGTTCTGTGTTGTTCTTGGATTCCATTAATGAGTGAAGCTCGTTATATGTTGTTTTTCTTTTGTAAGTAAAAAGTAGTTGTCTGTTTTGTAAGTAGGAATTATTCATAATAAACTTGCCCTACATGTATTTATGCGTTGTGTGGCATGTGGGTGCCCTGTTTCTGCGATTTTAATGTTGGATCGATGAAAGGTCACTCTATTATTGTATACAATAAAAAAAGTCAGCAGAAAAGGGGGCACTACTGGTTACATTTGTGCATTCGCAGTTTATATCAACATACTCCATGAATTAGGAAATAAAGCACTATCATACTAGAGTAACAGGCACTGGCAACACTACCACCAACATTCACAAAAAAATCCGGCATCTAAAGTATAGACATAATCCTAAACAATAATTCGGAAACGAAAACTGCATTAAAGTACTAAGTACAAAAGTTGGACCAAAAATGGCACCGATGTAATCTGCCTTTACACGCGCCTTCAAAGGACTATATTAAGAGATAGGACAAACGTTCCATCACAACACTAAAGAAATAATTATAGAATACTGGAAAAGGTACATGGATGATGGCTTCATCCTGTGGAAACCCGTGTAGAGGGACAACAAAGATTTGCACTCTGTACTTCAAAACATACACTATGAAATAAAACTCCCCCTATAACTAAATTATACAAAATTACCCTTTCTGGACAAACTAATTAAAATAAAAACCATAATATCACCAGATCAACTACAAATCTAGAGACACCTAACAATATTTCCACTTAAAAACCATCACACCAAATGCTGTATAAACTCATTACTCTCAACCCGAGAGCGTAGAAAATTGTACAATAGTAACAGAAAAACACCTTCAAACAAAGTGAGTTAAGGAACTACGAATGCATCTTAGAAGAAAAAATAGCCACTACATATTATAGACAAATATGGCGAAAAAAATATACCAGTCGTACAATTTAGAACACCAAACAAACGGAAACAATAAAAGAAATCCTAACATACGTCTGCACACATCGCACAACAGATTTTATAAGAGATAACTAAACAATTTTTTCCTACTTAACCAGAATAGCAAACAGCGCGACTACCTTCAGACGGCAAAATCATAAAAAGCAAACGCCTACCGAAAAAATAAAAACGCACTTACTGCATCAAAACGCAACTAACACACAACACAAAAGTCACAAAATTTCAACGAACAACGATGTGAAATTTGTAATATAAGATTAGAAGGAAGCACATACACAGTCATAAACCTCTAATCTAAGAGGTAAAATTACATAACTGACCTAAACTGTCACTCCCAAACTGTGATATATATTTTATTTTATTTTTACACAATTATCACCACTTATAAAGGCCCGGAAGCCATTCAGGGATAAGGTTTATTGCAAGTACATTACGTTAGTGTGGAGATTTGATGAAGTGTTTACTTAACAGGGCTGTTCATTAGGAATTTGTTAACATGGCACATGAAGACATTCAAGTTGTAGTCCGGTGTGAAGCAGGCAGACGGAACAGAGTTCCACAGGCCCGCTGTTAAAAGAAAGAAGCTTTGTTCATGGAATCCGACTTTTGATTTAGGCACAGATATAGAGTGGGGGAATTTTTTCACAGTGGATTCAGCTAGACAGGTGTTTTTTGTGAAAGATTGGCGACGGCGGACCAGAGATTTGAGTTCAGACGAGCACCTGCTATGGAAATAACGATAACACGAGGATAGGCCCGCAACGTCTCTTCTGTGGGAGAGAGGTTGCAGGGTAGAGAAAAGGGCATCCCCCACTAAGCCACGAAGTCTATTTTGTACTCTTTCAAGGCAGGATAGGCTGTTTTTAGCAGCTCCTGCGCAGATATGGACACAGTATTCCATCCTTGGATGTACTTGGCTTTTAAACAGATAGAGAATTGCATAAGTAGTGAGATATCTTCTGGAGCGGTAGAAGAACCCCACCATCTTTCCAGCGACCTTGGTCACATTTTTAATCTACGTGTTCCATATCAGATCAGTAATAAAGGTCAAACCCAGAAGCTTGTCAAAACACGGGGCCTCACCCAGACGAGAGCCATCCATCACAATTGATGCCAGATGGGGATCAGAGCGTTGATTGTGTAAGGATAGGAGTTTGGTGTTGGATGCATTAAAGGTAATCAGCCACATCTTCCCCCACTGAACCACGCGCTCGAGATCAGAGGAGAGAGAATCAGAGAGAACGCACGAGAAACTATGCATAGTCGCCATCAAAATCTTAATAATGTAGCCTTTCACCGATCCGACATTAAATCATCGAAAATAGACAGTTGAATATCTTACAGCACATACATACAGACATACATACAGAGGAACCAAAGTAAGAATGGTGCGGATTAACATAGCATACAACTACTTTTAATTATTACAACAGGATAAAATTCATCAAACAGTAACTCCTGCATTAAAGAAACCCCAATAACAACCTATAAATATCCTATAAATAAGCAAAACACAAGATAAACTTGTGCGCAT
Organism: Euprymna scolopes; assembly: GCF_053919585.1. Classification (NCBI taxonomy): domain Eukaryota; kingdom Metazoa; phylum Mollusca; class Cephalopoda; order Sepiida; family Sepiolidae; genus Euprymna; species Euprymna scolopes. Next base: position 40,704,309 of record NC_136485.1, read on the forward strand.
CTCGCATACGGCCCCAGACAAACACGCACTTACGAACGCGTAAGTGCATACATATGCAAAGAAGAAATCACAGATGCTAATCTCTACGCGCACATACACGCACAAAATGCACATCTACTATGTCTTACAACCACGCACGCACCTACTGACACACACACATACAAGGGAAAATATCGTAAAAATATAGACTTAACATATACCGCATATTAAATGCATGTAACACTGACCGAATATACTCATAAACAATTTCCGAGGAGACATAAAGTCTCACATCCACGTATATTAAAAAGAATGGTGGTAGATGACTAGAAACACCCCCCCCAAAAAAAAGACGAAAAAAAAACGTTCAACTAAAAACGTTTTACTAAAAGTACCTTAAGGGAGCTACATTTTTTGGCTTCATGAAATATTAAAAACTACTAAAAATAATGCATCATGAAATAATTCAAAACTCTTTAAAAATGTTATGATAAAATGCTTAAAAACTAACATTTGTTTCTGGCTACACTCTCTCTCATATATACATATACATATATATGTATATATATATATATATATATATATATATATATATATATATATATATATATATATATATACGTGCATGTGTGTGGGAATGTGTCTGTCAACCTGTCTATATCTATATATAAAACATACATAGAGAGAGAGAAAGAGAGATACACACATATCTATATGCATATCTATCTCTCTCTCTCTATCTATCTATCTATATATATATATATATATATATATATATATATATATGTACAGTTCTAGTTAAAATTATAGGATCACTTTAGAAAGTAAGCGTTTACGTATATTATCGGATTTTTCATAAAACAAATTGTTGAAACCATTGTCAAAAGGGAAATATGATGGAAAAAAATGAAATCTGCTTCATTCGAAACCTTAACCCTGATCTAATAACTATATTTTAAAAAACAAACATCACCTGGTCAAAATTTTCATCTTGTCAAAATTTGACCGGGTGAAAGTTTTCACCTGGTCAAAATGATAAGAACACTTTAATAAAATGTGCAAGTTTTGAAAAAAAAAATGAATACGAAAAGCTTTCTATGTCACTAAAAGCAACTTGGTAGTGGATAAAAAAAAACAAACATCTTACTAAATTATAAATGGCAAAAGGGAAAACATTATCAGAGTATGACAGAGGAATGATCTTTGATCTGAATAGGGGCGGACTCTCCCATAGATCCATTGCAAACGAAGTAAATCGTAGCAAAACGGTGATCACAATTTTTAAAGAAATCCAGATCAATATGGGCACAAAAAGAGTCCGGGTCGACAAAAAAAAAAAAAAAAAAAAAAAAAAAAAAAAAAAAAAAAAAACATCACTGGATCGCAATATCAGAAGAAGTTTAAAAAAAAACTCCAGTATGATCTCAAGTCGATTGAAAAGCAAAACAGCAGCATAATGTGTTACTACATCCATCAGAAGGCATCTGAAAATGAAGGGGCTTAATCATTTAAAGCCACTGCAGAAACCACGTCTTCTTGAACAGCACAAAACTAACCAACTTAAATATGCCGCCAAATACCAGACTCAGATGAAAAGAAGTGGGGAAATATAAGTTTCTCCGTTATTTAATCTAGATGGTCCAGATGGATTTCAACACTATTGGCATGATACAAATTTGCCCAAAGAGACTTTTTCAACTCGGCATAATGGAGGAGGGTCTTTAATGATCTGGGGTGATTTCTCGTAAGCTGGGCCCCTAAAGTTGCAAGTAGTGAAATGCCGGCAAACCCCATTGAGGTACATTTCATTGCTTGATATTCCTTCTATCAGGACTTAAGTTCCACGTCTGTGTGGGAGAAATTGGATTTTCCAGCATGATAAGGCTGCGATATACACTTCTTGGCAAACACGAGAATACTTTTCTTCAATTAATATAGACTTATTAGATCATCCAGCATGTTCTCCAGACCTCAATCTCATTGAAAATCTTTGGAGATTGATGGCAAAAGAAGTGTTAAAGGATGGAACACAGTATGATTAGATAAAGGAACTTTCTGATTCAGTTTTCAGTCATGGGATAACATTCCTTCGCAACTGATAAAAAACTTAGTCGCAAGCATTCCGAAGATAATTTTTGAAGTAATTCGTAATAATGGAGGTTATACTAAATACTGAGACCCTTTTTAGTAATTTATAATTGCCTTTTTTTCGATGAATTATCAGTGATCTTATCATTTTGAGCAGGTGGAAATGTTTTTTAAAAATAATTATTAGATCAGGGTTAAGATTTCGAATGAAGCAGATTTCATTTTCCCATAATATTTTCCCTTTTTGGCAATGGTTTCAATCATTTGTTTGATTAAAAATTCGATAATATGCGTAAACGCTTACTTTTTTAAGTGGTTTTATGATTTTGAACAGGATTGTGTGTGTATATATATATATATATATATATATATATATGTATATATATATATATATATATATATATATATATATATATATATATATATATATATATATATATATGTCGTTTCAGATGATGGCGAACCTTTTTATGATAATGGTTTAACGGGAAGTAAGGTGAACTTGAATAAATGATTGCGAGATCTAGTCAGACAATTACCATTGCTTCAGAGGGAGTTTCTGTACAAAGATATTATTTCAGCGATTTAGCTAACCCTCTCCCTCAGTTAAAATCTTTGCCAAGAAATTGATGAGTTATCCCCTGAAAGATTTACTCTGTAATAGATAAACATACAGTCGTTTAAAGATAATCCTTCGGAATATTTTTCATGAAATTAAAGATAGTTGAAAATTTTCAAATCGGATATTTTGGGGTGCATTTAAATTATAGATTAAAACATGAATAAATATTAAAAAGGTTCTAAGCAAAATATAAAAACATATGTAATAAATATAATAAAAATAAGTTTCAAATGTGAGTTTTCTGTCTCTATTATTGAATAAAGTGAACGAGAAAAAGTAAAATTGAAAAATTGAACATTTATTAATATCTGTAATGTTAGATTAAGAAAAAAGTTGAGGTGCGGATAGAATAACGAAAGAGCATACAAAACAAAACAAAACAAAACCTTCTGACGTTTAGTTACGGCGTCCTTTGACATTGATTGCGACCCAATTTTATATAGCGAAAATAACTCGTCAATAGTGGTTATTCAAAAGCATTTTTTTATTACAAATAGCTCAAATAGGAGTGGTAGGGAAAAGTCTATATGTTCTATGTAGCCAAGTCAGTGTAACGACAGCAAAAATAAAATGATGAGAGAAAAATATCAAATTAATAAATAAAGAAATGAATAAAACATTAACAAAAGGGATTGCTTTTGCTAAGGAAATCAAGGAAAAACTTATGAAGTGTTATATATCAATATGTAAAACCGTTTATAGGAGGGAAATTATGAATAAAATTTATATAATTATAAAAACTACTAATTATTATATATATTTTATAAATCTTAAATAAATAATGTTTTACTGAATTAATATATTATATCTGATTTATGAACTAGAAAATATGAACTTAACATAATAAAACAAGCTCATAGATCTTTAGTAATGTTAATAATAGTTAAAAAAAATAGCTTGGATAATATTATATAAGGGTGGTTAGTCCAACTAATTATGTCGATATTAAAAGTAGTTTCAAGGTGATTGTAGAAAAGTTTTTTTAAAAGATTATTATCTCATTTTTGGTGTTGATGTTAGAAGTCTTGTAAAAGTCTAGCCTGTTAATATTATAGTTAAATTAAGATGAAGTCATCAGCTATAGGATTTTTAACCGGTTAAAGACTCATAAAAGTATGGGCTATAAAAACTCCGCTTATTTGAAACCCCTAGTACTACTCTGCGGTGTTTAGTTTTGGAAAATATAGAGTTTGAATAATATTAAGAGAGCCATAGAGTTTTTTTTTATATATATTAGACTAACGCGGAAGAGGGTGCCCGGCATTGCCCAGGCGTAAAATACGCTTAAATCTCATATTTTAATTTGTAATCATGAGACGCTAGATGAGATGGGTTACATAAATTCATGAGTCAACTCATTAAACAGTTTTATTGTAAGTAGTCTGTAAAATCTTAAGACTTGTCCTTTCAGTACCAATAAATATTTTAACACACACACACACACACATATATATATATATATATATATATATATATATATATATATATATAAGGAACATCCTCGATGAATCAAACCAGTTCTATTAGTGTACATGAGATCTTATGAATTAAAATATACTCAGTGTTAAATATCCATTTGTAGGGGCATTAGGGTGGTTTGTCCAACTAATTATGTCGATATTAAAAGTAGTGTCAAGGTAATCGTAGAAAATGTAGTGAAATGCCGGCAAACCCCATTGAGGTACATTTCATTGCTTGATATTCCTTCTATCAGGACTTAATTCCACGTCTGTGTGGGAGAAATTGGATTTTCCAGCATGATAAGGCTGCGATATACACTTCTTGGCAAACACGAGAATACTTTTCTTCAATTAATATAGACTTATTAGATCATCCAGCATGTTCTCCAGACCTCAATCTCATTGAAAATCTTTGGAGATTGATGGCAAAAGAAGTGTTAAAGGATGGAACACAGTATGATTAGATAAAGGAACTTTCTGATTCAGTTTTCAGTCATGGGATAACATTCCTTCGCAACTGATAAAAAACTTAGTCGCAAGCATTCCGAAGATAATTTTTGAAGTAATTCGTAATAATGGAGGTTATACTAAATACTGAGACCCTTTTTAGTAATTTATAATTGCCTTTTTTTCGATGAATTATCAGTGATCTTATCATTTTGAGCAAGTGGAAATGTTGTTAAAAAATAATTATTAGATCAGGGTTAAGATTTCGAATGAAGCAGATTTCATTTTCCCATAATATTTTCCCTTTTTGGCAATGGTTTCAATCATTTGTTTGATTAAAAATTCGATAATATGCGTAAACGCTTACTTTTTTAAGTGGTTTTATGATTTTGAACAGGATTGTGTGTGTATATATATATATATATATATATATATATATATCGTTTCAGATGATGGCGAACCTTTTTATGATAATGGTTTAACGAGAAGTGAGGTGAACTTGAATAAATGATTGCGAGATCTAGTCAGACAATTACCATTGCTTCAGAGGGAGTTTCTGTACAAATATATTATTTCAGCGATTTAGCTAACCCTCTCCCTCAGTTAAAATCTTTGCCAAGAGAAATTGATGAGTTATCCCCTGAAAGATTTACTCTGTAATAGATAAACATACAGTCGTTTAAAGATAATCCTTCGGAATATTTTTCATGAAATTAAAGATAGTTGAAAATTTTCAAATCTGATATTTTGGGGTGCATTTAAATTATAGATTAAAACATGAATAAATATTAAAAAGGTTCTAAGCAAAATATAAAAACATATGTAATAAATATAATAAAAATAAGTTTCAAATGTGAGTTTTCTGTCTCTATTATTGAATAAAGTGAACGAGAAAAAGTAAAATTGAAAAATTGAACATTTATTAATATCTGTAATGTTAGATTAAGAAAAAAGTTGAGGTGCGGATAGAATAACGAAAGAGCATACAAAACAAAACAAAACAAAACCTTCTGACGTTTAGTTACGGCGTCCTTTGACATTGATTGCGACCCAATTTTATATAGCGAAAATAACTCGTCAATAGTGGTTATTCAAAAGCATTTTTTTATTACAAACAGCTCAAATAGGAGTGGTAGGGAAAAGTCTATATGTTCTATGTAGCCAAGTCAGTGTAACGACAGCAAAAATAAAATGATGAGAGAAAAATATCAAATTAATAAATAAAGAAATGAATAAAACATTAACAAAAGGGATTGCTTTTGCTAAAGAAATCAAGGAAAAACTTATGAAGTGTTATATATCAATATGTAAAGCCGTTTATAGGAGGGAAATTATGAATAAAATTTATATAATTATAAAAACTACTAATTATTATATATATTTTATAAATCTTAAATAAATAATGTTTTACTGAATTAATATATTATATCTGATTTATGAACTAGAAAATATGAACTTAACATAATAAAACAAGCTCATAGATCTTTAGTAATGTTAATAATAGTTAAAAAATAGCTTGGATAATATTATATAAGGGTGGTTAGTCCAACTAATTATGTCGATATTAAAAGTAGTTTCAAGGTAATTGTAGAAAAGTTTTTTTAAAAGATTATTATCTCATTTTTGGTGTTGATGTTAGAATTCTTGTAAAAGTCTAGCCTGTTAATATTATAGTTAAATTAAGATGAAGTCATCAGCTATAGAATTTTTAACCGGTTAAAGACTCATAAAAGTATGGGCTATAAAAACTCCGCTTATTTGAAACCCCTAGTACTACTCTGCGGTTTTTAGTTTTGGAAAATATAGAGTTTGAATAATATTAAGAGAGCCATAGAGTTTTTTTTTTATATATATTAGACTAACGCGGAAGAGGGTGCCCGGCATTGCCCAGGCGTAAAATACGCTTAAATCTCATATTTTAATTTGTAATTATGAGACGCTAGATGAGATGGGTTACATAAATTCATGAGTCAACTCATTAAACAGTTTTATTGTAAGTAGTCTGTAAAATCTTAAGACTTGTCCTTTCAGTACCAATAAATATTTTAACACACACACACACATATATATATATATATATATATATATATATATATATATATATATATATATATATATATATATATATATATATATATATATAAGGAACATCCTCGATGAATCAAACCAGTTCTATTAGTGTACATGAGATCTTATGAATTAAAATATACTCAGTGTTAAATATCCATTTGTAGGGGCATTGTCTTTAGTAATACTTATCATAGAACTTTCAATAATTCATGAATGTTCATACTTCTAGTAAACTCTAGAGAATTTACTTAACGCTGGACACAAATAAATGAGAATATTCGCGCGCAAAAAAAAAAAAAAAAAATTAAATACGTCATAAAAACCAAAAGGCATATAATAAAAAAAAATGCAGCTAATCCATGCTGGTGTTAAATAGCGATTTTTATCAGTATCTGCGATAACAGCAAAAGTACTATTAGTTTTTGGGGTCGGACTGATTTCCCAAAGCTCTCCTATTGTCGTAATAAAGAAAGTGCGATGCATATATCAATGGGAAATATCAGCTATGTCCAAGAAATCGGTCTACGCTAAGTACTCTCTTGGGGAGGGTTGATTAAAATCATTGTTTTCTCAAACTTCTGTATTATTGGACAGTACAATCGTCAGAGAACAGAAATAAAAATACTATTCCAAATTACATAGTTCCTATTAACGATAAAACAATCGCGTCTCAACATGCGGGTGTATTCACACTCGTGTTCGAGACCAGTGAGAAAAAACACAAGCAATCATAAAGTTATTCGTGACACACTGATAATGAGGTAATTAGCACCAGACATATTCATTCAATAGTGATAGAAATCAAATGTACTTTGAGTTTCTGAATGCTTAGTAGAAACTTATCCATCTATCTACTATTATATACCATGATCTTTGATTCTTTTTTTTTGTTTTTTGTTTTTATTTTATTTTCTTTCTTTGAAGTTTGTAATACTGGGTATGGGCAGCCAAAACAGCTGCCAACATTTCCCTGTTTTGTTTATTGAAACCAACCGAGAGCTCTTTTTACTATCCTCGCTGTTCCCTTAAGTGCAATTGTCTGGAATTGTCTTGTACTTAGTTCACCAGGAATATTAGTTAAGTAGGACTTCAGGTCTTCTTCCTAAGCCCTGTAGCACCTATGATAACTGATATAATTGATCTCGCCCTAGGATTCCAGTATCTTTTCATATCATATATGAACCCTTCATGTTTTATTGTTTTTGTTCGTGATAGTGCACTGGAATTTCTTCCCAATGAACTCTACCTTTTCCCACTTCTTTTAATCTGAGTCTGGTATTTGGCGGCATATTTAAGGCGGTTAGTTTTGTGCTGTTGTGGTTTATGCAGTGGCTTTAACTAAAAAGTTTTATGAAATGTCACAAAAAGCTACTATATACGACTGTCTGTGTTCGTGGAGATTTTCTGTAATTGAAAGTCTCGGGTATGTATCGATGATTGATAATCGCTATGATACAATCAAAAAAGGAACAGAGCATTTTAACCAGAGTAAACATTGTGCACATCCTAACATCGCAAGTGTGTATCTTAAAAACACTTTGCATCATAATAATTGACTTTGAATTTTCTCAGCCCCCCTATTTAATTATATTTGTGTAACAAATCATTACATGGTATTAAGGAATAAATCGTTATGAATACAAATAGTATAATAAATCCGGCAGAGGTAATGTTAATAAATGGTTAACGAGTAATATTAAACACGCTGTTTAAATGTCATTTTATAAACAAGAAAAAATGTTAATAACTAATCTAAATTTATTAGGGTTGTATGACTTTTAACTATTCGAATCATACACGAAATGCAATTCTAAATATGTCTTTGTTTATTAACTAAATTATTATTATTATTATCATTATTATTATTATTAGTAGTAGTAGTAGTAGTAGTAGTAGTAGTATTCTGCTCCCATATGTATGCATAGGCATACACAAACACTTTATGTGTAAAACTACCAGGTGCATAAAACAATCACTTATCTTGTGATTAATGAGATAAGAATAGCACTGGGCTGTTATTATTATTATTATTATTATTATTATTATTATTATTATTATTATTTTTATTATTATTATTATTATTATTATTATTATTGTTATTATTATTGTTATTATTATTATTGTTATTGTTATAATAATAATAATAATAATAATAATAATAATAATAATAATAATAATAATAATAACAACAACAACAGCAATACCAATAATCATCATTTAGCTGGTTGTATTCATGGAATGTAATTTGCGGTAATACATAAACTGAAGTGGGAGGGATACGCATGTATGTACCACGCCGCGTCGTAGAAATTTCAAGACTGGTATATGGTAGCGACTTAATTCACTGGGATGTGTTTGACTTTAATCAGTGCTTACGTCAGTCAGTGTCTGTTTGGTAAACTAACTATACTCATAAGTTATTATCGCCAGAGAACGCATGCTGGGTACAGGTCATAATGCTCATAATTTATTTATCGCCAACGAGTGTATGGTGGATACAGTTCAAACTATTCATGAGTTATTTTTCGCCAGCCAGTGCCTTGTGGGTGAAGATCTAAATACTGATAAGTTAGTTATCGCCAGCCAGTGTGTGTTGAGTGTAGATCAAAATGCTAATACATTATTTATCGCCAGCCAAGTCTGGTTGGTACAGATCATGATACTCATAAGTTATATATCGCTAGCGAGTGCCTGGTGGGGGAATATTATAATAAAATGACTTACTCTCAAATAGTGTATGGTTAGTGTTGATCGCAATACTCATCAGTTATTTATTTAATAGTACGCTGGTGAGTACAGATCAGAATATCCATAAGTTGTCTATCGCCAGCCAGTTTCTCTGGGAGGAAAGTACAGTACTTATAATGTATTAATCTGCCATCCAGTGGCTGGTGGATACAGATCAGCATGCTCATAGGTTAATTATCGTCAGCGGGTGTATGGTGGGTGCAAATCGCATTACTTACAAGTTATTTCGTTAGCGAGTGTCTGCTTAGTACAGATTACAATACCCATGAGATATTTATCGACAACCATTGTCTAGTGCGTTCAGACCACAATACTAATGAGTTATTTTATCGCCAGCCAGTGTCTGATCCTAATACTATTTAGTTATTTATTAACTGGTGGGTGAAGATCACGATATCAATAATTTAATCATCGCCAGCGAGTGTATTGTGATAACATATAACAATACTAATAAGTTATTTATCCCCAGCCAGTGCCTGTTAGGTAAAGATCACAGTGCTATTAAGATGGTTATCGACAGACACTGCCTGGAATGTACATACTAATTAAGTTTATTATCGCCAGCGAGTGTATGGCGGGCAACGATCCAAATACTCATGAATTATTTATCACCATCCAGTGTCTGCAGAGTTCAGATCACAATGCTTATCAATTATTTATCGCCAGACAGTGCCTGTTTGGTGTAGATTAGAATACTCGTAAGTTATGTGTCTCCCTCCAGTGTCTGGCGGGTACTTATCACAATATTCATAATGTATTTATCGACAGCCAATCACAATACTTCTGAGTAATGAATCGCCAGCCAGTGTCTAGTTGGTGCAGATCACACTACACACGATTTACTTATAGATAGCCAGTATTATCTGGGTTCAGATCACAATACTAATACGTTAATAAATTCCAGCCAGGTAATGGTGAATTTAGATAACAAGTATAATCTGTTATGCATGGTCAGCTAGTGTGGCATCGGTGCAGACCACTATGCTAATAAGTTGTTTATTGCCGACCAGTGTCTTTTGGGTCCAGGCCACAATAGCAGTAAGATATTTTTCACCAGCACGTGTTCTCCTGGTTTAAATTACAATATCAAGTTAAGACAAAAATAATTTTTCGCAAGCCAGTGTCTTAGGTTAAATTCTTGTAATAATATATCTCAAGAAGTAAATCATAATTGTCTACAGTTATATTTATTTAATAATTCATGGTCTGATCGAAAGTAATATTACGCTGATTTTTTTTTCTGTGAGAGGACATTCGATTGTTTGCTTATGTTATGATATTTCCACTACCGTAGGATTTCCACGGGGTCTGCAAGTTTTTATTATTATTATTATTATTATTATTATTATTATTATTATTATTATTATTATTGTTATTATTGTTATTATTATTATTATTGTTATTATTGTTATTATTATTATTATTATTATTATTATTATTATTATTATTATTATTATTATTATTATTATTATTATTATTATTTTATTAACAGCGACGGATTTTAAAAAAATAACAAACGAAACAAGAAAGCGTTTCTGACCGAACTTTTGATTTAAACTTGTAATTTATGGTTAAAAAAGGGATTATCTTACACATGTTCGGATGTTTTATGTTTCTGTCTTTGTGTACATTTTTTTTGCCAGCAAAAAGCGACAACAGCGAGGGATTTTAGAAAATAACAAACGAAACAAGAAAGCGTTTCTAACCGACATGTATGGTTAAACAAGGAATTGCCTTACACATGTTCGGAGTAGTAAAAAAAACAAAAAACAAAAAAAACGAACAGAGTAGCCTTTTCTTACTGAAATTATTATTATTATTATTATTATTATTATTATTATTATTATTATTATTATTACTATTTTTATTATTATTATTATTATTATTATTATTATTATTATTATTATTATTATTATTATTATTATTATTATTATTATTATTATTATCAGTGTGCTTCTACTTATTATTATTTTTATTTTTGTTTTTATCATTCTCATTATTAGTATCATTCTTATCATTATAATTATTACTGTTTTTATTATTTAAAAACAAATTTACTTTATTGGTTATTAAGTAGTAGTGGTGGTGGTGGTTTACTGGTGGTACGTCTTTATTTTTTTATTATTACTGTCGCTGAAAAGGTAGGTGTTATTTTTTGCTGTCATTGGTATTGTTGTTTTTGCTGCTAATATTATTGCTACCGATATTAGTGTTTCTATTATCATTGTAGATTTTATTGCTATTGTTGTTGGTGGTGGTAATACGAATAGTTGTGGTGATGGAGGACAAAGTTCAGGATGGGGTCTTTGATCTTTGTGGGGAACGCTCCTAGAGGTAATGTCTCTATAAACCTATCGTTGGTTGTGCAGCCTTAAATTCACTAAACTCATTTATGGGAGAATGGCAAATCAAAATATTGAAAATAACAAAGTAAATGAGGCTAGGTGGGTCCTGTCGTCATCATACGACTGTTCGACATTCTGAGGGTGTGGCTGGATATAGGGGAGGGAGAATTGCCAGAGAGGGCACCAAGACACGAAGGGAGTTGGAACAGGAAATGTAAAAAAAAAACATGGACGGATGAGGAAAGAAAAGTCCGGTGTGAATGCTTTGTAAGAAGTGGAAGTACCGAATCTGCTGGATATATTCGAAAAATGAGGGAAGAATGGGAATCGATAGGAGGGGGACCTAGAAGTGTCGCGAGTTTGGTATCCCAGTTAAAACAAATTAAATATAACAACCTACTTTCAGTGCTTGCAAGAGAAGAGATTGGATGGATGGTTAGGAATGAAATGAATAACGAAGTAAAATTGATGAAACTAGCTCTGATGAAAGAACAGAGTGGGAGTGCAGAAGAGAAATGTAAGCGATGATGGGAGGCGGACAACTGAGGAGGTATGGAATCCTATGGTTAGGGGAAGTAATGAGAAAGACTTTGACGGATCTAAGGCGGATGAGATCATTGACTCTGAAACACTGGAGCCAGTGAAAGGAGCAGACGTATTGAGTCTAACACTATCAGATTCATGAAAGAATCACTTATCTTGCGATATAAAGTAAAAAGAATAGCAAATTTTAGACGATGTTGTTTTGAGACAATGAAAGGAAGGGATGAAGTTTATGAACCTGTTGCCTTCATCTGATGACTGATATTTAATTGTACATTGAAAATTTATTGGAAACTTTTCATTTAGACGGAAGAAATAGCAATCCGGCGAGACTTGATATTTAACAATATAGAAGAACATAGAATACTTCTAATCTGTAGAAGTCATAAGAAGAATATATAACATTATAAAATGAGAGAAAAATATCCAAGTTTGAGAAAGCGTTACTCAACGAGTAAACAATAATATAATAAGTGTGGTAGAATAATCTCGGTCGACATTAATAATTCTACTTTTAGAAAAGCATATATTCAATGGCTAAAAAGAGCGCAAAAAATGGTATTTATAAAAAAATGTATCTAATTACATTTCAGGACAGACATAGAACACACACACACACACACACACACACATATATATATATATATATATAACAGAGAGAGAGAGAGAGAGAGAGAGAGAGAGAGAGAGAGAGAGGGAGAGATGTGAAAAAGAGCAAACATACGTTAGCATGCTCATCAAAGTGTTCTCTTTATTTAAAGGCTTTGCTAGGAAAAATGGAGATAGAAACGAAACGTTGTTGAACATAGAGGTTAATTACGTTACTTTCCATCTCCACGTGAAATTGTATTATTATTTGTCTCATAGCCATCAAATATACGTTGTGGTTTATCTATTGAAAACTAGTGTACAATTAATTTCAAGCAGCTGTCTTCATTAGCAAGCACGTTTGCCGGACGTTAAATTTAAAATAATGTCTGGCCACTAAAATAAACATATTTGTGTTAAGTATGTGTAAGTGCCCATATTACAAAATATTGGGAAATAAAATAACTTTTTTAATATTTACCAATATAAACAAATATTCCTACGTAAATATACAGAGCTCTTCCTACGATGTAGATACGATTTTGTTTTAATGATTTGTTCTTTAATTTAAGAACTTTATCAGTTCGAAAAATAAATAAAAAAAATTAATTATTAAATATTCTCAGTAAGGATTTTTATATCATTTCAATAGTCAGAATTAAAAAAAAAACAAGAGTATGAATATGCTAAATTAAAACTTTCTGTTTAACACCGACTTTCTATTTGATATGGTCATAATGTATTTGCCATCTAATATTTTATAACTGATTCGTTAAAATAGACTACCTAAATCTTGGGTTAGCTAGTTATGTCATACAAAACAAAAAGCACTAGTAAATTAAGCATAAAAATAAACAAAACTAATAAATATAATGAGAATTTTATTTTTCAATGTAATTCAGTGCTTTTAACTGTTTTTATTCTCCTCCAATTTTTTTATTTTCTGATTTTTTATTTTGAACTTTATTTGCCGGTAATTTATTTGTCATAATAGCATCAAATTATATAAATGTATCCAGGATGCTACATTTACATTAGAGACAGTCAAGAGAGAACAAATTAATAGATATTTGACTCGAGTTTATTTTTTTCTTGTAGAACAAGAGGCTATTATTTAATGGCGGTTTATAAGAAAACCAGGGATACGTAATTGTCCGACCATAGAGAACATGAACCTCTCCGTGCGTTTCACCTGTGCTATATATCTTTGTCAATGCCCACAGCGACAATCCTATTTATTTCATGCAGGCCGCTTTGGTACGCACGGTCGTCCGATTATTTTTGTTATTCAATTAATTTTAGTAATTCATCTTATGTAAAAAGTAAGCGATGCACACACATGTGCTTGCCAATTGGTGCCACTGAAACGTGAATTAAAATCTATCGGATTATTCCCTATATCGAACAATTGAACTGACTTCAATCGAGTCATTACTTATATTACGCGTAGGTGTGATGTCGCGGTTGCAATATAGGTGCCCGTGCAATTATTATAATAATCTTAAGGAACCAAAAATCCAAATACACTGATGAATACGTGCACATTAATATGTACCTACAAATGTTGAAATTATATATATATATATATATATATATATATATATATATATGTTGAAATTATATATATATATACATATATATATATATATATATATATATATATGTTGAAATTATATATATATATACATATATATATATATATATATATATATATATATATATATATATATATATATATATATATATATATATATATATATATGCTGCTAGACGCAGTTTATCCTGCCTTGAGAGAGTTCGAAATATACTTCGTAGCTCAGTGGAGTATACCTTTACACTTCCCCGCAACTTCTTTCGCGCAGAAGAGCGTTGCGAGCCTGCCTATTTGTTATCGTTAGTTTCATGGCAATCTCTGGGCCCCACTCGCAAAACTTTTACAAAAACCACTCGTCTAGCCAAAAGCACTATTCATAATTTCCCATACTCTTTATCTCTTCTCTACACCTTAATGTAGATTCCAAGAATAAAGCTGTTTTTCCTGAACTGGACGCCTGTGAAACTGTTTTGTAATCCCCTGCTTTTCAGCGGACTAAAATCCTTTTGTCTTAAAGTCCAACGTAAAACGGTTATTGATGAACCGTCCTCCGAAGTAATCAAATTAACTTAATTTCTAATACTTGTGTTTACTACGCTGTAATCACATCGACTAACGTAAACCCATAAAATCTTATCTTTGAATAGCATCACTGCCTGGATCAGTGGTGATTCTTGGCTTATATATATATATATATATATATATATATATATATATATATATATATATATATATATATATATATATATATATATATATATCGTGGGTCGGAGTAACTTTTTAGAATGGTTGACTTAATTTGAATTAAATACACATGAATTGCGCTTGAAGACATTCACAACGCAATTTAAAAAAAAAATAGACAAATATCTTACTTGTTTTAATTTATCATTTATAATTTAATAAATTAATTTATACTTAACTTAATTTCTCCGCCAATTTTTAGTTTAAGCACTTGATGTTCTAGTTGTAGGGTACGTAGACATGGATCAAACTTTTTACATTTGATTTGAGTACAAATAAATAAATGTTGAGGGGGTCATGTTTAAAAACAAAATTCCTTTGCAACCGAATGACTTGCAAGCATCGTTGTACCTTCTTTTACATATATATTTTTATATGTATATATATATATATATATATATATATATATATATATATATATATATATATATATATATATATATATCCCAAAAATACGTTGACACAACGATTATCTTCTCTATATAAATAAAATGAACTCATTTTTTCCGTCGGATTTTGACCTTAATAGGATTAAAAATCAAGATATTTCATGCAAATATAATATGCACAAACGGCAGAACAATATCTGAGGTGTGGTATAGGCTTATTATTTCTCAAATTCTTCGATAATCTTAGATTTCTATACTTTTTCTGCTGAGAAGTCACGGCCAAAATCGGTTAAGATCAATTGAAGTGGTAAAATATTTTCTCTCTAATAAATTCCTCCTCCCCCTGTCACCACGTAACACCGTTTGGGGATCGTTCACAAGGAACAGTTGAGAAGAGAACATCGGTTTGGCTTCGTAGTTCTTTCATGTGAAGTTATTTAAAATCACTAAACTAAGCTGCAGTGATCTGTGGCGTAGTGGTTAGCGTGTTGGACAATTCACATTATATTTTCACGTTCGCGCCGACCTATCGTAGTCGTTTTTTTTCCCCTAAACAACTGGAATGAACTTTTCTTGGTGGCCGAACTGTTAACGTTGCAGATGTTTTTTGTTTTGTTTTTTTTCACACTTTATTTTCCTACTTTTACTCATGAATCCGGGTTTGATCCTTCCTACTTACCTACCATAACATTTTTTAAAACTCCCCCCCCGTCTGAGAAACAAACACTCGAGCAACGCCGGGTACCCCCGCTAGTATATATATATATATATATATATATATATATATATATATATATATATATATATATATATATATATATATATATACTAGCATTTCAGCCCCGTGTTTTTCCCGGGTGTTTATAGGTGTATGTTCAGCCAAAAAGAAAAAAAAAAGCGGTCCATTTTTTTAAAAATTTGACCCACATTATGCCCCCTTAAATTTAATGTTTTGGGCTCAAATCAAGTTATTAAGTAAGATCCATGTCCACGAAACCTATATCTAATATTTCAAGTGTTTAGACACAAAATTGGCGGAGGAGTAGACATACCAGAGGCAGATTACTGCGAGTAGAATTGTACACACAGACACGTTCACTTTTTAAGATATACATACATGGCTGCCCGGCTTTGCCGGGTGTTGGTGTTTTATTCTGAGCAAAAAAAAAAAAAAAATCGTACACATTTTTTTTTTTACTTTTACCCACATTATGACCCCTTAACATTTACTGTTTTGGGATTAAATCAAGTTATTAGGTTAGATTCCTATCCAAGGAACCTATATCTTAAATATAATGTGTTTCGACTCAAAATTGTCGGAGGAGTGTGGTTAGAGTTCTCAAATGCAAATAGATGAATTTTGACCTGTTAAGAGCCAAATTTCTGGCTGATTAGGTAGATTTTCCCAAATATCGCTACTCTGTATATCAAATTTCGAGTATGTAGACTAAATATTAACAGAGTTATTGCGTAGGGATATGACACAGGCAGACAAACAGACCGATACACATACACGTTCACTTTTATAGATATAGAGATAGAATAGCCTTTCAGCCCAGCGTTGACTGGGTTTTAGGATGAGTATGTTGAGCAAAAAAAAAAGCGTTATTAGGATGGCAGGCATGCTCGAACCCGTACCGTGAAGGAGGAAAAGAACAGAAAAAATAGGGACTTTTCTATTACGACCACCGCCCAACTGGAAGTGATTTATGTTTAAATTAAGGCTAGACAATCCAACGGAGAGGATGACTTCAAAAAATCTCGGCGAAATAAGCGACCCCAAGCCTTTAGCAAAGTGGCCGCATCAAGGTGAATATATTAATGTTTTAGCCAACATTTCGATATTTTTTGTTCGAAAGGTCGAACTTCAAAACGATACTGATCTTGTGAAAATCTGTTGCCTCCGTCTAATATTTTAGGTAGACATGCAAACATACATACATGCATACATACATACACACACACACATATATATATATATATACATATATATACATATATATATGTATATACAAATTACAATAAGTTTACGAAGGTAATCAAAATGGTAAACTTAAAATATATTATAAATATTAAAGAGTTACTATTTACAAGTAAAGTAATCTCAACCAGATGTAAAAGCTCAATAAAACCGAAAAAGAAATAGAGCTTATAATATGAACAAATGATTAATAAAACCTTTTTAAAGACATCTTGAAAAAGAGTTAAAAACATATTTAATTTCAAAAAGGAAACACAAGATAAGTGGATAGTCCTTTACTTGATTCCTCCGGTCTTGTCAGACGTGTTTTAAATACTCTCTCCAGTGCTTTTTCTGTGCACATTTGAACTTTCCTTTAATGATGTGGAACTCATTTCATTTGTCATTTTTTTCCAAGGAATTATCCAAGCCTTTTGGATCATTTTGGACCATTTGCAACTTACCTGTGGGATTGGAAATTTTTAATTCGACCGTGTTTGGATTTTACCATTTTTGGATTTTTTACCCTTCACCGGACTATCCATTCATGTGAAATCTTTTTATCATTTTTCTTTTACATCCTATTCCCCTTACCTCGCCCTTTTTTAACCAAGTAAGATCTGTGACTTACAGGTGGTTTCATTAAATACTTTTACATGCAAAATCCGACCCCGCATTTTGCTAATTCCAGCCCTCTGATGAGAAGGAGATTATATCTTCGAAACTCCGCGGATTAAGGACTATCCACTTATGCTGTCCTTCTTGTTTTAAAATTAAATATGTGTTTAACTCTTTTTCAAGATATCTTTTAACATGTTTTATTAATCATTTGTTCATATATATATATATATATGTATGTATATATATATATATATATATATATATATATATATATATATATATATATATATATATATATATATATATATATATATATATATATATATACTGGTAACTAAAGATTTCGATCCGAACCGATTAAAAAGCGTGCCCCATCTCTGTGTACTCTTTATGTAAAATTTCAAATGTTTAGACCAGAAATTGTCTGAGTAATTTGGTAGGGAGCGCAGATGTTATTTTTTTTTACATTGTACCCCTAGTATGCCCCATTAAAATTTATGCTTCCAAGTTATTTAGTTTGATCCATGACCAAGGAACCTATATATAAAATTTCAAGTGCTTAGACCCAAAATTGGCAGAGTAGTAAGGTAAAATTCTCAAAGGATAAAACGATGAACTTTTTACCCCTTAACAACCACATTTCTGGCCGAAATTGGATTACAATTATTTTCCCTAATCTCAATATCCTGTATATCAAATGTCAGCTCTGTAGACTAAACATTGACAGAGTTATTGTGTAGGGAAATGTACACACACATACATAAAGCCACAGATACACATACACACAGATACAAAGACACGTTCACTTTTATAGATATAGTAGCATGGGTTCCCGGTTGATCCCGGCGGTGCCCGTGTGTTTGGAGGTGTATGCTGAGCAAAAACAAAACAAAAAAAACACAGGAAAAAACGGTCAATTTATTAAAAATTTGACCCCTATTATTACCCCTGAACTTATATTGTTTTGGATTCAAATCAAGTTTTTAAGTAAGATCCATGCCCCAGTTACCTGTACCTAAATTTTCAAGTGTTTAGACACAAAATTGTCGCAGACGTTTGTAGAATTCTCAAAGGCCGAATCATTGAACTTTGCTCCCTTGACAGCCAACTTTCTGGCCAAAACCCAATTAATAGATTTTCCAAAACTCAGTATTCGATATATCAAATTTCGAGTCTATAGACTTAAAATTGACAGAGTTATTGCGTAGGGAAATGCACACAGACAGACAGACCCACATAGACCTTCACTTTTATAGATATAAATAAAGTAGCAGTTCCGCCCGGCTTTGTGCTGGTTATATGTACTATACATAAGGGTGTGTGCCTATGTATATATTAAAAAGTGTGGATATGCACAGTAATGCATTTCTGTATAATAGTCTTCATTATGTTCCATAGAGAAAAGACAGACACACATTTTCACTTTTATAGATATATATAGATAGATAGATAGGTTGATAGATTGGATGCGATAAATAGTAATGACTTAAAAAGTATGAAAAAGGCTCATCGTTCGACTTTCAACTGGCAAATTCTTTCTTTTTTTTTTAATTTTCACACTTTTGCACCGCTTTTTACCCTACTTTTAGGGGTGCTGTTTCGCCACATAAAAAAACAGCCTTGTGCCTAATTTGTTTTGGTGCGAACGCAAATAAATACCTAAAATCAATAGAAAAGAGTTGTTTTAATATGAATATCAATACACACAAAAGAAAAACGAATTCATAGGAGTACATATAGACTAGCATTTCAGTCCGGCGTTACGCTAGTGTTTTGATGTGTGTAAAAAAATAATAATAGTAGGAAGTTAGGCTGGAATCCGTACCGCGAAAGAGGGGAAAAATGGGGGGGGGGGGCTGGCGTCTTTGCTGTTACGACAACTGCCAAACCGGAAGTGATTTCTGTTTAAATTAAAAATGCACAAAACTATATATATATATATATATATATATATATATATATATATATATATATATATATATATATATGTATATATATTATATATAAACTATATATATATATATACATATAAAGAGAGAGAGAGTAAAAGAAAGAGTAAGAGGTAGAGAAAAGTGAACAACTGAGTTATTCGTATATTAACGCTTAATCTTTAATCTGGGACTATGTACACATCTTGCAACCATGTGCAGACCGTCTGCATATCCTAGAAATACGGTTATGTATTTGCATAAAGAATAATAAACACCTATACTTTGCTCTATTTGAGAGAGCTTTAAGAACCCTTGTGTGAATTCAATTTTTCTTTATTCTTGGATATCTTTCTACCTCGAATATTTTGCACACACACACACACACACACACACACACACACACACACACACACACACACACACACATATATATATATATATTAAAGAATGTGTTTTGTAAAATGTTTTACTTCAAATTTTTTAGACACTATAAATACACTATAATTTTCTGAAAAAAGATGTCCATACTCCTTAAATGAGAGCGCCATAGACACATTATTAGCGTTCAACTGTTTGTTTGTTTACCAAGCTTATTTTTTATAAGTAAAATTTAAAAGTGCATTTTTCTCACTGAGTTGGGCGAAAGAATCACATGGTTGTCTGTGTTATGACATACTTGTGCATCCTAAAGTCTTCTCTCAATATATTTGTATAATACGTCATCCCGTTTATTTTTCTTAAGGAAAGAGATATGGAAGTATATAAGTAGAAATATATACAACATATAGAGAGTGGGACACGGGAAACGGATCTTTTTACCACGTTCCTTGCTTTTTTTGCAGGGTTTTGTTTCCTTAAAGACGCCCGTTTTTATATTCAAACGGGTGAGTCACGCGAAACGGAAGTGATTAAAGAAAAACATGTCTGGAAACGGATATGTTTTAATAAACAAACTCTGTGAGGATATCATAGAGCGTTAAAAAAAAAAAACGTTTCCTGTAATTCACGATTTATTTAGACGCTATGCTAATTTACTTACTTCCAAAAACATAAACAGAATGCAAATTAAATGGCACCCTCCATGTTTTTTTTTATGAAATCCTTAATTATATTGAACCAAATAGTGCTGCCTTTCCGTGATATTCTGTGTTTCTCCGTTTTTTTTTTCTACACCACATCCATAAATAAGTCACTATAACACCGAATGAAGTGATATTAATTCTATCAGTCTTGCTAGGTTAATTGAAACGTGTTTGATGTTATATTTGGAATATTGACAGGCTGACAATTGATGACTTATAAAAACATATTCATATCGTTCTTTTTCGCAATGTTTAGCTTGCTTATGTTTGTAAGACACATGACAGTCGAGCAGTATAATCCGCTAAATATTTTCAGAAATTTACTGTGCAAACAAAATATTACGTTATGTTTTTTCCATAAATCAGACAATTTGACATCAAAATATTCGTGGAATCAAAAGTGTATTGATTGATTGATATCGTAGAAGATTGATATGTGCTAGAAATAAAAGTGGAAGTAATAAGAACCAGCACTCTGATCAGTTTTGAAGATCAACAAATATAAATCGATCATGTTATCAGATGGAATCAATGTATGGCGCTATTTTAAAAACTGCATTAGATGTTTCTATATAGCTTGCTAGGTAAGATCTATATACCTATAACAGTGAAAATGTGTGTGTGCTTGTGCATATTGCCCGAGCAAATAACTCTATCGATGTTCGGTCTAGAGGCACGAGATTCGATATAAGGCGTATAGATTTGGGGAAATGTTGTTAAGAAGTTTCCGACTGAAAAGCTGCAAGGGGTCAAAGTTCAACGATTTTATCTTTGAAAACTTTACCAAACCCCTCTGCCAATTTTGGGTCTAAACATTAAAATTGTAAATGTAGCTTACTCGGAGGTGGATCAAACTCGTAATTGTGTTTGAGACAAGATAATAAATGTTTACTCGTCAAAATTGGACTTTAATTTAAAAAAAAAAAAACAATTGGCCTATGCGGTATCTACCAAATTACTCAGCCAAAGGGTATGTAATTATAGGGAAATTTGTAATAGTTTTAGGTCGAAAATTTGAGCTTCCAAAGGGTCAAAGTCCAAAAGAATTGGACATTTGCGGTGTGTACCAAACTACTCAGCCAATTTTGTGTCTAAACATTTGAAATTTATGCATAACGGGTATTCAGACATACGGCATATGTTTTAAACAGATTTGTGGCGAGAATTAAGTTGCCAGAAGGTCAAAGTTGAATGACGTGCCTTTTGCAGACTCAACCAAATTACTCCGCCAACTTCACGGCTAAAGGCTTTTAATTTCAGCCGTAGGTACTCAAAACTGGGTAAAACTTTGTATTTTGATTTGAGACAAAAGTAGTAAATGTTAAGGGATAACAACTGGTGCTCAAAGTGTAAAAAATTACCTATGTGGTCTATACGAAATTTCAGTCTTAAAATCTTACATGAAGTGTATTCACACGTAGGGCAAGATATAGACATTATATAGTGCCGAGCAAAGCCTTGCTTATCTTCTAGTATATATACATACATACCTACATACACACACACACACACACACACACATATATATATATATATATATAGATAGATAGATAGATATATAGATAGATAGATAGGTAGATAGATATACATCCTAATATATATATATATATATATATATATATATATATATATATATATATATATATACATACACCATCACCATAATAGGTGCACATTAATATACAGACGGAGAATTTTCCTAAGATTAAATAAATAGGAATGAAACATAAAATGAATGAACTAATGTATGAAGTAGTTATAATGAGTTATTTAATAAACATATTTTATGAAAATATCTGGCGCTAATAAAGTTATCGGTCAATTTGTGGAATACGTACTCGAAATTTTACATAAGGATTATTGAGATTTGGGAACATCTTTTAAATCGGTGGTCGGCTAGAACTTTGGCTGTGAAGGTGTCAAAGTACAAATAGTCCTCTTTAGAAAACTCTAGCACACTCTTCCACTAATTTTAGGCTTAAACACTTTAAAATATGAATGTAGGTTACATGAACATGGGTCACGCATCTTCATTTAATTTTAGCTGTTAACAATAAATGTCAAGGGCTCAAAATTAGGTTCAAATTAAAAAAAAAACCCTCTTGTCTCGATCAAATTACTCAACTAATTTCTAAACATTTGAAAATGTACATAAAGGGTAATCAGATATATGGCAAGACTTTAATGGAATCGGGTCGAGAATTATTGCTGCCGATTAGGTCAAATTTCCAAAGTATTTTACTTTCAATTTTCTAGCAAACTACTATTCCAAATTTCGGTCTAGCCATTTGAAATTTTTCATAACGGGTATTAAGACATACGGCAAGAATTTTAATACATTTTCCGGCGACGATTTGGCTTCCTAAATGTCAACGTTTAAATAGTTGTCCGTTGCAGGTTCTACAACAGCTAATCTTATGTATAAACACTTGTAATTTGTTATGATGGTTAGTTGCACATAGGTTCAACATTTTATTTATATTAGAAACAAAAAAAATAAATGTTCAGGTACCGAATTATGGTTTAATTAAAAAAAAAAATACCTTTGCGGTCTCTACCAAGGTGCTCAGGCAATTTTTGGTTTAAACATTTTAAATTTCATATGAATGCGTAATCATACACAGGATAAGGTATTACTATTACAAAGGGACCGAGCAAACCCTGGCTTAACAGCTAGTATAGACAATGAATTGTGGATGCGTTACCGGCAGCTCCTGTTACTCTCGCTTCTCTGTATTTGTGCTCAGTCCTTAGTGTTAATGTGTGATTTTTCTGACAAAAGGAGGAGAAAACGCTGCATTCTAGATTGACAGTATTTTGCGTGAACATCACCCAGCGATGTCGGAAAGTGTCTGTTTCTATGTCTATACTTGTAACCATGTTACTAGTAAGGGTGCTGGCGGTAACGTTTCATCTGGGCTGACGTTATCCGCCTGATAATAAGAGACCTAAACCTTTGATTCACCACTAAGGAGGCTGTCCTATCAGCAGGTGCAAAGTACAGGGGCCGCTGTATTGCCAGTTGGTGAATGGATTCTGGACCATCCAGTAGCTTTTGGCGGGACCTCTTGATGCCATATTCATGGGTAATATTTACGGCTTTACCTTTCATGTGCTACAAAAATATCTTAATGTCTCTTTCCCGCTCTGCCCTGCTCCAAGCAATTACGTCGACCTAGTCCACAAATCCCAAAACTCCATCATAAAAGGTTGCAAGAAAAATACACGATTAAGCCCGGATCACCAACTTCTAACGCTGACCCCTCCCCAACTACTTCTCGAACATCAGGGGTCTACTTTTTAACCTTCTGAGGTTGAACCACAATTACAGGAGACAACGCCGGGCATATAATTTCTAGGCGAAACTGGCATTGGACATACTATTTTCCTAGATGAATTCATAATTAAAGGATACTCTGATTTAACTTGCACATCTGACCGACAGGATTGCCATGGGTATGGAATATATGTCTATATAAAATAGGAATTTCCATGTGGTAGGGGTATTTCAGAGAAGATCCTAACATATTCTGTATGTGCTTCCGGGTTGCATTTGTCAAACTACCTTGTTTATATTTGCTCTCTATAACCCACACAACAGTTACTATCTTTAAAATCATATCTGAGAAAATTGACCACGTCCTATCTGCATATCATTCAGCTAATATTCATGTCTGTGGAGACTTCAATGTTCACAATGTGGAATGGGTGAATCACTCCAAATATTCCGCTGATGAGGGGCGGTTCTGTCATGTTTCTCCACTGTTTACAACCTCAATCCGATTGTTCATAAATACACCTATGTGCCCGATACTGACGGCCAGTATGCAAGTCTCCAATACCTTTTTCTCACAATTGGCCGAAACTGTGTTCAGCTTTTTTCTGCCTCCATTTCGATAATCCGAACACTGTGTTGTATCAGTTATGATAATAATGAAATGTAATATGTCCTCATATGTACCTCTCCAGTATACAGAATGTCGATTCTCTATGGCTAACTAGGGAAACTTCCCTACATTTAGATCAGATTTACCTCCGATACTCTTTCTTCTGATCTTGCGCAAGTGGTGCAATGGGGGGAAAAAGGTGGCTTCAAACTTTTAATGCATCTAAACAATTAACTTTGCAACTTTTAATGCATCTAAACAAGCTTCAATCTCTATATCATCAACGCTCTGATGTCCATCTGGCATCAATTGAAATGAATGGCTCTCGTGTTGGGGGGCGTCATGTTTTGACAAGCTTCTGGGCTTTACCTTTACTCTTGATCTGAAATGGAACCCATACATTGAATATGTTGCCTAAACTGCTGGAAAAATGGTATGATCGTTCTATCGATGCAGTAGATAACGCATAAAGCCACGTACGTCCTAGGATAGAGTACTGGTGCACCGTTCCATATGAGTTAACAAATATACCGTATTTCCATTACTAACGATTACATTATTGGCCAATTTTCAACTGTACACTCTTTAACCCTTATACTCAAGTTGGATCTTGCCCTGGTTAAGTAATGATGGCTTTGTAAAAAAGTCGGTTTTCGGTCAGAAATATGGCTATCAAGGTGTCAAAGTTCAACGATTTGACATTAGAAACTCTACGCAACCGCAAATATTGGGCCTAAACACATGAATTGTTCCATGTAGATAACTTTGTACATAGAACAAACGTTTTAATTTGATGTCAGCACAAAATAATAAATGTGAAGTGGTCAACATATGAGTTAACTTTAAAAAAAATAATCTCTATAGTCTCTCTCCCAAATAACAATTTTTGTACTTATATGCATATATATATATATATATATATATATATATATATATATATATATATATATATATATATATATATATATAAATGTAGTTATATATGTATGTGCGCGCGTATTTATGCATACATAGTTGTATATGCACGTGTATACATACACACACACACACGCACACACACATATATATATATATATATATATATATATATATATATATATATATATATATATATATATATATATATATACATGTTTTTTTTATTTTTTTATGTAAATATAGTCAGGTTAAGAACACTAAATCCTGCTATCCATAAGACATGGACAAATGTTTCTCCGCTTAAAGTATATATATATATATATATATATATATATATATATATATATATATATATATATATATATATATATATATATATATATATATCTATATATATATATCTGTTATAATATAATATTACATCATATTTTGTATTTGTACACATTGATATTACTACTTACACCCTCCAATATATTAGATCCCATCTGGCGCCGATCTAAACACATGCAAAAAGCCTCTTTTACTTGATTTGCTTAGTATATCCCTTCGGACTGTCAGCGAGAGAGGGGAGTTAACAACACATAAACACATATTTTGAGAGCTACGTGATTTAAATTCGTACACTTTTAAGCAACACAATAATCGTGTGCATTGCATAAAGTCTCGTAAATTTTCTCACACTTTATACTTCCAATAAGTATTGTTTCTTAATTATTTTAAAAGTAACTATATATATATATATATATATATATATATATATATATATATATATATATATATATAGACTAGTATTTCATCACGACGTTGCCCGGGTGTTTGGAGGTGTATATTGAGAAAAATGCGGTCAATTTCTTAAACGTTGACCCCTATTATGACCCCTAAATCATTATTGTTTTGGACTCAAATACATTTATTATCTTAGATGCATGCCCAAGAAATCTATATCTAAAATGTCAAGTGTTTTGACCCACAATTATCGGAGGAGTGTGGTAGAGTTTTCAAAAGGGAAATCGTTGAACTTAGACCCATAAACAGCCAAATTTCTAGCCGAAAACCGATCACATCGATATTCCCAAATCTCAGTACTCTGTCTATCAAATTTCGAGTCTATAGACTTAGAATTAAAAGAGTTATTGCGTAGCGAAATGTACCCACACAGATACACAGATATACAGATACACACATACCCATACATGCACTTTCACTTTTATACACACACACACACACACACACACACATATATATATATATATATATATATATATATATATATATATATATATATATATATATATATATATATATTAGTTTTGGAAAGACTAATTGGATTCGGAATCAGGAATCGAAAAATCAAAATATTTTTAGGTATCGGAATCGTTATTGAAATCTAAAAAATATAGTCTAATTTTCGATTACAAAATATTAAAATAAAAAATTAAACAAGCACACATGGCTGTTTTTTATTAAAAATTGTTCCGTTATATTATAAGCTATAAAAGAGCCGCAGAATAATATGGATTAGAGAAGAGCCACGAAATTTACAGATTTAACATTGTTTGGTAGAGTTAAATTTATTTTATTTATTGGTCAATTTTAACCGTCCGACTGCCTTTGTAATCGTTTCGCATCTACTCACTAAAATGTATATGTTCCCTCATCCGAGAGAGTTTCGATGATTATTAAAAATTATAAATGCCCTGCATGGGGGAGGGCGTTTAATTAAGTTGATGCATGTTGTGCATTGAGGTGTTTGTCATCGGCATCCTCTGAAAGAAAAAAAAAATATGGCACCTTTTTGGACACAATAAACTCTTTTGTGAGGATGCTAGTCTTATTCCAAGCATACCTGAACACGCATCACATATGTTTTATAAACTCGCACCATAAATTGCCATATGATATCAATTAGATACTTCACACTTTAATATAAAAGATTTAACATAGTTCGATTTTTTTTTTTTTGCTCAGATTTTGTTTGATCACAACATCCTTGGAAATAGTTAATGCTTCTTATATTTTGTTTGGTTTTGGCACAGGTGAAAATATAGATGAGCATCTCACAAGTTTCTCCAAACTTTGGATTGAATATATAAAGTATAAACGTTCAGAAGTTGTTACCTTAAAATAAAAATTGGATTTTCACTTTAAACACACACGCACACGAGATTCTAATTTTTCTGGCGATTGTGTGTGAGTACACTGGAACCTTATTTTAGAATTTAGAATGGGTGTTAAGTTGTACATATAAATATAATGTAAACTGGCCCTATTTCTGTACACTATAACTTTATAAGCAGTTACATATTTTTTACCACTAATTCTAATGCCTGTCAGCAATATTATAATATCACCTGTGATTTCTATATATTTTCGTATTGACAGACGTATTTAGGGTTAGTAGAACGAAAGGGCCATGGTTTTTATGACTTTTAACAATGCTATATATTAATACGATAGCGTATTATTTCCTGTGTGCGTCAATGTTACATATTAGTTACTGTTGTTTAATTATGGATTTCTGTTTCTTCTAATAAATAATTTTACCAATAATTCTTCATAAGTTTTGGTTTCGGTTTGGATTATAGGTGATGTCATTTAAGTCATCTATGTTTTAGTGAATGGTTTTACTAAGACTTCTTCATAAGTTTTGGTTTCGATTTCGATTATAACTGATGACACTCAAGTGATCTATTTTTTATGAATAATTTTTCCAAGAATTTCTCATAAATGTTGGTTTCAGTTTCGATTACAGCTGAATGGGCTCATGGATATATATATATATATATATATATATATATATATATATATATATTATATGTGTGTATATATATATATATATATATATATATATTGTAATCGCGACTTGATAGTATATAAGGATCGATAGAACATTAACTCTATAATAATATTTACGAAATCTGCAGAATTAAAATATCACATTTAAGCGTACTTTACGTCCTACCTACGCCTGGCGTAACTGCGTGCTTAGATAAATAATTTTGCAGTTGTAACAGGAGTTAAATAATATCAGAGCGCCTCTATTTACGTCATGCATACCAACACCAATATATTACATATGAATAAGTCAACTGTGGAATTTCAACAGGTCTGTCTATTTGTTATGATTTGCATCTCGTTTTTTTTTAGATTTGTTTTTTAAACAGGAAAGCAAATAAATTTAATAAAGGTTATACAATTAGAAGAAAATGTAAGCATTCATAGAAGGAAGTCACACAATAGTAAACGCAGCCTAACACCCTCTCTATGTTAAAAATGGTGTTCTACATATTAAAATTATTATTTAGACATTAGTTAGTAACAATATGGGGTGTTGTTAATATTTGGTTCTTACATCGTTTTCTCATGTTTCCTACCAAAATTCGACTATTTTCAATTGCTGATACGATACATGTTTTTAATAATTATTGTCGGCCTTGAGTATTCGACGTTTTAAAAATGTCTGTTTTCCGCTTTATTTATGTAGATAAAATGAAGTGAACGCAAAATATTTGTTTTTTTATTATTTACGTTTAAAAATGCCTGGTTTTATATTAAATGCACAAATTCTGACAGAAATAACATAAAAGGCTTAACTTTCTCTTTACACACAAAAAAGATTAAAGATAGGAAGATGGACAGTAAAATATATATTACATTTTACACTCATTTTTTTTTATTTTAAATTGACCGACATTATCACATATCATTCACTTCTGCCCTCCGTTTTTTTATCTATTGCCTAATCCCATTAGCCGTATTTTATTCTGTTGTTGTTTATCATTTTTTATCATTAGTGAAAATACTTTTTTAAAGAAAATCTAATGTATAAATGTCACTACGTCTGTCTGTGTGGTTGTCTGTCTCCGTTTTTTAAACTGTATCTCCCCCTAGACGGATGATTTATGAACGGCGTACAATAGATCAAAATATTGCATTTTTCGTGCAGAATTTCATTAGGAGTATTTAATCGATAAAAATAATTTCTAAGAATTTCAAAAAAGGGTCCAAACTTGAAAGAAGTAACACCTTGACGAGTGTAGCACTAGGTGTATCAGAATTTCTTTGGAGGTTTTTGACATCCCTAACACAAACTGCGAATGAAATATAAAATCTCGTAATTTCTCTTTAAAAAGTAGGTTGTTTATTTTCAATATTGATTATACTTCCAAAATAAACTACTAAAGTCGTATAAAAAGTAATAGAAATATTATTATTTTATTTTTTTTAAAAACAGTAATGAAATTAATTGGATTTCACGAGTTCAGTATTTTTCAATTCTTAAATTTGAAAATCCATCAATATGTTTCTATTGATTCTATTTTTACGATATTCTCGGGGACAATGTGAAATTTTATGCTCCTGCCAATAAACCGAATATAATATTTTAGACAAACTTTTTAAAAAAAATGTACACCCCCTATTTTGAAATGTCTATTATATAGTAAATAATTAATTTACTCACGAAAGTTTCATATATCACAGATTTAAGATACACCACCAATAAATAATATATACATATTAAAAATAAACAAGGTAGTGTATTTTAGAAAGTTACCCGTAAAGCCCGAAGTTCCAGACTTAAAAACAAAACACGTTGTATTTTTGGGTTTTTTTTTCAATGAAACCTTGGTCCTTTAATTGAAAAAATAGGGTTTGAATTACATTTTTCGAGTGGTTATTAGCTTGGAAAAACAGGGGGTAGAATTATTCAATATTTTTCTCAAAGTTTCTGACAGACGTAATGTAGCACAATTGTTACAGAGAGAGAGAGAGAGAGAGAGAGTAAGATAGCGGAGATTAAACGTGGAGGTAGACACGTTTACCAGAACCGAAGGTCAGCTGACCAAATTACGTATGTATGACGTGATCAGCAGATCGGTGAGATTTTATTTGAGCTTTGGAGAAGACGGACGTTTTTCCGTGGTCTCCCCCTCTTAACTGGGGAGGGGAAGACGAACGCTGACGTGTGTGAAAAAGAACCCACACAAGCAGATTTCACTTCCACCTGCTGCAGGACCTCTGGGGAAAGTGAAATAAAAAAAAACTATAAAAAACATTCATCGTCTTGGAGTGATAAATCTTCGTCAAACAGGTATCAAGTATCCCTCCAGGATGAGAAATTTCCAGATGGTCCGTTTTGAAGAAGCAGAGGTAGGTTCAGAAATTACATGGCACACACACACGAATCCCTTTATGATAATCATACACACAACCATTTATATTAGAGACAATCACACGAAATCTTTGATGTTATACAGTGTATACACCCAAACGTAAAAAGTGCCCCTCAATGATTTAAATGGTGCCCCTCAATGAACGCTATGTGACAAATGTTCAATTTGGCGCCCCTCAATGATACCAATATATAACATATACGTAATTTGATGCCGTAGTTGACCAAACCACCTAGCAAGGGTGGGTTTAAAAGGAAACAAAGAAGTAAAAAAGCACTTCGGTTGCCACGGGGAAAAAAAAGAAAAAAAAAGAGGACAAGAAAAACAATAAAATGTATGGAAAAAAAAAGAAAAAGAAAGAACAGTAGAAAAAAATTCAACGCAACACACACAACGTAGGGTCCATTAAAACACTAGGCGAATTAGAAGAATAATTAAGAAAAAAAAAGAAAAAAAAAGAAAAGCAATACACACGTACCTTTTCACAAAGAAAGAAAAGGAAGACATACAGACACACAGATGTAAAATTTTATATATAGATAATAGTTAAAAAATGTTTATCGTATTAGGAATTAGCTCGTTATGAACGAAGAAAAATATCACTTAATATCAAAATTAGAAGGGAAACCAAAGAATTGCCTTATTCTGTAAATTTTTAACAACAGCCAGTGAGAAAGAAGAAGAAGAAAAAAAGAAATAGAACATATGACTTTAGTAAGTGTGCGTCAGGAATGGGTCTTTCAGCTTACCAAAAAGATAAACACGTCAATCACAAATATGTGTCATGAATATTTTGTGTAATTTTTAAACTGTGAACTTTTTATTTTTAGATTCAAATATTAATAACTACATTTTATTTCAGTATTTAATTTATGTATTTCTGTTGTATTAAATGCTAGCTTTTTTTTCTCGTCCATAAATGTTTAGTCATCTACCGAGTTGATTGCAATATGTCGATACTTCAATGTTCACAACGTCGAATGGTTGACCCACTCAAACAAGACCGATGGTGAGGGGAGGTTCTGTCATTATTTCTCCATTGCCTATGACCTCACTCAGATTGTTCAGGAACCTACCCGTGTGCCCGATAATGACGGCCAGTATGCAAGCCTACTAGACCCTTTTCTCACAACTTGCCCTGAACTATGTTCAGTTTCTGTTCTGTCGCCTCTTGGATCTTCCGACCCCTCTGTTGTATCAATTAAGATAAAAATGAAATGTAATAAGTCCCCAGACGTACCTCTTCATCGTACAGTATATCTATACACTAAGGTTGACCGGGATAGCTTCCGTACATTTATATCTGATCTACCTCTGCATTCCATGTTTAAAAAGGATGTGTCCTCTATAGTATTAGACCTAACTGAATGGTTAATTGTAGGTATTGACCATTTCATACCCTCTAAAAAGTTTCAGCAAAAACCTAACAGCCAGCCATGGTTCTCTCCAGAATGTGCTGCTGCCATTGCGCACAGAACTCACTTTTTCCACTGCTTCAAACGTAATAGATGTATGGAAACTAAAGCCGTTTTCAGGACTGCCAGCAACCATTGTAAGAAAGTAATAAGGAACGCAAGAGAGTTGTATGCTCAATCTGTTAAGTCCAAAGTAGCTGAGCAGCAGCTTGGTTATCACCAGTTTTGGCAAATAGCAAACAGAATCCTTAACAGAAGCGTGTGCTCTATCCCAACTATTATCAATGGACCTGAGGTAATCTCGTCAGCATCAGACAAAGCCAAACTCTTTGTCAAGAACTTTGCAGCTAATTCTACCCTTTGCGACCCAGACCGCCAACCCCCAATATTTCCTCCTGTATCAGAAAACACGCTATGTGATATACGTATATCTGTACGTGATGTTGCGAAGCTAATCAAAAACCTTGATTCGAGTAAAGCAACTGGCCCTGATGGTATTCCAATTATAGTACTCCAAAAATTCCACCTGATCTAGCGCCCATACTTACAAAACTGTTTAAACGTTGTCTTAAGGAGAATAGTTTTCCATCTCCCTGGAAAATCTCATCAGTATTCCCTGTACTTAAGAATTCAGGTGATCGCTCATCCCCATCTCAGTACAGGCCAATAAGTCTCCTGTGCGTCATGAGTAAGTTGCTAGAATCTGTGTTAAATACAGAAGTAATCAAACATCTCAACAAAAATAACCTTCTTAGTGACACTCAATATGGTTTCCGTTCTGCTAGATCTACAGCAGATGTCATTACAGTTATATCGCATAGGATTAGCACATCTCTCGACGGTGACAATCTTTCTAGGGCAATTGCTCTTGACATATCTAAAGCCTTTGATAGGGTATGGCATAAAGGTTTACTTCATAAGATCGCTAGCTATGGTATAGCTGGAAAAGTCTTCTCAATTATTAAATCATTTCTTTCTGATAGGTTCATAAGAGTAGTATTTGAGGGGCAAAAATCAGAAGCTCACAGTATTAATGCCGGTGTCTCTCAGGGATCCATCCTGGGCCCAACTCTTTTCCTGATCTACATTAATGATCTTCCAAATCATATCCTTACATCATTTGTAGACATTTATGCTGACGACACTACACTTTATGGTACCACATCTAAGACAGTAAACGACCATGTTCTCTCCAATTCTCTCTCCTCTGATCTTGAGCACGTAGTACAATGGGGAAAGGAGTGGCTGGTTACTTTTAATGCATCTAAAACCAAGCTTCTCTCTTTACATCATCAACATTCTAATTCACATTTGTCATCAATTGAAATGAATGGCTCTCGTCTTCAGGAGGCCTCAAGTTTTGACAAGCTTCTGGGCTTGACCATTACTCCTGATCTTAAATGGAACACGGATATCAAATCTGTTGCCAAGGCCGCTGGAAAAATGGTGGGATCTTTCTATCGATCCAGTAGATATCTCACTGCTGATGCTATTCTCTACCTATATAAGAGCCAGGTACGTCCAAGGATGGGATACTGTTGCCACATCTGGGCAGGATCTGCTAGAAAGGACTTGTCCTGCCTTGATAGAGTTCAAAATAGACTTCGTAGCCTCGTAGGATATGTCCTTTTCTCCTCCTTGCAACCTCTATCTCACAGAAGAGATTTTGCGAGTTTGTCTCTGATGTATCGTTATTTCCATGGAAAGTGTTCAACTGAGCTTCAATCTATGGTCCCCCTCGCCAAACTTTCACAAGAAACACTCGTCTAGCTGTAAACACTATCAATAATGTCCCCCACTCTTTATCTGTGCCTAAACCTAAACGTAGATTCCACGAACAAAGCTTCTTTCTTAGAACTGCACGCCTGTGGAATTGTCTTCCGTTTTCCTGCTTTCCGGCTTACTACAATATGGTTGTGTTCAAGTCTAAAGTAAATAATTTCTTGATGAGCCGTTCCATATAAGTTATTAAATTTACCAAATTTTCATTACTAATGATTACTATATTGACCAATTTCTACTGTACACTCTTTAACCCTTATCCTTGAGTGGCGTCTGGGCCTTGATAATGTGGTGATGCCTTTGTAAAAAAAAAAAGAACTAAGTGAAACTTTTAAGGAAAAACAATATGTACTTGTCATGAAAAACAATGGATAGGTTATGAAATGTGAGTTTTTCCTTTTTTTCACTAATAGTACGATTTATTTTTCTTAGGAATTTTTTTCTGACATGGACAATTTTAGTTCCATCGAGTGTTAGGATTGTCTGAGACTTTACAAGTGAGTCTTTTTATTTTATTTTAGAAACGACTGTATTTTAATTGTAAATGTCTAGCTATTTTTTGTAAACGACTGTGATTTTTCTTTAATTTTGAATTCTGTGGAATGGTAAAAGATGATGCACTATGAAGCAGACCTAGTGGATGACGTGGTCAAATGGGTTTCCACGAATCTGTGTTTTGTTATTTGGAATTTTGTTGTTAGTGAGATGGGACTTTGTGATTGCTTATAGGATATTTTTGTATTTTTTTAATTTATTATTTCTATGTAATTGATGTGTTGTCAAAAGTTATTGGCAGAATTTTCTTGTTCTTTGACATGTATTTTTTTCGCATATTAGGGAGGTGAAATCTTTGCTTGTGGGGTCTATTGAAAGAATGATTAATAAAAGAAAGACCGTGGTGTTAATTAATTAATTAATAATAATAATAGTAATAATAAAATAGGGAAAAAGAGAAAGAAATAAGATTTAAAAAGTGTAATAATAATAAAAAAAGTTTCGGAAGAGTCAAAGCTTCAGTCGGTATTAATTTTAATTTTCGAAATGTAGAATAAATGTTCTATTCGACATGAGTGACGTTCTGACCATATAAGTAAGGTAGAAAAAAAAGGATAAATATAGGGTTAAATAAACTATATGAAGAAATGAAAGAAAAAAGTGGGGCGTGAATGGAATTTAATTTCTGTGGCAAGCATGTTAGAATTTGTGAGAGGTGTTGAGTTACATGGGTAGTTATTAATTTCATTATTCTCGAGAAATGATTCGAATTTTATTTTTTTATCGTGATTTCTATTGATTTCAAGTAGAATTAACATGGAGCTACTTTGAGTACTTCATGTGTGGAAATCCGACGTTTTCCGTGAAGCTATGTGTCTTCAAGGCAGGTTGCGCTTACCGACTTTGGAAAAAAAAGTTTTTTTCTGACATAGCAGTAAACGGAATGTATTATGTCCAGCGTGAGCGGATCTAGTTGTAATCAACTTCAGGGAGCAAATGAAATGCCCTCTGACATGGTGTAAGGGGCAGAGGGGGGTGCAATGGCTGACGTGGCCATTATGTGACGAATCGCTCAAGAGAAGATGAATGAAATATGTATGCAAGTACTTAGGAAAATAGAAGGCTACCCATAATATGGAATGTTAAGAGGTTTTTTGTTTCCCACAAAATACTAGTAATAAGAGTAGGCTGATGATGAATAGGATAAGGCTTGGGATGGAACATTTTTTTGTGTGTGCTACCTATGGGAAGAAAAGCTGATCTGTAAAGCCAAGGACGATGATAGTCCGTTTTGAAGAGGCAGATGGACCTCGATTATATTATTCGGTTGATTGCCGAGAATTTATCGATCAGGCGTAGTGTCGATGGGAGTAAAGGATGCTCCTGAAATTCTGATTTAAGTTATGAAGAGACCATGGGGTCACAGGGAGTTGTTGACCTTCGAGGGCGCAAGGATAAGCGCCACATGGTATCATTTATTGATATTATTTTACTTAGTATATTGAATAAAGGTATGAAAGTTTTCTTTGCCAGTGAGGTGAGCATATATATCCCATTCTTAGTAAATGTGGGAAGTAGAAAATATATGCCTTCTACATACATTTTGATAAAAAGGTGGGAAGGAATGTTACAGAGAGAGAGAGAGAGAGAGAGAGAGAGAGACTAAACGTGGAGGTAGACACGTTTACCAGAACCGAAGGTCAGCTGACCAAATTACGTATGTATGACGTGATCAGCAGATCGGTGAGATTTTATTTGAGCTTTGAAGAAGACGGACGTTTTTCCGTGGTCTCCCCCTCTTAACTGGGGAGGGGGGAGACGAACGCTGGCGTGTGTGAAGAAGAACCCACACAAGCAGATTTCACTTCCACCTGCTGCAGGACCTCTGGGGAAAGTGAAATAAAAAACTATAAAACATATTCATCGTCTTGAAGTGATAAATCTTCGACAAACAGGTATCAAGTATCCCTCCAGGATGAGAAATTTCCAGATGGTCCGTTTTGAAGAAGCAGAGGTAGGTTCAGAAATTACATGGCACACACACGATTCCCTTTATGATAATCAACCACACAACCATTTATATTAGAGACAATCACACTGAATATTTGATGTTATACAGTGTATACACCCAAACGTAAAAAGTGCCCCTCAATGATTTAAATGGTGCCCCTCAATGAACGCTATCTGGCAAATGTTCAATTTGGCGCCCCTCAATGATACCAATATATAACACAATGGGGACCTGGTGCGAAAGTGTACATCGATTAAAGAAAACATATGTATTAAGATATTACACCACGCTATTGAAGCTGTTCTCCCATTGACGCAGCGGGTACCGTGACCGATTATTAGCATAAGTGTTTCGGTGTCGATTTCGATCAGTTCTTTTTTTTTACATTCCGATAATCTTGATTTTTAAATGTTATGTAATAAATATAAAAGAACACTTTTATTAAAATATACAGAAGAATGTTTTTTGATTTACGTAACGAAAATGTCATATTTAAAATATATATGATATATCAGCTTATTTGTTACATTCCAAAAATAACGTAAATAGATCAAGTAATGCCATTTTTATTGAATCTACTCCTTAACTAATTAACCGATGATTAAGAATATAAATTATGTGCATATGTTTATATATTTCTATGTCTTGGATTAAACCCTAAACTAATTGACAGATAATTATAAATTGTAATTATGTGTATATGTTTACATATTTCTATGTATTGGATCCACACCTAAACTAATGAACCGATCATTATGAATGTTAATTGTATGTGTATATGTTAATATATTTGTATGTATCGCAATCACTCATAAACTAAGTAACCGATCATTATGAATTTTTATTATGTATATGCTTATATATTTGTATGTATTGGATTTACTCCTAAACTAATTAACCGATCATTACGTATTTTAATTATGTATATATTTTTATATTTGTATGTGTTGGATTCACTCCTAAACTCATTAACCGATGATTGTGAATTATTTTTTATCCGTATATACGTATACATTTGTATGTATGGGATTCACTCCTAAACTAATAAATTGGTCATAATAAATTTAAGGTGTGTATATACACATATATATATAAAAATATATATTTGTATATTTGTATATTTGTATAGTCATATTCCAAAAATCACATGATCAGTTGTAATGTATTTATGTGTACAAGGAATTCTATCGAAGTAATAATGTAATTCTGTAGTATAGTACTCATGAAAAAAACAATGACAATCTTATCTGTGACACACATGAACGTTAATAAATTCAAAGTCCCGTTTAATATTCGAGTAGGATGACTTGCATATGAGAAAAAAGGTGCTTCCTCACTATAGCACTCAAATAAAAAAAAAAATATTCTTACCCCGGGTTACAGAAAAGGCAACACAACAAGAAATTACATAAACGCATAGATTTTTCTTATGTTTACATAAGAAGCAGGTACTTGTACAGTGTATTACTCTAGAAATGAGGTACTTTTACAGCATAGTATTCCTATGAAAAACAAAGGAAATCTTAGCCGTGGCGTACATAAAAGTAATCCAAACCGAAAATGATATATTATATTCGAGTAGTATGACATTTATATAAGAAATAAGAGCTTCTTTAATATATCACTATATTATAAAAAGAAACTCTCACATCTGACATACGGAAAAGTTCGCACAACAAAAAAGTATGTAACCTCATCGAGTAGTTTCATTTATATATTAAAAATAAGGTATTTGCACATTATCCCACCCCCCAAAAAAAACTACAGTGTGTAGTATAGTAATCATATAAAAAACAATAACATCCTATCTGTAACGTGTATAAAAGTCATTAAAACCGGAAACCATGTTATATTATCGAATAGCATGATTTAAATGAGAATTAAGCTGTTTCTTCACTATAGCAATAGATGAAATAACATTTTTTTACTCTAGACGCACAGAAAATTCAGTACAAAAGTAAATTGGTTAAAAGTATCTAGTTCTTTCATTCTTTAATTAGAAGCATAGGGCTTCCACAGTATCCGACCCAGGAAATAAGGTACTTATACAGTAAAGTCCCCGTATGAAACCAAAGTAATTCTTATCTGTGACGTACATAAGTTATCAAAATCGAACACCATGTAATATATTTCAGTAGAAACATATTTATATTAAAAAAACCCGGTGGGTCTTCACTATAGCACTCTATAAGAAATAATAACAAATACACTGTGTGACATACCAAAAACTTAGCACAGCATAAACCTGTTTAAATAATTTTAAACATGTGTTGTACAAAACCCGCCCTAGGTAAGGACATTTTTTCCACATACGTGCTGCAAATTCCCTGCCCAATGAATGTACAAGTATTCCATACATATGTTGAGAAATACCCATTTTAGGGAAGGTAAACTATTTTTTGCTCAAGAAAGAAAATGGGAAAATAGACATAAAAACCCTACCTAAGAATAAAGGGCATGTTAATAAATAGTCTCATTGTCTTATACGTTCGCGAGCAACGCTGATTGTTCATTGAACACATTATGAAACACGCAGGTGTCTTCGCAGATTTATATAGAAACATACAGAAATAGAATTATATATATGCATATATGTATGGGTGTGTGTGTGTTTCATATAAGCGAAATATGTTCTGTATGTCTGTGTGTCTGCGTCGTTCTATGTGAATTACTTCTCTATGGATTTGGAAACTGATCGCCTGATTATCTTTTAACTTTCAACGGAATATACAAAATGTATCGTCAGTTTTCTTACGTAGGTACTTTATATAAGTTTGCCTGAAAATGATCATTTATTTTTAATATAAAAACAATCACTCTGAAATAGTGTATTCCTTTTTGAACCAAACTACACTCTGTTATGCATCTCAACATCACAAATGCCTTTGGGAGTTTCATCATCGCACACGCAGGGAGTATCGCCGTATCAAATCAGCCGTCGATTTGTCATAGGATGAGGTCGAGATCGAAATGAAGTTTAATGTAAGATCACAATTGAAGTATCATATTTACTTTAAGTCTATTAAGAGTTCATTCTTTTATAATGAGCAAGTGTGAAAAAAATTTCCGTTTACAGTAAAAATTTTATGATGATACTTTTTTCTGCATATTACAATAAATTGAATTATTTATAGATGTATATTTAAAAAAAAAAAACATCTAGCGGTATGTTCTCCATTGTCCAATGCAGAATAAAACGTAGTTTCGACTATAACATAACTTCATGATGATACTTCCAATAATCTGCTGAGAGGAAATGAGGAAGGGTCAACTGTCTATTATGCATCACGTATACAAAGATTGTTTAAAAGGCAGAGTTTTTGCTCTGCATCACAGAAAGAACTTCTTACTTGAGGCAGGCAATCAGTCGAGAGTTCTGCCGATTTGAAAGTTAATTATGATGAACATGTTCTCATCGAAGCTGGAGACATCTTTCAACTCTCAGGCTTTGGAATGGGGAGTGAGTAGATTAAAGCGCCATCCCAAAGTCTTCGTTAGCTGTTCTGCTGATTGTTGTGTGACTCACATTGCGATTTTTTTGCAAGTTTCGACCTCGATTTGAGCTTGCGTTCACTGACCTCTTCAGTCCCACCAGGAAGGTTTCTGTTTGATTTTGATCACCTGACGGCTTCTCTGAACTTTATCTTAATTATAAAAATTAGACACGGTCTAATAAACAGATGTTTTTTTTTTATCATAGTCAGTTCTTTTGACAATAACTGACGTAGAGTAAACGGAGATCATCATTTAAAATATGGTTGGTCTTTGTAGAAATTCAGCCATATTAAAAAAACCGTAGCTAGTTATAACTATGCTATCCTGTAGTACACGCCTTAAGGATTGTGTGAAAAAAAAAACATTATGGCAGGATAAAAATAAGAAAGATATTTGAATTTAAAAAAGCTCCAATTTTATTTAAGAAGAGGACTAATGTAGAAAAAATCTAGTCTGGTTCTAAAAATGCTAGTAGTTCTTTTTTTCCAAACTGATTCTATAAAATAACACTACTTAAATATAACGCGTTGGAACCATATTTCGGTGAAATCACAATCAACGGACACCATCAAATTTAGCGCAAGTGTTGCAGAGGATGATTACATTAAAAATATCATGAATTGTTTTCTGATTGAATAAACACAGTTTAAGTACCATATGAAAATATAGTTAGTTTATTGTGCCCATATTAAAATAACGAACATTTCGCGCCCGCGTAAAAATGCGCTAAAATATACCTGTGTGTGTTAAGCTTAAATCCTTTATATTGATCAATTATGGATTTTTAGATGAATACAGATGTTTTGCGGACATGTCTGCGAAAAATAATGAAACAATTAGAGAAGCGATTTCATTGGAGGATGGTGAATAAAAACAACTATTATGCATAGCCTTAAAAATGCAAATCTTTTGTAAAGATAGCAGAAGATGTTGCAAAAAATATAACCTGCAGTACTAGAGATAACAATAACAATGCAATTAAAATATCTTAATCGATAGTGAGTTTTTATCGCAAATTAAACTTATTTTTCCTCTTGTATATGTATGAAGATGTATTCGTTGGTAGTGCAATGCGGTATCTGCGTTAATATTAATAACTCAGATAACATATACTAATAAATATTCCTGTAAATATAATTATATTTTATCTAGGTTATTAATATTTACGCCTATACCACAATGTATTCTATTAAAATTGTCTATTAGATCTTTACTCTACAAATTACATATTATGTATTAGATTAAAAGTAAAAGAAACGTACTTAATTTTTATCATATAGAATCAACTCAAACGTGTATAGGAATCAAGCCTTAATCTTAATTACCTGACATAAACGAATACAATAAAAAAATTGAAGTAAATACCGTTGTTAAATTT
Source organism: Euprymna scolopes (assembly GCF_053919585.1). NCBI lineage: Eukaryota > Metazoa > Mollusca > Cephalopoda > Sepiida > Sepiolidae > Euprymna > Euprymna scolopes. The sequence goes on from NC_136485.1 coordinate 40,746,075, forward strand.
AGATAGTCACAGGTGTATAAATATACATTTAGTTGACTGATACCTACAATTAATATTTTTATCAATTTAGACTACTCAGCAGCTATTTTTACCAACTTTAACTAAATCGAATATTTTCCACCGATAGAAATTCTTATTATACCACGTTCAATTTATGTACAGAATGATAAAGAGAGGAGCTAGATAGAACCATTTTATAATACAGGCGTAAACAGTCCCTTATAGCTGGATATTTATGTAATAAATATGTTTAATACATAGAAAAATGCGAGCATATAAACTAGCGTTGTCAAGTTTAAGTAAGAAAAGTAAAAGGAGAAATTGTGAAAGATAGAAAAGAAAAACTAGATAGTCCAAAAAATTATAGTACATATATTAACTCATAGTATTGCAGCTTTAAGAATTAAAGAAACAAATCAAATTAACATCATATATAAACCAGCGTTGTTTGTGGAAATTCCACAGGGGACCCTTTTATATGTAATATATTATGTTGACATTCTGTAAATGTTCAGCGAGACGATCTGATATTACTGTAGCTTTTTGGTAAATGAGCAAAAATATTTATCAAAGCAAGCAGGAATGCCCCGTTTAGCTTGGTCGTAGAGTCCCCTTGAATATATATTAATTCTTGAGAATTTTGTATATATTATTTTATTTAATGTTCTATCAAATGTTTAATGTTACTAGTAGGGCGCCTGACACTTCCTAGTCGTAAAATTCGCGTTAATATATTTTGATTATTGCAGCTGTCATATTTATTATTATATTTTATTGAGCACAATACATAAGAAAGATTTAAATTTGAAAACAGAGAATCAGAGCGAAAACTTTTAGCTTCCGATTTGTTTCCTCTGATTACTGAGCTACATCGACCAACATATGAGAAAATTGTATTTTCTTTTTAATAAATAGCAAACATGCTTTTCAGTATGAATATAAATACACACACAAACATTTATAGATGTATACATTAAGTTGGTATTCCCAAAGTAAAAATGATATATTCATATGGACTAGGTGGATCAGCTTTAATAAATTCTCAAGCCAGAACTTAGTTCCTGCGTCTGTAACGAAACCGAAACTTATGAAGAATTATTGAAAGCAAATATATTTCTAAAAAAAAATACTGGAGTTTCATCAGCAATAATGCAACCCAAACAAAAACTGTTACAGAGTGCTTAGTAAAAATATGTATAAAACATAGATGACTCATAATCCATCAGTTATAATCGGGACCAAAAGGAACACTTCAGAAAAAAATCCTCTGTAAAATTATGTTAATAAAGAATGAATGTCATCAGCTATGATTGAACACGATACTCCAACTTATGAAAACGTATTATTAAAATTATTTATTAAAAAAATAGAAATTCATAATAATTAACAACAGTGAATAAAATGTAAACGTGACCTCAAAAATAAATAAATAAAAGGCGCCATCTTTTTAGCATATTTATTCTTAATGCTGCAATATATTAAGTTTTGAATTTAGTATGTATTTTACTTTTTTTCTAAGTTTTAAAAACTTGCGCTTTTATGTTTAAAGCTTAATCCTTACTAAATTATATTTCATGCTCGCATATTCCTGGGTAATCCAATATTTTTTTTTTAAATAATATATTCTTTTTCTTTGTTTAATATCATACGCATTGTTAAAAAAATCCATGAAAATATAACCAAGTTTATAAAATGAAGAAATTAAAACAATCTAGTAAAAACGTAATTACGTAAATAAAAAGAAACAAGTTACAACAACGGGGCTACAGATTAACGAGCGACATCATAAAGAAATATTATCAGCACTAGCACAGCTAGGAACATCAGTTCTGTGAACTTTTTCTATATAACCGAGATATTATGGATTGCGAGCCATGTCCTGCTATAATCCATGAATTGGAACAAATTAATTACTTCCTAAACTGGGCACTTTTTTATAAGGAGGGAGTCGATTTTTCGTCGAAATTTTCGAAATTCCTCTCTTTGCTAGTATCTAACCGAAATTTAGACAAATACGTCACGGATTGTTTCTTTCACGTTCTTTTCGTCCTTCGCTGTACGCGTTCGAGACTGCCTAGCTACTACCACTTTTTATTGTTTTTTTCCTGTTAATCATTTTTTTTTTGCACAGTACCCACCTCCAAGCCCCCGGGCAACACACGGTATTCATGCTAGCATAATAATAAACACGAAAAATGCATTAATCAAAATAATATATTTGAGCGTATTTCCCCACGGGGCAACGTTGGGAATCAGGATATTAAACAATTTTCTGTGATAACTAAATAATTTAGTAAGTGTAATAGTATTATGTAAATATATCAAGTGCAACAAAGATGACATACATATGTCGAACTGGCATTATTAAGCTGCATACATTGTTGCTTCCAATGACAAAATATATATTTCTCTCCTTCCATTTTTAACACATTATCTCTCTTTCTCTCTCTGACTCTGTGTGTGTGTGTGTGTGTGTGTGTGCGTCTCTCTCTCTCTCTATATATATATATATGTATATATATGTATATATATGTATATATATATATGTACATATATATATATATATTAAGTAATGTGATTTATAATTTAAAAATTAAAAAAAAAATTAAATTTAAAAATCAAAATTTAATTAAATTAAAAATCAGTTTCATAAGAAGGAACACCAACAAAGTCAATTATCTGTACGATCGTTTCGGAAATCCGTGCTTTTTATTTGTGGTATACATGAAGTCACGTAGAACAATTATACATAGTTTTTTTGGTAAGCACGGTCTCCTCATCAGCAAATTTAGGAGGATTTCTATTGAATTGAAAATACACCAAAAATAAACCTAGCATTAAAAGTAAGGCAGATGAAAAGATTCATCTGCCTTACTTTTAATGCTAGGTTTATTTTTGGTGTATTTTCAATTCAATAGAAATCCTCCTAAATTTGCTGATGACGAGACCGTGCTTACCAAAAAAACTATGTATAATTGTTCTACGTGACTTCATGTATACCACAAATAAAAAGCACGGATTTCCGAAACGATCGTACAGATAATTGACTTTGTTGTTGTTTCTTTCTTATGAAACTGATTTTTAATTTAATTAAATTTTGATTTTAAAATTTTAAAATTTTTTTAAATTTTTAAATTATAAATCACATTACTTAATATTGAATTAGCTCTAGGACATTTAACTATCGAGCTTATTATATATCTAAATTACAACGAGCATTTCCTGTATTTTAATTACACTAGTAATTTCACTATAACATTAAAATACACTTAGCTCTTTAGACTATTATTCTAATCTCCTTTAAATTATATATATATATATATATATATATATATATATATATATATATATATAAAATTGGAATCGGTGAGACATATACTATTTGGTGATATGAATCTCAATATGATTTTCAAAGTTTCCCAGACTTTATATTACAAATGTTTTTAAAACTATTGAAATTTTACATAAACATAACATTTTCATAGTGTTGTAATAGGTATCACTAGAAACACACACACGCACATATATAAATATATATATATATATATATATATATGTATACCACATATTTACATATAAGCTGTTGCCTACTGCTGTACGTCTAAGTGGTCATAATATTTTAAAGACAGGTTACGCTAATTATTCGATATACCATATCCAATAATTACTGGATTTGTATAATGTGTATTGACATATTCTGGCGGTTAAATATATATTTATAAACATGTTTTATGATAACATAGTATATCCCACATAAGAATATTCGATGTTTTTGAGACTTCAGTCATAGAAGTACAATTTCCACTGTGAATGCGTATAGAATTACGATTTTCCTTTAACGCATTTCCTTTTGTCTTAAAAAAAATTCTGATATAACTTTCTCAGATAATTAAAATAGTTTTACTTTCTGGTGCATTACTTTTACATTAATTGAAGCTATTTTTAAATATGTGGTTTAAATCAATGAACATTTAATAAACTGCTCCATTTATCATATAACTGCCTGAATAATTCGCTCACTATTTGTGATAATAGGTGCAGAAATAAATAGCGGACGTAACCAATAAACACACCTATCATAACCTGTAGTCAAAATGTATTCTTTTTTCAATATACTCATACGTATAATATACTCGATTTCTGTATGTTCCACAAGTATAGTAAAATATGTCACAAAACACCTTACAAAATATATTACAAATTTCGTATAAAAGCAGGAATAAATTTAAGCTATATTTAAATGTAAATCTAGTCTCAAATATTAGTAGCATAGATTATTCGAAAATATATACATATTCTATATTAATATTAATAGAAACGAAGCGGAAAAACCTATGTAAGTAATAACCTTTCCTTTTACGATGGAATACCAATGTTTCACTAAAGGAAAGTGTATATTTAAAAGAACCGGGCAGTTGTCGACAGGTTATAAAATATTTCAATGTAGTCTTCAAACATTATCAGCAATTCGCATATTATAATACAGACATTACCTGCAACCTAAAGTAAATAGCAAAGGCGCAACATTAAATCATAATTATAATTAAATAAAACGAGTCGTTTTACTAGAAATATACAAGAGAACGGCAGACGAATTATCCACAATGACAAGTCCACCAAAGTGTTGTATTATTGTGTGGCTCCCAGGTTGGGAAATCGTAATAGTGCGTAGGACTCCCTGGCTGCGGTACATAGCAGTTTTAGTTACGTCGATCGTCCGTAGGTTCACTTGTTTACTAAGCGGTTGTGATGACAACGAGTTAAGACTAGTGAGTTATCTCACCTTAGACTGGCACTTTTTCCTTATCTTGCCTCTCGTCAATTGTCAAAAATGTCATAACAACGTTGAACCTGAAAACAAAGCGGTTGACGACTTAGAACGATCAGCTGTAACTTAAAAACATGCATTAAAAGACGTAAGTCACAATTGTGTTTGTTTTTGTATAAAATTATATTTTACAATATAGTTACAATTTAAAACAGATCGTCTTTTTTCTTTTGGTGGTTCTGAAGTTCACAGTTAGCAGTTTTTCTCACAGTGCTCTGAGGAGGGAAAAATGACGCTTCGACAATACGGTCTTCAGCAACACATGCTGTTCCGTGTTTCTCCTTTCTCTGCTCTCTCTGCTCTATCTGCTCTGCTCTGCTGATTCACCGTTTTTATTGGCATTTTGTCGCTTTGTTTTTTCTATCCACGCGTCCTGTCAATCGGTTGATACATGTGTTCTTAAGTCACGTTTTGACCTCAAAAATCATTCGATTTTGTCTTCAACACAGCGACACGTGAATTACCCACTCATGCCAATATCTGTAATTCCAGAGCTTACGAGGAATGTCACGTTTATTTGTTTTGTAAACAAAAAAATCGTCGTCCGATTTCTCTGTTTATGACGTAAGCCCTTCCTCTTTTCAACCGGTAGACAATCGATTATTCGATGCCCACTCTTTTAAATCTTTTATTAAAGTTTTTTCTTTTCAGTTATGTATGATGGTTCCAGCCATTCATTACATAACAAAAGCATAAGATAGAGCTGTATTATATCATCGAACATTTTTACGGGAAAATCATTTCATTGACATATCGCTTCTGTTTTCAAATGTTTAAATATATCTTCTTGTTGAATTATTAGTAACGTTAATCTTAACTTTGATACAAGGTTGCATAAATGCAACGTTTGAATGTCATGTCTTTAAAGTATTACGAGGTAGATTGACAGTTCTTTCTTTGTGTTATATTCCTAAATACTTAGGAAATAAAGACAAACGTGAGTTACACCGAGTGGTATGTGTAATGGGGTTTATTTATAATACAGAAACGTAAGGCTGCTCGCCTAAGGTAAATAGAAGTACATAGTAACAAGTATGGGGAAGAAAGTCTGATAATCAACACGTAAGACTATCCGTCTTACTGCGACTGCTTGTCTGCCGCTGTCTGCCGCTGTCTGCCAAACAGTCCAATATATATATACAGTTTGTAACCGGTGTATAGCCAGTTATGTTCCTTCACAACACCTCCCCCTGAAGCTGAAATCTTCCTGATTTTAGCTTAAATACCTCTTCCTTTTAGGGTCAGGGCTTAATCTCCTGGTAACTTTTCTCTTTCTTGCGCTTTTCCTTCTGGTCAGCGTTACCCGGGGTAAAGGTTTCTGTCCAGCCCGTATGGTCGGTTCAGGCGAAATATTCATTGTTTGCGGTACACACGCTGGTTTTGGTATATCAAAAATATCGCACAATGTTTCCATTGGTGTCTCTTCCACATTTGGAGACAGTCTGGGACGTATTTGATTTATGTGTCTTTTGCAGACAAAACTTAATCCTTGGATGGTATAGACCATACCCCAATCCTTTTTTTGATAATACCTTCAACCCACTGATTTCGTCCATTTTGAAAATTTTTGAAATATACATTTTCACCTGGGGAGAAGCACTTGGTATTAAGGTTTTCTTTTTTTGAAAACTTTATTTTTCTCTGGTAGCAGCCTATCGAAGACAGATCTTATTTTTCTTGCAAACATTAGCTCAGCCGGGGAAGAATTGACATTATTATTAGGATTTGGTGTCACCCTGTAAATTGCTAAAAATGTTTGAATACATTGTTCGTCTGTGTCCGTAGTAAGATTTTTCTTAAGTGCCCTTTTAAACGTATCTACGAATTTTTCGGCCAACCCATTCGATCGTGGATGGTACACAGGTGTTGTCATATGTAGAATATTTAGTGAGTCACAGAATTCTTTGAATTCATGAGCAGTAAATGCTGTTCCATTATCGCTCACTAAGGTTTTTGGTACTCCAAAACGGCTAAAAATTTCATTAAGCGCACTCACCGTGTTTTTTGCTGTTGGATGTCTAAACTTAAATATTTCTGGCCATTTTGAAAAAGAATCTACAATAATCAAGTAAAAATAACCATTTATAGGTCCCGCATAATCAATATGCAGACGTGACCAGGGTAGGTCCGTCTTTGGCCATGGCGTCGTTTTTACTGGAGGATCTCGAGCTGCTAATTGACATCCTCTGCATGTCTTGACACATTTTTCAACTTCCTTGTCCATACCATGCCAGTACACATATCCTCTCATAAGGGATTTCATTCTCGAAATGCCCGGATGACCTGTATGAAATTCCTTCAGAATTTTCCTCTGTAACGTTAGTGGAATTACGATCCTCTCACCATACATGAGCACATCTTCACAGATGGAAAAAGGCGTTGTTTGATCTACCTTTTTATTTTTTTTTATCCATCCCAATTGATTTTTCATTTTCTTAATGAAAATGTCATTTACTGCCTCTTTTTTTATTGTTTCGAAAGTTACCGGAAGTTCACGTATCATATTACACATTGAACTTGTACATTCACTTTCGTCTTTAAGCGCAGCAATTACCGTTTCTTCGAAACTTTCGCTTCTTTTAGGGATCAACCGTGATAATGCATCTGCGTGTCCTAACTTTTTTGAGGATACATGTTCCATCTTAAACTGATAGTTTAAGAGGGTTACAGCCCATCGCTGTAATCGATTCGCAGTATGTGTGGGAATGCCTTTCTTTGATCCAAATATGGTAAGTAGGGGTTTATGGTCGGTTTGCAAAATAAAAGATCGTCCATGGAGAAATCGATTGTACTTTGTAATTCCAAATATTATCGACAGCGCCTCTTTTTCAATTTGGCTGTAATTTTTCTCCGCTGCAACCAACGTTCTTGAAGCATGGGCGATAGCTTTTGTCCTACCATCCTCATACTTGTGAAGTAATACAGCGCCAACACCGTAATCACTGGCGTCCGTTGCTAGTATTAGTTCCTTTTCTGGATTGAAATGTGCCAATGCTAAGTCTGACAGTAGACATCTTTTGATATTTTGGAAAGCAGATTCACATTCCTTATTCCAGTTCCATTTAACACCCTTTTTCAGTAACTCGTTAAGAGGAGCTCTTAAATTATGTATGTTAGGGATGTAAATTGCATAGTATTGAACTAATCCCAAAAACGATTTTAATTTTGTCACTGAATCTGGAGCAGGCATCTTTTCAATTGCTTCAGTCCTTTGTGGATCCGGTCTTCGACCCTCTTTGTCGATTATTTGACCTAGATATTTAATTTTTTTCATAAAAAAATCGCATTTTTCTGGGCTCAATTTAAAACCAAATTCCTGTATTCTTTTGAATACTTCTTTTACATGCTTCTTATGATCTTGCAAATTTTCACTTTTAATTAGGATATCGTCAAGGTAGGCCATTGAAAATTCCAACCCTGCCAGCATCGTGTCCATAATTTGCTGGAAAATAGCAGGAGCAACCTTTAATCCAAAAGGAAGCCTCTTTAGCTTAAAAATGCCCTTATGTGTATTTATGCCTAAGTATTTGGAGCATTCATCGCTGATCTTAATTTGCAAGTAAGCATCTGAGAGGTCTATCTTAGAAAAATTTTTTCCTCCGTTAAGCTTAGAGAACAGATCTTCTGCGGACGGAAGGGAATAATTATGGTCCAATAGACAGTCATTTAAACCCGTTGAAAAATCTCCACAGACCCTTATTCTGTTATTTTTTTTCTTTACATACACGGTTGGACTTGCCCAATCTGTGTGGTTAACTTTTTCAATGACTTCCAGTTGTTGAAGTCTATCCAACTCTTTTTCGATTGCGTCCCTCGCTGAAAAAGGCACATTCCTTTTAGGTTTGAATACTGGAGTGGCATTTTTCTTTAATTCAAATTTTGCCTCTGTCTTAATACAGAGTCCTAGTCCTTCGGCAAAAACATTGGGAAATTCAGTTTTCAAATCCTTCAGGAAGTCTTCCCTTTGGTTTGCTTTTTCTGCAGTTAAAACGTTACAAAACGAATTTATGGGTTTCTCCCATAAATTAAACAGGACAATCCAATCTACCCCAAACAGGCATGTATTCTTTACTGGTACGACGTACACTTTGGAATTATGAGTCTGGTTAGCGAATGTCACTTTGCATTTTAATTCTCCCTTGAACTCTAATCTTTTGCCGCACATACTTCTCGCCGTCTTTCTGGTTTTCGTTAATTCAGGTCGACCTATCCTTTTCCATATATCTTCATTTATAATACTAATATCTGCACCGCTATCCAGAAGCAATGTAACCAGATGTCCATTTATCCGAACATCAACATATTTCCGTCTTTCGCAGCTTTTTTCTTTATTCATGCGAAGCGTATTTACATTATCGGTCCCTTGTCTTTTCTTCTGGGCACAGTATGTTCCCTTGTGACCTCTGAGACCACATTCATAACATATTTTGTTCCTAAACCAGCAGGTCTTATTGTTGTGTCTTAAACTACCACAACATTTACACTTTAGCTTTGGGTCTTTGTATCCTTTAAGGATCCTGTGTTCTTGGAACCTGAACTTTCTTGTGGTCCCTTGCCTTTTTACTTGCTGCACCTTAAAAATATTTTTCTCTTCAATGCGAGTGTTGTCTTTCTTTATGTTAATCAGACGTTGACACTCTTCAGTGACTTTTTGCAATGTTATGTTAGGATCCGCCTCCATAATTGTTAGGATCCGTGAACGTATATCTTTGTCCCTTGGTGCTGTGAGACCTTGTACAAAGATTAAACATTTAAATTGGTCTGCGGAAATTTCATTCAATTTAAATGATTCGCATAAACAGTTCACAGTGCAAGCATATTCTAGATAGTCTTCAGCTTCTGCATTCTGAATGTTCAAACATTTGTATCTAGAGTGAAATAGGCTATCCCTTTTATCAAATATTTTCGACAAGGTACTAATTGTTTCCTCGAACGAAACCTCCTCCGGTTTTTTTGGTAGAATTAGATTTGCATACTTGGTGTTTTCATCAGTACCCAGTTTTTGTAGTAGCAGGGTAACTTTTTCCTCATCGGTCCAGTCTAAACATCTTTTCGTAAAAATTGTTTCGTATCTTCTGTAGTATGCAGGGAAAGTAACACCAGTATCCGGGGAGTAACGAAATTCCGTTAGTGAATTTGAAATACCCTCGGCAGAAAAATTAGTCTTCTTCCCGGTCGACGTTAGAATTAGCTTTTCTAAATTCTTTTGCTGTGTCGACATTTGTCGTTGTAGTATGTTTGTTTGTTCTTGTTGTGCCTCTAAAGTTTTTTGTGTTCTTTCTTGTTGTTGTTGCAGCTGTTGCTGTAGCTGTTGTTGTTGAATTTGTTGTTGTTGTTGTTGCGCTAAAAATTGTTGAGTCATTTTTGTCTGTTCCTGGATGCTAAGGGCTAGAGCCTTAGTTAACTCTGCTAATTGTTCCATGTTAGCTTCTAGTACAAAAATGTCTTTTCGAATTCTACACAATAATTCCAAAGAAAAATCGTAAATTTACGTATATCGTAAATTAGTAGCAATATGCAGACACAACACGTTTCAACAAAGTTCATCCATAGTAATTCAACAGGCTTTGTAAAATAATTCTTTTTTTTTTTTTTTTTCAACAACGTAAGTTCATACACAAAATATTTCTTACTTCCCACGACAAATAGTTCCAATTATTTATATAAAGGCAATAACAAACAATTAATTTTCCCCCAAAAAAATATATGGCTGCCGTTCCCACGTGGCATAAAATGGTACAATAGTCGTTTTATTTATATTTTTTCTTTCGAAACTCGTAATCCTTTAGTGTAGTTTCGAATTCAACTTGCGACCATTTTTTTTTTTTTTTTTTACTTGTCAAAATAAATATAAATTCCACTTTACCTTGAACATGTTTCTATAATTTCTTGTGAGTTCTTTACGAAGAAAAATCCGTACTTTTCGCTACTTTAGGTAGGAAAAATTTTTTAAATTCATTGACGCACGTGGTCAAAAATCCTTGTGTAGTTTGTTTTTTTCGTAAAACAAAAAATCCTTGCATTGTACACAGTCCTTGGTACGGTAATTTATCTCTGTTAAGAGAAAGAACATCCTTTCGTCGCCATTGTTATATTCCTAAATACTTAGGAAATAAAGACAAACGTGAGTTACACCGAGTGGTATGTGTAATGGGGTTTATTTATAATACAGAAACGTAAGGCTGCTCGCCTAAGGTAAATAGCAGTACATAGTAACAAGTATGGGGAAGAAAGTCTGATAATCAACACGTAAGACTATCCGTCTTACTGCGACTGCTTGTCTGCCGCTGTCTGCCGCTGTCTGCCAAACAGTCCAATATATATATATACAGTTTGTAACCGGTGTATAGCCAGTTATGTTCCTTCACAACACTTTGTTTTTTCAAAATTGTTCCAAACCTATCATGAATTATGTGTCAAATTTGTTTGGTTTCTTGTTTGTATATATTGAGGAGGTATGCTTCTGGATCTCTACTATACAATCTACTATTATATAGTGAAAAAGCATGCCACCAATTTTATCTCATAGTGATGAGATGTCGTCGAAATATATAATTAAAGTTCAGTTCCAAGATTGAATAAAAGTTGTAGCATGAAGGAAACTGCGTAGATATATAAACCATTGTTTTATTGCTTACATTATTTCTTTTGTGCCAACCCTATCGTGATATGGGAACTTTTATAAAGCGGCAAAGACATTTTCTTTGGGAAATATGTCTGTATTACATTATTCCATCATATTTAAATACTATTTACATGTTATATATACTATATTTACATCCGATTTTTACAGAATAATTGAAACATACTGCAGGTATACGTATGTACGCTCATCAATTTTACAAGTTTCTTCTTATTCCGCAAATATTGGGCGCTATGGATAGCTAAGCATGCCATCCCGTAAACAAAATGTTCAGCCATATTTGTGCAACATTATATACATTTTATTATGTATATTTTTTACGCTGATCATATATAACATAATATATAATGCGATTCTCTGTCTATATAAAATCCAGGTACGTCCAAGTATGGGGTACTGCTGCCACATATGGGAAGGAGCTGCTAAAACAACTTATCCTGCCTTGACGGAGAACAAAATTGACTTCGTGTCTTAGTAGCGGATGCCCTTTTCTTTTCCTTGAAACCCCTCTCCCGCCGAAGAGAGGTTTCGAGCTTCTCTTTGATTTATCGTTACTTTAATTGCAATTTCAGTTAAAATAAAATAAAAAAATACAATTAACATTTCGTGACAGAGCGATTTGTTTGTTTTATTAACCTAAAAAAATTAAATAAATACACTTAAAAAAAACTATTTAAATATGTCTAAAACTGGCCAAAATATACTATAAGTGTATCTATTGACATGATGTAGGAGACAATTAACAAGAGTGTCTATAATTTAAATTGGATATTGCTTAAAAAATAGTGAAATAATTTATGGCACTCGTATTCCTCTTTAACAAAGAAGGCTAAGAAATAAAATGTTCTTTTCATTGTTTTTACTCTCGAATGTGTATCCGTTTATATCTTATATGTTTTTTTTTTATAAATAGTAATGTGGTTCTCAATTTATTAACTGTGTCTACAAGTATCGGATATATACTAAACACAAAACACTACAAAAGCGTACTCTGTAATAGCCTTATTTATAACATTTGCAATAGAAATCAATATTTGGAATTACAAAATATTATGCAATAACTTATATTAAATATCACTGAAAAAAGGCAACATTAAGGCTTCAAAGCAGAGTAAATTTAAGAAACAAAAAAAATGATTAAATGATTTAATGCTTAAAAATATTGCATAAATTTATATTTCTCTCATTGACAGTCATAATAAGATGACGATTCTTATTCGTTCAGAAGTGTAAAATGGCATTTATACGTTGTTCATAAATAAAGAAGCCGTATTTTATCTGAAACCTCCCACGTAGACCCCCACTACCATGTCTCCTTCTCCAACATCAGTGGTCTACGTTCTAACCTTCCAGAGGTTGAAGCCCAATTAAAGGAGACTAAACCAGACTTTTTATTTTTAAGCGAAACTGGAATTGGACAGACTATTTCCCTAAATGAGTTCGTAATTAAAGCATACTATAACCTAGCTTCCAAATCTGACCCCCAAATCGCTATGGGCATGGAATATGCGCCTATATAAAAGATGGCTTTCCATGTGGTAAGGGCATCTCGAGAGGAGATTCTAACTTACCCTATATGTGCTTCCGAGTAGCACTAGCTCACATTACGGCATATATTTACTCTCTATCGGCCCCATAACAGCGGAGTTACTATCTTTAAAGTATATCTGAGAAAATTGACCAAGTTCTATCAGCATATCCTTCAGCTAACATTCACGTATGTGGAGACTTCAATGTTCACAACGTGGAATGGTTGACCCACTCAAACAAGACTGATGATCAGGGGAGATTCTGTCATGATTTCTCCATTGCTTATGACCTCACTAAGATTGTTCACGAACCCACCCGTGTGCCCGACAATGACGGCCAGTATGCAAGTCTCCTATACATTTTTCTCACAACTTGCCCTGAACTATTTCCAGTTTCCGTTCTGTCTCCTCTTGGATCTTCCGACCACTCAGTTGTATCAATTAAGATAAAAATGAAATATAATAAGTCCTCAGACGTACCTCTCCATCGTACAGTATATCGATACACTATGGCTGATTGGGATAGTTTCCGTACATTTATATCCGATCTACCTCTGCCTTCTGTGTTTAAAAAGGATGTGTCGTCTATAGTATCAGACCTGACAGAATGGTTAATTGTAGGTATAGACATTTTCATACACTCGAAAAAGTTCCAACAAAAACCTAACAGCCAGCCATGGTTCTCTCCAGAATGTGCTGTTGCTATTGCGCACAGAAATCACCTTTTCCACTACTGCCAACGCAATAGATGTATGGAAACTCTAGTCGCTTTAAGGACTGCCAGCAACCATTGTAAGAAAGTAATAAAGAACGCAAGAGAGTTGTATGCTCAGTCCGTCAAGTCCAAAGTAGCTGAGCAGCGGCTTGGTTCCCACCAGTTTTGGCAAATTGCAAACAGAATCCTGAACAGAAGCGTATGCTCTATCCCAACTATCATCAATGGACCTGAGTTAATCTCGTCAGCATCAGACAAAGCCAAACTATTTGCAAAGAAATTAACAGCCAATTATACCGTTTGCGACCAAAGCCCCCAACCCCCAATATTTCCTCCTGTATCAGAAAACACACTATGTGATATACAAATATCGGTATGTGATGTTGCCAAGCTAATAAAAAACCTTGATTCCAGTAAAGCAACAGGTCCTGACGGTATTCCAAATATAGTACTCAAAAAACTTCAACCAGAACTAGCACCCATACTTACAAAACTGTTTAAACGTTGTCTTAAGGAAAATTGCTTCCTATCACCCTGGAAAATCTCATCAGTATGCCCTGTATTTAAGAATTCAGGTGATGGTTCATCCCCCTCTAAGTACAGGTCAAGAAGTCTCCTGTGCGTCATGAGTAAGTTGCTTGAATCTGTATTAAATAGAGAATAATCAACCATCTCAGCAAAAAAAACCTTCTTAGTGACACACAATATGGTTTCCGTTCTGCTAGATCTACAGGAGATGTGATTACAGTAATATCTCATAGGATTAGCGAATCTCTCGACAGAGGCAACCTTTCTAGGGCAATTGCTCTTGACATATCAAAGGCCTTTGATAGGGTATGGCATAAAGGTTTACTACACAAGATCTCCAGCTATGGTATAGCTGGAAATGTCTTCTCAATTATTAAATCATTTCTCTCTGATAGGTCCATGAGAGTAGTATTTGATGGGCAAAAATCATAAGCTCACAATATAAATGTTGGAGTCACTAAGGGGTCCATCCTGGGCCCAACTCTTTTCCTGATCTACATTAATGATCTTCCAAATAACATACTTACATCATTCGTACACATTTTTGCTGACGACACTACCATCTATGGTAGCACATCTAAGACAGTAAACGACCAAGTTCTCACCGATTCTCTCTCCTCTGATCTGGATCACGTTGTACAATGGGGAAACGAGTGGCTGGTTACTTTTAATGCATCTAAAACCAAGCTTCTATCTTTATATCATCAATGTTCTGATCCCCATCTGGCACCAATTAAAACGAATGGCTCTCGTCTTGGGGAGGCTTCAAGTGTTGGCAGGCTTCTAGGCTTGAACTTTACTCCTGATCTTAAATGGAATACGTACATCAAATCTGTTGCCAAGGCCGCTGGAAAAATGGTCGGATCCTTCTATCGATCCAGTAGATATCTCACTGCTGATACAATTCTCTATCTATATAAGAGCCAGATACGTCGAAACATTGAATACTGTTGCCACATATGGGCAGGAGCTGCTAGAAAATACTTGCCCTGCCTTGATAGGGTTCAAAATAGACTTTGTTGCCTGGTGGGAGATGCCTTTTCTCTTCGCTGCAACCTCTCTCTCACAGAAGAGATGTTGCGAGTTTGTCTCTGCTGTATCGTTATTTTCATGGACAGTGTTAAACTGAGCTTCAATCTCTGGTCCCCCCTCGCCAAACTTTCACAAGAAACACTAGACTAGCTGAAAACATTATCAATAATTTTCCACACATTTTATCCATACCTAAACCTAAGCATAGATTCTATGATCCGAGCTTCTTTCTTAGAACTGCACGTCTGTGGAATTGTCTTCCGTTTCCTGCTTTCCAGCTGTCTCTAATATGGTTGTCTTCAAATCCAACGTAAACAAGTTTCTGATGAGCCGTTCCACTTAAGTTAACAAATTTACCGAACTTCAATTACTATCAATTACTATAGTCCTTTTGACTATTCTACACTCTTTAACCCCTATCCTTGAGTGGCCTATCGGCCTTGATAACTTGTGACACCTATGTAAAAAAAGTAGAACATAATGACGATATGTATAAGCTGCGCTGCACTTTAAATGAGTTTGACTTTACAATCATACATTTTGTTCTAGTAACAAAAAGTAACGATAAACCCATGAATAATCCGATATATAAATGAATAACTTAAATACATGCGATCAATACTGTAAATTATTAAGCGTTACTTTATAACCTAATACATTTTGATACTAAATAATGCACAAATATATTACTTGGAGTAATATTCTCTCTTTCAATATATCTTGCGCATGCACCCACATTCAACCAGGTTCTCACTGAACAATCCATACATAGATAGATAAATTGCATGTGTTAATCTACCAGGAAACAGTCCAAAAGTTTCTTGCTTCTTAAAGTGGTTTTATCATTTTCCAATCACTGGGAATTACCTTTTCTAATGATTAGACTAATTAAGCCATGTTTACATGATGTTTTTTTCTGATAATTTTATTCTTACAGACATGTTATTCTATAGTAATCATACTGCTATTATAGCAACTATTTTGATTTAAAAAAGAGGAGATGAATTATTATATTCTGTCGGTGCCAAAATATTTATTTAACTACTAAAGTTCACCAAGTAGATAGGAAACCCACATAAGGTGTTATATATATATATATATATATATATATATATATATATATATATATATATATATATACATATATATACATATTGACGTAAATTGTGAATTAAATGTGTGTAATAGTTGTTATGCGTCTAGAATAACACCTGTATGTAGATGTAACCGTCATTGTCATACAATTGTATTTAGAATTCCTGATAAATAGTGTTTAATATACATTCTAAATAGACTTTCGATACGATAAACCCCTCCTTTACCGGTAGAGTTTTAACACTAATGGAAAGCATCATATTTCGAAATATTTAGTATAAATACATTTAGGTATTGTATTACCTTGTTTCAAATTGACCCGTCTATATATATATATATATATATATATATATATATATATATATATATATATATATATATATATATATATATATATATATATGTATATATATACATATGTATATACATATATATACATGTATATATATATATATATATATATATATATATATATATATATATATATATATATATATATATATATAAGAAATTTATTACTGTGAGTCCAGAATGAGTTTATATATTGTTTCAGGTAGAGGAAAATCCTCAAAGAGAGGAAATATCCAACTACCATCGTCAGAATTCATAGATGGACTAAGTTAGAAAATCAAATATGAATGGAAAAATCGAAGATGAAGGGGAGTTAGAAAAGAAGGTGGGAGTGGAAAGAAGAGGACGTTGGAATTTAAAGTAGTACGCGCGTATATAATAAGCGATGGGTTTATAATAAAATATTAATTATGTGTTAATTCTTATACACCTTGGTTTTAGTGTATAACGGTTTAAAATTAAAAGAAGTTATTCTTATTTATAACGGCATAAGTCACAGTTACTTTAAAGGATCACCATGGCTACAGGTTGGAGAGTTAATGTTAGTGGGCATGGTGTGGTGCGAGGAGGAAATAACGGGTTGCAAATGGGGTTTAAAGTGATTTAGCCGGGCGGGGAGAGACTGAAAAATATCTGTTGTTCATTATTTATAGAATAGGAAAGAGAAAGAGAACGAACAATAGGAGGATAAATTAATGAATTATACGTTACAGGTGTATTTTTACAGTATAATAATAGGTAAGAATATCAGTAAGTTAATAAAATAGATTACAAAAATAAAAAAAATTAAGGAATTGTTCATGATAAGTAAATTATACACACACACATACACACACATAAATACATATACACGCGTACACCTGTACAACGTACGGAGACACATCAATGGGGGAGAACACCTGCCTAAGTATATATATAAACACAAAAATGTAAACATAAAAATATATATATACATACATACATACATATACATGCATACATATATATATATATATATATATATATATATATATATATATATATATATATATATATATATAAATTAGGCGGGCAGGTAGAAATTATACGTTACTGGTTTATTTCAATAAAATAAATAGGTTAGAATTTCAGTAAGTAACTTAAATAGTAAATTAATAAAATGAAGGAAAAGTTTTATTAGTAAATGCACAGCATATCCACATACGTCAATGGGGAAGAGCACATGCCTGAGTATACATATATATATATATATATATATATATATATATATATATATATATATATATATATATATATATATATATATATATACGTAAATATACACATACATACGTATACACATACATACATATATACATATATATACACATACATACAAATATACACATACATATACATATACATATACATATACATATATATATATATATATATATTAATTTTATTTATACAAACATTAATGGCTACATATGTGCATACATGTTTCTGTAATCACCCACGTCGGGGGATTACGTCTTCAGGCCGAGAACTACCTTCAAAAGTGACATTTCCACCAAATACATTTTTCTATTTCGTTTATCAAGTAAAAAATA
This sequence comes from Euprymna scolopes, assembly GCF_053919585.1. Lineage (NCBI taxonomy): Eukaryota > Metazoa > Mollusca > Cephalopoda > Sepiida > Sepiolidae > Euprymna > Euprymna scolopes. Next base: position 40,764,367 of record NC_136485.1, read on the forward strand.
CAACCTGGGTGGGAGTAAAAAAAAACAAAAACGGTAAAAGGATGAGTGAGGTCTATGAAGATGATAAACATCTTTTTTCTTTTCCCCCTCCCCCATCTAACTTAACTTTTGGCTTTTTATGGCATAGGGTACTTGAGAGTTTCGTTTTCTTGTCTTAGAGTCTGTAAGTTAATAACCTTAGCTATGGTCAACCAAGTACTGACCGGTGCCTTTTTAATCTACCTCCACCCACACATACACGCAACACACACATAACACATCCATACACAGACACTGCCAACACACACAGTATACACACATTAATCCATATATTCAAAAGCGAATCCATGCTAGACACTTTTTGTTTTATTTACTGAAACTAGACAATGATTCTGAAACTACGTAGAAGATAAAGTAAAAGTTACATTAAGGTAAATAAAAAAATATAAATAAATAAAAATAAAATACATAAATAAATAAATAAATACATAAAAATAAATAAAAAATAAAAAATATATAAAAAATACATTAAAAAATAAAAAAAAATAAAAAATAAGATAAATAAGAATAAAAATAAAATTAAATTAAAACAAATAAACCAACAAAATGTGAATAAATATAAACCCGAAAGTTATCTAAACCCCACATGTACCTATATGCGTGTATCAATACACTTATAAATGTCTAACATTTATCTACACCCGCGCATATAGACACACACACACACACACACACACATTTAAGACATACAGAGACAAATAATAGTATTTTTCTTTACTTATGTAGCGTGGTAACATCTTCGTATATGCAATATTATGCTACCCGACTACAGACGGGTGTATATATATATATATATATATATATATATATATTTATATATATATATATATATATATATATATATATATATATATATATACACATACATACACATATATACACAAACACACACATACATACATACATAAATACATACATATACATATATATATATATACATATACACATACATACATATAAACACACACACAACAGACATACATATACATATCCACACATACATATATATATAACATATATATAAACAACATTCGGACATCCATACATTTTTGTAATCTATATTGTTACAACAATTCTATACGAGGCAGCCTATTCTAATAGTTCAGAAGTATACGTGTGTATACATATATCTACATACAATAGACACAGAGACACATCCACATACAAACATACACACAGATACATAGATACAGATATATATATATATATATATATATATATATATATATATATATATATATAAACATACAAACATACATGCATACGTAAAATACACTTATATATCCAAAGTCACACAAATATAGACATATATATATATATATACATGCATACATGTACCGTGCCACCAAATGATACATCTAAAGTAGAAACAGACATGAATACACCTACTATATAAATTCACTTTTTCTATCAAATTCCACACGTCTAGTTATGTTTCATGGCCCCATCCGCTTGTTACACTTTCCTAAGTTGTAGGTTTTTACCGTAAATTTGACACTACGTAAAAATTTATATTGAATTCAGCATGAAGTTCATAGGGTTATCCTCATATTTAACAAATATTCTTTCGATGGTAAGGCAGGTATACATAAGATGTATCACGACACAATAATAATATATAATAACATATGACAGAAATCAGAGTATTTAGGTTATACAAACCTAGTATATAAGCTTATATATTGTAGTACTTACCTTCATCTTTGCTTATTCACTCTAATACCCTTATTCCTTTCTCTTCCATTCACCCTTCATTCCTTACTTTCTTTCATCTATTTATTTCTTCTATTTTTTTTTTTTTTTTTTTTATTAATAAATTATTTTTCCTACCCGGGTATATAAAGATCATATATCCATACATGCACACACCCAAAAATATCCATATGCATACATTATTACGAGCTTCACTCAAAACGATCTATTACTCATTTAGTTCAAATATACCTTCATACAGGTACTTATTTCGGCTAGTAATACCATAACTGCTCGATGAAGTAGAATATTAAGTGACTTACGTAACCCATATGGGTATGATTATAGTTGCGACCTCACTTATCCTCTTTGTGGGGGGGTTATTTGATGGGGGTTTGTTGTACTTATAGCAGTTCCATTATCCTAATTTAGAGTTCCTTAAGTGCATGTATTCTGAAATGTTTGCAGGATATAGCAGTTTCTTGTTTAATATTCAATAATTTTTCTCGGTCTTTAAACCTAGTTATCTCAAGTTTTTCTGATAAGCATAATAGACATGGTGAGTTCAATGAGTGGCAAGTATTGGCCCTTCTAATAATATTCCATTCTATACTAGGTGTTTTATTTTCTCTAACTAATTTCCAGTAATATAACGATAAGGAAGTGTCCTTTTCATATGTTTGATTATTCATCGAGCGTGTATATATATAAATTAGCTGGGAGGAAAGGATTGAAATATATTTTATAATTATTCATTATTTATTATTTTTTGAATTTTCGGGCGTTGTAGTTGAAAGAAAGAGAGAAGGAAAATAGGGGGATAAATTAATGAATTATAAGTTACAGGTTTATTTTGATAATATAGAAATAGGTAAGAATATCAGGAAGTTAATCAACTGATAAATTAATAAAATTATTAGGGAAATGTTTATAATTAGTGAATAAAATACATACACCAAACATATATATTATTAAAAAAATGTTAATCATAAGTAAATAAAAAACACACAAATACATACCCATGAATACAAAATATGTACACATATCAATGGGGGAGGAGCATGTGCTTGTGTATATGTACATACACAAATAGGTAAATATATGGAAATAAGCTTCGGGTTTAAGAATGTAATACTTATTATAGAGAGAATACGGAGAGGTAAATATAAAAGAAAAATATATAATATATATTATATGTAGATGGTAAATTAAATAACACTATGCAACACTAAAAAAGTGCAGGATATCTGCAGCAATTTTCGTATACCTAGGTACGTGGAAATTTTATTTCTGGCTTTCTTTTTATTGAATAAGGTATAATTTGTGCAAAATTGCCACAGTCGTAAATTTCAGTAAAAACGTCAAAAATGGGTTACTGACGACTTTGCAGTCACATATTATGTGTATTTAATTATAAATCTTATGAGGAAAACACAGTTTAATATACACATATTATGTACATTATTTGTTAAATCATTTATTTGAATCATTTATTTGCTAAAGTTAGCCGAAATGATCTGAGCTAGCTTGGTTAGCATAATATTTTCTAGACCAAGGGCTAATTTTTTCAAAAGTAAAAACATAATGCTGTAGCACACGGTTTGGTGTTCACCACCTTCCGAAAAGCCATGGTATTCGCCAAGAAAGGCATTTTTTAATGTAGGCTAAAAAAATCAAGGAAAAAAAGCTAAAACCTGCCTCAGAACCTTATTTGTAAGGCACGGGAAAAAATCTGAGGGTTAAAAATAGATATCCATTTAATAAAGTATTTTTTAACTAAAAACTACAATAAAGACCGGGTTATTGTGTATTTAATGTTTTAAACATAAAGGGGCATTTATACATTCTTTTCTGAAAATTTACTAAATTAAATGCAAAAAATAGAAATGAAATGTTACTTACTCCTTACTTTATGTACGAAAGAATCTAATAACTTGATAGTGGGCGTTTATAATGGCTTAACATGTTCACATTATGGAATCCTTATTTTTCTTTATAAAACAATTTACTTTTTTTCTTGTCTTTATTCTTTAGATGCAGTATAGGCCTTGAGGATGACTTCAAGACAGTGCAAAAATGATCCAAGCAAATCCTGCTACATATGTGGCGAATTAGCATTTGCTAAAGAAAGGCGCAGCATTACCAGCCATATCAAGAAATTGTACAAGGTGTACTTCATTTTGATATATGAGACCAAGACAAGTCATGGGCTCCTCATGCCTGTTGCCTTACACGTGTGAAAACATTGAGCGCATGGTATGGAAAAAAGAATGTTCACATGAAGTTTGGTGTGCCAATGATTTGGCGAGAGCAGAAAGATCATTCTAATGATTGCTATTTTTGTCAGCAAGACTATACGGGCTGTAAAACAGCAAAAAAAAAAGAAACACATTGTTTACCCAAATTTGCAATCAGCAATGCGCCCAGTTGAGCACTCAAAAGAATTACCTGTAGTAAAACCCCCTGATCAGGAAATGTGGAGTTCAAGCAGTGGGGATGAACATTACAGTGATGAAACAGTAGAAGTTTCTAATTCAGAAAGCAATAATAAACCAATACTATTTTCTCAAGATGCTCTAAATAACTTATGAAGAGATCTTTTTTTAACCAAAGACAAAAGTGAACTTCTTGCATCAAGGCTTAAAGAACGAAATATTCTATGAAAAGGTGTGAAAATAACATTGTACAGAAAACCTGCACAAAACTTGCATATTTTGTTCACTTAGACAGATGATTTATGCTTCTGCAATGACATTGTCGGACTTTTTGAACAGCTGGAAATACAATATGATAACACCAACTGGCGACTTTTCTTAGATGCATCCAAGGAAAGCATAAAAGCTGTTTTTCTTCACAATGGGAACACCCTGCCATCTGTTCCTATAGCTTACAGCACAACCATGAAAGAATCATATGAAAATTTAAAAACAATTTTAGCAAGCATACATTATGAAGTCAATGGCATGTTTGTGCAGATTTCAAGGTTATAGCCATGCTCACTGGCCTTCAGCCAGTCTATACTAAATGTTGTTGCTTATTGTGCTTATGGGACTCTAGAGCAAGAGCTAAACACTATGTACGCAAGCACTGGCCTGCTAGAGATGAAATTGAGCAGGGAAAACATAACATCAAACACAAACCACTTCTGCAAAGTGATAGAATCCATTTACCACCTTTGCATATTAAACTTGGTTTGTTCAAGTAGTTTGTGAAAGCACTAGACAAGGATTCCTTGGCATTTGCATATCTTGCAGAAAAGTTGCCTTCATTAAGTCGAGCTCAAAAAAAGAAGGTATCTTCATAGGTCCCCAAATTCGAAAAATTGTTCTCGATTAAACTTTTAACACACATCTCACGAGAAAAGAAAAATGTGCCTTTGAGTCATTCAAGAAAGTTTGTGATAACTTCCTGGGAAAACATCGTTCAGAAGACTATGTGCAAGTTGTGAATGATCTATTGCATCATTTTCATGATATGGGATATAACAGTTCATGTGCTCCACTCTCATTTGGATTTTTTTGCTGAGAATCTTGGCCATGTGAGTGATGAACATGGCGAAAGGTTCCATCAAGATATTTCATTAATAGAAAAACGTTTTAAAGGGAAATGGAACACTGGTATGTTGGCAGACTACTGCTGGAATTTAAAAAAGGATGATGACACTCTACACAAGAGAGTTAAGAGGACAAATGTGGTTTAAACTGGTGAATTCGGTGTTTTTTTTTCAAAATAATTAATAATAACGTACATGAAAATGGTACCTAATCCAGAGAAATAAATGTCAGATTTGGAATCAGCATACTTTTCTTACACTGAAACAGGTCCTATATGTCTTGTACTTTTTTCCAATTCAAATTTGTTGCACAGTGTAATTAATTAAAGTAGAAGGTAAATACATGATAAGTTGTTAACAAGTAGATAATAGACCGAGAAGCAAGTCAGATGATACCAATTGTGAAAATACGTAATTAAAACAAGAGAAACCAAGACCTAACCATGGAAATAGCCAATAAGAAACTATGAAGTAATTGGCAGATAATAAGGATAGACATATTACCAGATGTTATGGATTGTAAATGTGTGGTAGATATGACTGCGGCGTAGTATATGGGTGTGTAGTATTCACGTTAAGGGGATGTTACTTAAGGGGCTTGGGGGTAACGTTAGAAGGGGTTAGGCAGTTATTGTGATAAGAATGATAAGGGTTGGGATTTAGGTTTTAAATAATGACATAGGGAGTGAGTAAGGCAACAGGGGGTACACGAATGAGTTAGGCAAAGAGAGATGCAGCTAAAAAATGGTGGGGATAAATAGGTGGGGGTTCTGTGGAGGGGCTCTTTTAGAATTAATAGGGACTATATAGTTCTGGTTGTGAATAGCGTGTGCGTAATTAAGGATCAAGTGAGCTGTGCGTTAGTGTTATATTTTAGGGGTGGGGTATAGGTATTACTAGAAGGGTTAGAAGTTGCTTAAGAGGTGGGATTTATAATGTTAACAATTAAGTGAGTTTTCAGTTTTTTTTTATTTAGAAGTTTATTTCTATCTCTGAAATTAGTAATCAGTAATTTTTCAGTTAAGCAAAAATAGCATGGCGAGTTTAGTGATTTACAGGTACAAACTCTATTCAGAATCTCCCAGCAAATAATTGGGGTGAGGTTGTCTTTGAACGTGGTGCTTGAGAGGCCAATGTAATTGTTTTTGTTTTGTGGCTCTTCAGCAGGGGCAATAGTTCCTTTGTAAACCACATTTGTTGGAGCGGGCATTGGGGTTTGTTAAGGCAGTTACAGTTATTTGGACTATTGTTATTATAGTTATGGTTATTTAGTATTTTATTGTTTTGTTTTTTTATTTCCGTGTTTTATATATATACATATATATATATATATATATATACATATATATACATATATAAGTATATATTTTCTATTATCATTTTCCTATTCTATATTTTAATATATATATATATATATATATATATATATATATATGATTATATATACATAATATCTATCTAAAATTCTCTCCCTTTCTCTCTCTCTCTCTCTCTCTCTATATATATATATATATATATATATATATATATATATATATATAAATGGAGCTGCATTGAATTATATTAAACATACATTACCTCATTTAAATGAGGAAAAATGAAACCCAAATAACAGGAAATATACTATCTTTGGACCTAATAGACAAGGTATTTCTCGAATAAGGATTACGTTTCTGGAAGACAGATCAGAGTAAAACCTACATTTATCATATGGAATATTATCAATGCGTCTATTGTATGAATGCCAAACGACTTCTTGTCTGTGTGTGTTTTGATCTCACCTAAAAGTATAGTCATCAGCTTCGTATAGGCACGCACGCGATACCGTTAGAAAGAGCAATCTTCCAGAAACATAATATCGAGAAATTATCGATAATTTAGTGTGAAAGTGTCGTTTTGTTTTAAGGGGTTATATAAATATATTGCGTTTAGCGTAGTTTACAACTCGCGCATGCACCACCCGTATTTACATTATTTTGTTTTAAATAGCTAAATTTGTCGATATAAACTTCTGCGTCCTCGAAGGCCGGTCGATAAAAGCGTTCGCTTACTAACTTACAATATGCGAGGAGGCGCCGTTATGCGTCATTTTAACTTTATTCCGCTTACAAGATTTTCTTTAGATACCCCTTCTGGTTGATAGCGTCACATTACCCTTTTCTCCAACTAGAAAATGCAGCTCCCTTTGTCACCCTGGGTTGGCACAATTATATTTATACTATCCTGCAAAGACTGGCTCCCCACACTAATTTTAAATATAAAAAAGAATAGTTAAATTTACAATAGAAATGCAATATACCTGTATTAGTATAATTTCAGTTTAGATTTTATAAGTATGCATTTCACAGTTAATTGACGATAATTTTAATCTTATTATTTGACTCTATATTGTACGAGAAATATGTTCTAAGTATAAATCAGTCTCTTTACATAATTTGATTTTACATTATCGTTTAAGAACATATAAAGTAAAATGAGCTCCATGTTTCTATCCATTTTAAAATTTGTATTCCGCTTTCTGATTTCTATGATACATGGTTATTACGTCTAATAAATTAATGATTTTCTGCCGACTGAATACGTCCAACCGAGCAATGGTTTTATTTCAGATCATTTCGATTTCCGATAAATCTTTATCTCGGTAGAATTGCTTAAATCTATCGATTTTTTCGAATTTATATCTGTATTTTTTGTGTGTTTCCTTATAATAACTGATATTTCTGATGTTCTCTCTGTATTATATATTGGAGATCAATTTATTCGTGGTGTTTCTTTTGTGAAATGTTAATCTACTTTAAACAACGCTACTGATTTGTATAGTTTAGGAATTTCGGTAAACAATCCATTTGAAATATTTGTACACGTCATTGGGATGAAAATTCCGAACAAGGAAACACTACTCCTGTGCTTGGTTCTACGTTTACAACATTCAATATTGTAGTTAAAACAGAATCGTAACATCGGGTCGCATATGAAATACAACATAGTTTAACAATTCTAAATCGTTTTACTACAATATGATTGTGTCTTTATATAATGGAGAACGTCTCTTACACAATTAATATAATGTTCACCAGATTAAAATTCGTGAGTCATTGTTTAAAATTATTACACCGTATTTACTGTATCAGGTTAAGAGGAATTTATAAAACACTCACATTTTAGCCAATCTACGATTTGTGCAGGTAAACCCCCCCTAACTAGATATCAGCTTTATAAACTGAATTTGTCAACTTATTAACTGCTCTCATCAAACAGGGTAAGACATTAGAGGGTCATGTTATGAAAATTCCCAAAGTATAACATTTTCAACGTAAAAAAAAACTATTAGACATGCTAAATAACACAACGCAATTGCTCATCTTATGAGGAATTTAATTCCATAAGTCTTCTCTAAAATATTTTAAGTAGAGTTTTTTTTTTACATTTCTGTATAAAACCGATTATCCGCATTATATTCGGCTTAACATTACGGATTTTATATTTACTGCCATGGAAATAACGGACCAAGTTATCACGATATATATTAACGTGTATTTGAAGTGAAAAAAATTCGTTAGAAATTCGAAAGATAAGCTTTTCATGATAAATGATTCAGAATCATACGTTTATCATATAATATAGCCTATATATTAGTAAGTAATTAATCCAGTAAAGGTTGTGTTGTGAATATTACTGCTAAGCTGTTGATATTCAGAAAGAATATTTGCATAACTTACAACAAAATCACTTGAGTTGTTATGTAAAAGAATATAAAGATATAAACAAATGATACGCAGAAACACGATATATCCCATTTTGTTTTGTGTTTTCCAAATACGTACACGTACACCAAGTTATTCCTATGTTAAATGAAAAATAATTTAAAAATCAAACAAATAATTTATTATATTATAGCTGTATTAAATATATCTGATATTCTTTAATACTTTTTACAAGGACACACTTTAAGGAGAAAAGCTAGACACCACTACATTTCATAAAAAAATAATTGACATGATTCTTTTAATTAAAGAGTTAGATCCACATATCGGTGTTCTTTTCGTGAGAATAAAATAAATATTACAATTAATATTTCTTGCCGGAGCGATTTTATATTTTACATGAGTTAAATAAATACAGTTAATAAACGAGTTATATAGGTCTAAAAGTAACAAAAATATACTATAATTTTATCTCTGGATGAATTTAATAAGATGTGTAACAACAAGTTTTATTAGATTAAAAATAGCTGATAACTTAAAAAACTAGTCTCTAAAAGTATTGAAATGTCTTTATAGCTATTGCATACCTATTAAATAAACAGGCTAAGCCAACAACCTATTTTTCACTGATTTATTACTGAGTGTGTATCCCTGGGTAGCTTATATGAAGAGTGGTGTTGTTCTCGGTTGATTAACTGCGTCCAACGTAGAAAGCGAGAACATGTTGATATTTATTTCATGGTGCTTACATTTGTAAAATGGAATTTTCTTAAATAATTTTACGTATTATTTCAAAATCAGCTTGTTTAAAAGGAATAATTTATAGGGCTATGCCAACAAAATATTTTTCATTGCTTTTACTCTGGAGTATATATCCAACACAGTAGGACATAGTTAATCAACCAAGAACTACATCAGTTTATATAAAAGCATGTGAGATATCAACAGATGCACGCTCGAGAACCAAAACAGTGAAACAATTTGCTGTTTTCGAAAGCCTAATTATTATTTAAGTATATATCTTATTTTCTCCAATACACTGTTTTCCGTCGGGTTAAATGTAAAATGCTTTTTCATGATTATCTATTGTTCTTTTCAAAGTTTTATATGTATTTATTTCTTGTGTTTCTCCTCATCTTTACGTATCATTTTCAAAGTTATGTAGAATTTAATCAACCTTTCTATTAGTTTATTATTGGCCCTGTCTACTCTATAAAATTAATTGTAATATGGGTGTATTAAAAATATTTGGCTTGCAACATTACATTTATAAATATAAGTATGACTGAAGTCACTAAAAACATCTAACATTCTTATGTATGTACTTTCTTAAAAGCTTCAGGTCTGATATTAATATTAATTTGCTGTTGTGTATGAGTTAAATAGTAGAATTTTGTTCATAGTGTTCAAAATATTTTGGAACAATGGTTGTATGAGGACTAATTTGGAGGAGATAATGAGTGCTGTTAGTGTTTGTATGGCTATTATGAAAAATATTATTATTCTCATTATTAATGTTATTATTATTATTATTATTATTATTATTATTATTATTATTATTATTATAATTATTATTATTGCTAGTTGTATGATTGTAGATGGAGGGGCTGCTCATATGGTATACTGGATTAGTAACTATATCAGATGGGTGATGGGTAGAAGGATAATTGAAGACGAGATATTAGTGTATGTTATGGAGGGATTACGTGGCAGCTCAGTAATTGTGTATGAATATATAACATCTTTATGGATGCAATCATTATTGACTGGGCATTATGTTGGCTATTACAATTGCAGTTAGTTTTTGGTTTGATTGGGAAAGGGATTTTTGGGGCTGATTTAATTTTTTGTTATTAGATGTTAAGATTATCTCTGCTTAATTAGGCATTGTTTAATAAGAACTCCTAATTGAGTTTTTATTGGAAATAGAACTATATCTGGGTATTTTAAAGGGTTTTGCACAATGTCGAAGAATTCCTTAGTTATATTAGTTTTGCCATTTACGCTAAATAGAGGATTAAACCAAATATTTTTCTTTCTCATGAAGCGACTGGGGGGAGTTAGATGTATTACGATTAGTATTTTGTTTTGGATTATATATGTAGACTGGTCCATTGCAGGAGGACATAATAGTTGTATTTAATCTTTTTAATATTGTGTATGAAAAATCCGATCTCGCATTTTGCTAATTCCTACCCTCTGGTTAGTAGAAAAGTGTTTCTTCGAAACTCCGCGGATTAAGGACTATCCATTTATCAACTATTTCCTTTCCAGATTAAATATGTGTTTACTCTTTTTTAAAGTGTTTTAACAGGTTTTATTAACTGTTTGCTCGTATTACAAGATGCATCTTCTATTTGGTTTTATCGAGCTTTTACATATGGTTGAGGTTACATTATAAATATTAATTCATTAATATTTATAATATACTTTAGTTTTATTATCTTGGATCATTTAGTTAAATTTTATAGTATATATATATATATATATATTTGTAGTCATCGACAAACTCATCAGTGCCGCTAGACTAGCACCTATCCGAAGCTGAGGATCGAACCTAGTAAAGTGCTCAAACGCTTGTTTTTAAACAAATCGCGAGCTTTGCATCTTTCAGCAAAATTAAGTAGCGAGTGAGATTATTTACGACAGTGCTCAATCCAAAAAGGGGGGCGTTATATATATATATATATATATTTATATATATATATATATATATATATATATATATATATATATATATATATATATATATATACACCCTCGTTTAGTATAAAAACAGAAATGGGTAAATTTAGCCTCTCATTTTTAATGAGAATACCATGATGTCGCTATAAATGAGAGCCTATATGGGAGAAAACTCTAAAGTCACACCAACCTTAGTAAGGTCTGATCACCCTATATATTTAAATAAGCAAATCGAAATTTATTAATTGGTATGTTGTATAAGGCATGATTAAAGGTAATGAATTGAGGAAATTTAGATGGAAGTAATTTATTTTATAAAAGTTTTTTACAAAATACATAACAAATGGAAACGAGACTGACAAAAACCAATGCAGTTCGTAAACTCATGTTATATTCTTACCAATCGAATCCTCCCAGATGTCACAATATCTTTGAACAAGTGAATATCATTGGCTTGCAAACACTATCTGGATACAGAAAAAACAATGAAAAGGGGTTGAATCAGAAACGCTCAGTAAACAACCATATTCTTTACAGGGAGAATTATTTTTTTTTATTTTTCTTTATTCCGTTTATGTTGGTTTTTTTTTGCCCAAGGAATTCGGAAAGCTATGGTTGCCGAGAAACAAGAGTAGTAAAATACGTAGACATATTCGAAACCCGAACATATGGTACATTTTAAAAGAAGAGGATTTATTTTTCTTGTCTCTTTTTTTATTTTATTATATCTATGTATATATAAATATGTATCAACTTATTTTTCTCTTCCCATATTTTTTTTAAATATAAGAAGACCAAATATGGCCTAGTATATGGCGTCTGGATGTATCCTTGTATTATAAAAAAATAAATAAATATACCAACATAATCATTATATTTAATGTCTTCCTTTCTTTATTTTACAATGCACCATGATAGCTTTATTTTATTCATTTATTTTCTATGACTTTTTTTCTGGGGTTCTGTGTTATTCTTTTTTTTCCTGCAATGATAAAATTTAGTTTCACAAAATTAGCATGGCTGTCAACTCGTCTATAGAAATTTATACACAAATTAATGTTTGGTTTCATATATTCTTCGGCTGGCAATCGGAATTCGAGGTGTTTTTTTTTTTTGTTTTTTTTAGTTTTTGTTTTGTGTGTTTTTTTTTTTTTTTTTGGTGGATGGTACGGCGAGACTTGATCACGACTGATTTTTAATTTGTTTAATATCTTGCTTGTACTTGGGATCTGCCCAGTTTGTAAACCGATCCACATAAACAGAATATATTACGTTATCTGGACAATGGGCTGTTGCCAGGCTTAGATTCTAGGATACTGCAGACGCGCCTGGCGCAAGTCTGAATGTTGTTGATGACACATTACCGACCGTTGATTTAGTAACGGCCGAGAAAAATATGTCAACTCACGTACACCCACGCACACACAAATGTATGTATATGCGTGTGTGTGTGTTAATGGGTGTCTAAGCTTAAGCGTGTCGTAAAAGTACGTTTAAAACTATTTATATATAGATTATCTACTTATATATTTTAATAAATATATCTAGCTATTTAACGTTGTCTCATAATATGTATAGACATATATTGTATATATATATATATATATATATATATATATATATATATATATATATATATATATATATATATGGGTGTGTGTGTGTGTGTGCGTGTACATAGAGAGTTAGAAAATACCGCAGAGGATTGACATAGAAAGATAAGAGAGGCAGCAAGCGATTGTATAAATTATGCCCATCTTCACTTAACATTGTTTATGCTAATACTCTAATTATAGCAGAGATTTATATATATATATATATATATATATATATATATATATATATATATATATATATATATATATGTGTGTGTGTGTGTGTGTGTCTGTGTGTGTGAAATTACTAAGGATTGAGATAGAGACTTTCGAATTCTATCTTAATTATGTTGACAAATTATTCCGCTCGAAAAGACATTTCAATAAAGAGATCCGAATAGCAGTCTACTATCTCTCAATGTTGATTTCGTTTAATATGAGATTTGCACGCAAAGAAAAAAAAAACACTTAGAAAATGTTGCCTTGTATTAAATCAGTGAAGGAGTTGTTTTCTAGCATAACAATATATGAGGGCAGAGTATCGATCGATTTAATAAAACCCGAAAATATAGAGAAAATTAATATTAAAATACTGGCAGTCGTTTATGCAATGTATCAAACATTGTCGTTTTAGGCTTACTATCAGAGGCGTGACTAGGGTTCTCTTTCAAATAGAACAGACAATAGATGTAACATTTAAACCGTGCACACGAGTATGGTAAGTCTAAACGAAATATATATATATATATATATATATATATATATATATATATATATATATATATATATATATATCAGAATGTGAGAGAATATATATAATAAATTCCACAGCCAAACAACGTCGAGCCCAAAAGAACCAGTAAAGTCAATGAACGGGAAGTCCAAGACTGTAGATTCGCCCGTATTTGAACTCATCAGTTTGAGACATCCGAACTCAGGCTTAGAAACACGAGACACTTGGATGGCAGGTAAGCACTCGTCCAACTAAGGAGTCTCGAGTTTCGAATCCTGAGATTTGATATGGCATACTGATGAACACAAACGAGGGCAAACCTCGAGTCTTGGTGTTACGGATTGAGGCTTCCATAGCTCTTGTGGGTTGCGACGTTGTTGAGCTGTGCAATTTTTTATATATAATCTTTCACAATTTAAAATCCCATGACTTATTGCGCGCTATATTAGCATTGCTGGATGTCATTGTTCTGTCGAGTTAAAATTCCTACTTGTGAGACATCGGCCCGGGGTTATTAGCTGGTTGAATGACCGCGACCCCTGTCGAGATGAAGTAGGTCCATTTCACAGTTGAATTTTAGCGCGGTGTTCTTGACCTCTGTTGTTAATAGCATTTCTTGTGTACATGGTTATTGCTCAGTTGACATATTGCTTGCATCGCATGCAAGATGATCGGGTTTCGAATCCTGAGTTCAAATATATCTGAATTATGAGCCTAATTGAGGGTGAAACCCGAGTGTTGAACTTCTCTTTTATTGACCATCATGGCACTTGTGGGTTGCACCGTAAGGCGTATCAGAATGTTTGTAGGAGTTTTTGACACCACTAACATGAAACTGCGAATAAAATATTTCAAAAAAACTCGTAATTTATCTTCTAAAAGTGGGTTTTTTATTTTCTTTATGGATTATAAGTCCAAAATAAACTATTAAAGTTGTTTCAAAAGTAAAAGAATTTTTTTTTAAAAACAGTAATGAAATTAATTGAATTTTACGACCACAATATTTTTCAATTTTTAAACTTTAAAAATGTATCTCAATTTTACTATTGAGTTATATAATATAATATAATATTTTAGCCACACGTTTTTTAAAAGAGGTATCTATTAAAGAGTAAATAATGAATTTATTCACCAACATTTTATATATCACAAATTTTAGATAGAAGACCCATGAATAATATAAACAAATTTAAAACAAAAAAAGTA
The DNA here is from genome assembly GCF_053919585.1 of Euprymna scolopes. Lineage (NCBI taxonomy): Eukaryota > Metazoa > Mollusca > Cephalopoda > Sepiida > Sepiolidae > Euprymna > Euprymna scolopes. The sequence continues at coordinate 40,779,574 of NC_136485.1, forward strand.
TTGTTGTTTAGAGACTAAACTGTAAATTTCGAAGTTTAAAACATTCTCTTAAAAAAAGAAAACATGTTGTTTGTTTTTCTAGTGTTATTTTTTATGAAACATAGGTCCTTGCTCTTTTAACTGAAAAAATAGGGATTGACTTAAATTTTCGAATAGTTATCGGCTTGGAAAGACAAGGGGTGGAATTAATTCAAGCCTCCAATTTTAAAAATTCTATTTTAAAGTAAATAATTAATTTACTTACCAAAGTGTTAGCTATCACAAATGGAAGATAAAAAATCAATAAACTATATATTCAATTTTAAGACAAAAAGCAGTGCTGTTTAGAACTGTATATGTAACGTCCAAAGTTTAAAACTTTTTTTTAAACACGTTGTTTGTTTTTGTGTTTTAATGAAACCTTGAGCCTTGCTCTTTTAATTGAAAAAAAATCGGGCTTGAATTACATTTTTCGAGTAGTTATACACTTGGAAAGACGGGGTGGAATTATTCAATATTGTTCACGACATTTCTGACACACATACTGGAGCGTGATTTGGCTGCGAAATTTATTATACACACACACCAATATATATATATATATATATATATATATATATATATATATATTTATATATGTATATTATATGTATATATATATATATATATATATTGAGGGGTTGTGGTTATATAAATAGAAAAATATGTATATAGTGTGTATGTTGTGTTACATTATCAGTTGCTTTAAGCGAAAACATTTTATGATCGGTTTTATTGTGTAAAAATTAGCAAAATTACAACATTCTTACGTATTGCAGCAACCTGCTATTGTATCAAAAAGTTTGAAATATGTATAAAAATTGATCAATTTTATAAGTTTAATCACTTGGTAAAATAAATGTTTTAGCTTAACCAATACATACACTAATATATATATATATATATATATATATATATATATATATATATATATATATATATATATATACATATATATATATATATATATATATATATATATATATATATATATACGTTTTATTACCCCGTAACTTTTATTGGTTCGAGCTAAAATAAAGTTCTTCACATAGATACATGTCCAAGGAACATATACCTGAAATTTCAATTGTTTATACTCAAAATTGGCGAAGGAGTTTTGTAGAGTTCTCCAAAGTAAACTCGTTGAACTTGTACACCTTACCAACCTTTCTGGCCCAAAATTGATTACAAACATTTTCCCAAAGTTCAGTACCCTGAATATCAAAGTTCGAGTCCGTAGACTGAAAATTGGCAGAATTATTTCGTAGAGAAATGTACACAGACACGCATAAACACAGACAGCCAGACAGACAGACACGGTCACTTTTATTGATATACTAGCAGTTCAGCCCGGCTTTTCTAGGGTCCTATGTAATGTTCATAACTTAATGAGCATATGTATATATTAAAAAGTGCGAATATGTGTCGTAATACCTTTCTATATAATAGGTATCCATGGAGAAACTTAGGTAGAGATGGCAGACGTAATATATTTTTAAAATTTTTTACCCCAATGTTTCCCCATTAACATTTGGGCTCATATTGAATTCAAATATTTGACCCATGTCCAAGTAATATACATCTAAAATTTCAAGTGTTAAGACCCAAAATTAATGAAGGGGGTTGGTAGAGTATGCAAAGGTCAATTCTATAATCTTGACATTTTGCCAGACAAATTTCAGCCTCAAATCTAATTAAAAAGTTTGCTGCATGTCTGAATAGCCTTTAAATAAAATTTCAAATGTTTAGAAAGACAATCTGATTAATAGTATGCTAGAGATCGCAAAGGACAAATTATTAGAACTTCGACCCCTTGGTAGCCAACTTTTTGGCCGAAACCGATTAAAAATCTTGCCTATGTCTGAATACACTTTTTATAATATGTCAAATGTTTACACCAGAAATTGTCTGAGTAATTTCGTAGAGAGCGCCGGGGTCATTTTTTCTTAACTTTGCCCCCTATTATGACTCCTTAAATTATTTGGGCTCAAATCAATTTATTAAGTTAAACGCCTTCCAAAGGAAACTATATCTAAAATTTGAAGTGTTTGTACCTAAAATTGGCAGAGGAGTTGGTAGAGTTCTCAAAAGTAAAATCGTTGAACTTTGACCCCCCAAACAGCCACATTTCTAGCCAACAATGAGTTACAAAGATTTTCTCAAATCTGGGTACCCTGCATGTAAAATGTCGAGTCTGGAGACTTAAAATTGTCATAATCATAGCGTAGCGAAATGTACACAGACACACAGACACCCATACAGACAATCGCGTCCACTTATATATATATATATATATATATATATATATATATATATATATATATATATATATATACTAGCATCTCAGCCCGGTGTTGCCAGGGTGTTTGGATGTGTATGTTCAGCATAAAAAACGGTAACTTTGTTAGATTTTGACCCCTACTATGACCCCTAAAATGTATTGTTTGGGGTTCAATCTAAGTTATTAAGTTAGATCCATATCGAAGAAACCGGTATCCAAAATTTCAAGTGTTTAGATCCAAAATTGGCGGAGTAGTTTGGTAGAGTTCCTAAAGGTCAAATAGTTGAACTTTGAGCTCTTAACAGCCAAATGTCTACAAACATTTTCCACACTCCCAGTACGCGGTATATAAAAAATTCGCGTATGTAAACTTAAAATTGATAAAGATATTTCGTAGGAAATTTACACGCACAGACACACAGACATGTTCATTTTATAGATTAAATACAAAACATAAAAATACACGTATACATAAATATATATGGACACAATTTTGTGTTTCCTGTAAACCTTTTACGCAAATATAAATCATAGAGAATATCTGCATGAATATATTTACACGTAATAGTTAAATAAAACGATCATCACATAAGAAAAGCGAAAGAAAACTAATAGGGAATTAATTAAAATGAATATGCAAATTAGCTAGATCTTTTGCTAGTTAATGGAATTCCCTAGCAATATATTCGACAGTTGTATTTTCTTTTTAATAAATAGAAAAGCGTGTTTTTAATATTAATAACAAGACTCACAAAAGAAAAAACAAATCCATAGGAGTATATATATATATATATATATATATATATATATATATATATATATATATATATATATATATATATATATATATATATTATATATATATATACAGTTGTCTGCAAAAGTATTCGACCCCTACCAAAATTGGCTTATTTCTTTGAATGGATACTTCAATAATCTTTAAAACCTTCTTAAACGACTAAGTTCCAGTGAACTGTATAGTTTTCAACAAAAAATAATAAAAAGTAATTAGTGCTTGATAATATAAATAAATTTATTTACAAAAATAATATGGATGTTGCAAAAGTATTCGACCCCTTTTCATTAATTCTTGGTTGAAGCTCCTTTGACCTTGATTACTGCAAGTAAACGTTTCCTATAACATCTAACGAGACTTCTACATCTGTCCACTGGAATTTTAACCCACTCTTCTTGACAGTACTCTTTTAATTCAATCAAATTTGATGGTTTTCTTTTATGTACTGCAATTTTTAAATCATGCCATATGTGCTCAATCGGATTTAGGTCTAGAGACTGGGAAGACCATTCTAGAACTTTCACCTTATTATTCTCTAACCATGCCTTAGTGCTCTTTGAAGTGGGTTTATGATCGTTGTCCTGTTGAAAGGTATACCTCCTTCCATGCCCCAACAGGTTCGCAGACGGAACAAGATTTTCTTTCAGTATAGACTGATATTTTACTGAATCCATTCTTCCATCGATTATGGTTAATCTTCCAGTTCCATTTATACTGAAACAGCCCCACACCATGATTGATCCACCTTCATGCTTAACGGTTGGAACGGTATTCTTCACATTATAAGCAGTATTTTCTTGTCGTCAAACATAGCGTTGCTGGTTGCGTCCAAATAGTTCCACTTTCGTTTCGTCTGACCAAATTATATTATTTCAGTAATCAATAGGCATTTCTAGGAACTTTTTTGCATAATGTAATCGAGCATTTTGATGAACTTTAGAAAGTAAGGGCTTCCTTCTGGCAATACGTCCATGCAATCAGGCACGATTTAATGCCCTACGAATAGTTGGCAAGTGTACATCTGAGGCAGCATTCTTCAAATCGTTCTGCACGTCCTTTAGGTTAGATTTAGAGTCTATTTAAACTTGTCTAACAATTTTCCTAGCCCCACGTGTCGTAATTTTTCTTGGACGACCTGATCTTGGAAGACGTGATACAATCCCCTTTACTTTCCATTTTTTTGATAATGGACATAATAGTCGACCTTGGTATAGAAAAACGTTTGGAACTTTTTTATAACCTTCTCCAGAATGGTAGGCATCGATTACTTTATTTTTAATGGCTTCAGAGTACTCTTTGTACTTTGCCATAGTTGCAGATTTGTTTACGTTGAAAAATATATTTTTTTTTACTTGAAACAATTATTCAATCATTCAATATGGCATTGAAGTTCAATTTGAACTGATTTTAGATTTTGTAGAGTCATAAATATTATTCATAGGAAACAAATACAAGGTCAGACTAAAATAATAAACTTAATGACGCTTTTATTTAAACTTTTAATCAAACGGGTCGAATATTTTTGCAACATCCATATTCTTTGTAAATGAATTGATATATATTATTAATCTCGAATTACTTTTCCTCATTTATTGTTGAAAATATACAATGTATTCATAATTAGCAGTTAAAAGGCGTTATGAAGATTTTAGGAGTATAGATTCCACGAAACAAGACAATTTAGACAGGTGTCGAATATTTTTGCACACAACTGTATATATATATATATATATATATATATATATATATATATATATATATATATTGATGATTTGTTTACATTGTGTATTGATATTCATATAAAAAACAACTTTTGTATATTTTTTCTAAAGATAAAAAAAAAACTGTGTTACATATGGCATGAAATTGAATTAATCAACAAAATATCTAGCTAATCTTAATATTCGGTTAAAAATGAAATATTATAAATTACCTAAAGGTTTTTTTTTCGTTATTCTAATTAGATGCTCGTTTTTATTGGACCAACACTTACACCAGATAAGGTAGTAAATAAAGGTACTCTAATTTAACTTCTAATTCCGACCGCTAAGATCGCAATCGGCAGGTGTGCGTGCTTACATTATAGACGGATTCCCGTATCGTAGGGGCATCTTTTAAGAAGATCCTAAATTACGCTATTAAGGTTCCGGGTTGCACTTGATCACACAACTACATTTATATTTGGAGTCTATCGGCCCTACAACAACGGGGTTACTATTTTAAAAGCATAATCGAGAAGATTGACCTCGTAATGTCTGCGTATTCCTCAGTAAACATTCAAGTGTGTAGATACTTCAATATTCACAATGTGGAAAGCTTAACCTGCTAAAAAAAGACTGATGGAGAGGGGAGGATTATAACGATTTCTCCATTGTTTATGACCTTACTCATATTTTTGAGGCACTCCCGCATTTATATCATATTGTTTAGATGTACGACCGTTTAGATGTATAACCTGGATTTTTCTCTTATCTAAGAAGGATTTAATTATGTTAAGTATTCTCCCAATAATACCGTATGATCTAATTTTCCTTAAAAGATAAAGGTCTTCATTCAAAGGCCTTTGTAAAGGTTTGTGCATAACAGCCTACTGCAGCAGATTTTTAGATACGGTATAGATGGGGATGTTTTATCAATTATTAAATAATTTATCTCTGAGGGGCTCATAAAAGCCGTGGTTTATTGGCAGAAATCAGAAGCTCATAGTATAAATGCTGGAGTCCCTCAGGTGTCCATTCTAAGTCCAACTTTCTTACTTATCTACACCAATGATCTTCCAAAACACGATACTTATTCTACATTGATGATGACGAGACAAGAATCTATGGCAACACACCAAAGGGCGTAAATCATAAAGTTCTCTCCGAGTCTCTCTTCTCGTATGTTGAGCGCGTGATACAATAAGGGAGAAGGTACCCTGATAATTTTTATACATCTAAAACCAAGCTGCTAGCTTTATATCATCAACGCTCTGATACTCACCTGGTATCAATTATAATGGAGAGCTCTCGTCTTGGAAGAAGTTCATGTTTTGACAAGCTTCACTGATTGAGGTTTATTCCGGATCTGAAGTGGAACATGCACATAAACCTGTTGCAAAACTCTCTAGAAAAATACTGGTATCGTTCTACCGCTGCAGTAGATATATCACCGCAGATGAAATTTTCTATCTAGTCCGTCCAAGGATGACGTAGTTTTGCCACATCTGGACAGGAGCTGTTAGAAGCAGAGTATCCTGACTTGATAGATTAAAAGAATAGACTTCGTAGCTTAATGGCGGGCGCCCGTCTCTCTTCCCTACAATGTCTTTCCCACAGAAGAGACGTTGCAAGCCTGTCTTTGGTTTGTTGTTTTTTTTTAATTGCAAGTGCTCGTCTAAGCTCTAATCTCCGGCCCCCTCGCCCATCTCTCATGAAAAACACCTGTCTAGCTGAAATGAAACCACTGTTAATAATTTCCTCACCTTTGACTGTGCCTGAGTCAAAAAGTAGATTCTACGAACAAAGTCTGTTAATAATTTCCTCATCTTTGACTGTGCCTAAGTAAAAAAGTAGATTCTACGGACAAAGTCTGTTAATAATTTCCTCATCTTTGACTGTGCCTAAGTCAAAAAGTAGATTCTACGGACAAAGTCTGTTAATAATTTCCTCATCTTTGACTGTGCCTAAGTAAAAAAGTAGATTCTACGAACAAAGTCTGTTAATAATTTCCTCATCTTTGACTGTGCCTGAGTCAAAAAGTAGATTCTACGGACAAAGTCTGTTAATAATTTCCTCATCTTTGACTGTGCCTAAGTCAAAAAGTAGATTCTACGGACAAAGTCTGTTAATAATTTCCTCATCTTTGACTGTGCCTAAGTCAAAAAGTAGATTCTACGGACAAAGTCTGTTAATAATTTCCTCATCTTTGACTGTGCCTAAGTCAAAAAGTAGATTCTACGGACAAAGTCTGTTAATAATTTCCTCATCTTTGACTGTGCCTGAGTCAAAAAGTAGATTCTACGGACAAAGTCTGTTAATAATTTCCTCATCTTTGACTGTGCCTAAGTAAAAAAGTAGATTCTACGGACAAAGTCTGTTAATAATTTCCTCATCTTTGACTGTGCCTAAGTCAAAAAGTAGATTCTACGGACAAAGTCTGTTAATAATTTCCTCATCTTTGACTGTGCCTGAGTCAAAAAGTAGATTCTACGGACAAAGTCTGTTAATAATTTCCTCATCTTTGACTGTGCCTAAGTAAAAAAGTAGATTCTACGAACAAAGTCTATTTCTTAGAACTGCAAGCCTGTTTTACACTCTTCCGTTTTCTTGTATCCCACCTACCTAGAAATTGGTTGTTTTTAAGTCCAACATACACAAATTCTTGATGAACCACCCCCTTTAGTAATCCAATCTACCACATTTTCATTATTAACGATTACTACGATAATATCACGTTGATTACTGTGCACCGATCAACATTATCATCACGTGCCCTCTGGCCTTGATAAACGGTGACTCCTATGTAAAAAAAAAGTACGTGTAATAATATATAAGCAGATATTCTACATGTTTTATACTTAGGTAATATTTACATTAACCAGTTAGCGTAAACAAAAAATAGTTTTACTCATGCACACCCACTAACACACATACACTTAAACACACACACACACTCACACACACATATATACATATATTTATACATATATGAATGTGTATATATATATATATATATATATATATATATATGTGTGTGTGGGTGTGCCTTTGTATAAATTGTTTATGATTACGATAACTGTTTAATGTAAATAATACGTAAGTAGAAAACGTAGTATATTTGGGTAAATCTAATTACACGTTCTGTTTATACATAGATATCGCCCTTTATGAAGTCCGGGGACCATTCGAGGATAATGTTTTTTTTATTAATTAAAATTGTTTATCAGTGTGTTCTGTAAGTTTTTGGCTTACAAACATATAACTTGAAATTTTATATTTGTTTTTTATCCGAGAAAAATCGTTTCACAAGTTGGAAAATTAAGATAAAGTTAAATTTTCTCCGAAAGGTTAGATCGATGCCATTATGATTATGGCTGCGTACCGTAATAACTATTGGTTCATGTTTCCTTTTTTAGCTTTGAAGCAAACATGTTTTCACAACTTAGGCATTAACGTGAACACACGTAAATCGTAAGTCAGAAGTTTTTGTTTCGATTTTCTGTGGTGATACAGGAGTGTTTTTTTTTTGTTTTTAAACTTTTTAAAACATTACAGGATGTTGGGTCATATGTAATCGCTATAAATTGAAATAGTATTACGACCAAGTAAGAACAGCTGCTTTCTAGAACACACACACATATCAATATACACACCTACACTCATACACACACACATATATATATATATATATATATATATATATATATATATATATATATGTGTGTATGTGTGTTAGAGGGTGGGTCAATATATATCTATATCAATATATATATATATATATATACATATATATATATATATAATTGTAAATTTCCTTCATGTGAACTACTCTCATGTATGCTTAAAATATCTCATATATAAATTATAGCATTCCATATTCAATTAAAATTATTATATTTACACACCTATGAATATATTCTATGATTGTATTTTTCTATTATTTTTTAAAGTTTCTATTGCATTAATTATTCTTCATATATGTTTTAAATTTGAGACAAATATTTTTTTTTAATAACGGAGATTGAAAATCCGAGAATATGAGTAATGTATAAATAATTACAAAGATAGAGAATACTAGCAGGAACCGGTTACCGTTGTTGCCTGGTTGAAATATGCACCCTCGTAAAAAGTATTTGTACGACCGTTGTTGGTATTGCCTAATCTAAAACCCCTCCTCTAAAAACGCGTTTTGGAAAATATAACCCTAACATTCTCATGGGTAGTAGTGCTTTTGGAAATAGAAACCACCAACCAACTCCTATTCAAACGGTATTCGGAATAGAAAGTCTGGTGAAAGGTACATTATTCAATGACGATTAAATCCAAAAATGTAAATCCAAGAAAGTTAACTTTTTTGGGTGTACATTTTTGGATTTTACCGTCATTGGATACGTTTCCTTTCACCAGCCTATCAGTTCACGTGAAATCACCTTTTTCGTCACCATATTTCCACTGCTTCACTTTTTACCATCAAGTAAGATCTTTGACGTACTAGCACTTTCCTCAAATTATTTTGTATGCAAAATCGGATCCCGCATTTTGCTAATATATATATATATATATATATATATATATATATATATATATATATATATATATGTATATATATACATATATATATATATGTATATATATATATATATATATATATATATATATATATATATATATATATATATATATATATCCTACGTGTCAAATTATTTTTTTACCAGTTTCAGAAACTTACTCATAGTTTCGAATAAAATATTCGGGAACCTTGGCAATGCTGAGCTGTGCGTACTGTGAAATTTTCGTACTGTTCCGCGCAATGTAAACAATCTGCCATCGTACTTGCTGAAACCACGGTATTTGAGCTGTGTCAAATTATAAACCAGCCAGTTTGTTTCGTCAATGATATTGGGCGTAAAGGTGTTTTAGTAGTTCTGAAAAGAGTGCTATTACAAAACAGCAAGCAAAAGTAAAACTATCCTATAAATATCAACAATTAAAGGAAGGTACCATCAAAGTGTGAGACACTTAGTTAAGGACCTTAAAAAGGTAAGTATAAGACCTGATAGAGGTAATTCTAGAGTTGTTTCACGCCAAATTTATCGTGAAACCCCCTGTTTGGAAATCTGGGCAGACAAGTCGATACATTTTTGACAAAGCCGGATTTAAGAATGTATCAAAAAGTACGTGATGCCGCCTTTTGAAAGAAGTGGAAAAGTAAACGATTGAAGGGACAGCATGAAAAATGATTTTTCCAAAGTTTTGTTCACAGATGAAGTGCGTGTCACTGTTAGTGCCCCGGATGGCTGGAGCAATGGATGGGGCCTAGATGGATGACATCGTCATCATCGTTTAAGGCTCCAACAAGGTGGTGGTGGTATAAAGATTTGGGCATGGATTATTGGGGATATTTTAGTAGGCCAATAGAGAATACAAGAAGGCGTAAAATGCTTGCATAGCTTTCTGAAGGAGCACAAGTGGGATTTTCTTGGCTACGGAATATCGGAAGGCCTACGAATTCACCAGATGTTTACCCAATTGATAACCTTTGGAGCATGAGGAAGCGATGCCTCTATGCAAGTACACGCCAATTTAAGAGCAACGGTGAGTTGTCAAAGAGGTATCGCGAGGAGTAACTGCTGAAAAAAACGACAAGTAGTACTAATTCTGTTGACCAACATCCTTTACAAGTCATTCCTAAAAAGGAGTACATATTATCTACTAATTGTATCAACATAGGAATGGCTATGCAGATTTTGTAGTCTAAGCAGTTTTCCTACTTCATTTTATGTTTGAAAATTATTTCATTAAACAAGTTACGGGTATATTGTATTTTTCTCAACTTCGTTAATAATATGACACACAGAAATAAACAGGTAGTTTTATATTCTGCTATATTTCCGCTAATACCACTTTACATTTTTTTTTTTTCTGATTGGAGTAGCTGAATAGTATTGCAAGCACTTTCTTAGAATTTCATGGATTTTTATTCATTCGCTTATTAATTATTAAAAAAAATTAAACTCGTTTATAATTTGATACACAGTATATATATATATATATATATATATATATATATATATATATATATATGTTAAACATGGAACAAATGTTTCTTAATTTATGAATATGTATACATGAAAAACTATGAGTGAAGCTTTATGACACCCCATACTCATATAAAGGATATTATTTTTCATAGAAATTCTGTCATTAAACTTTTAGCTCTACAACACGTTTGAGTAAACAGCGATTTTAAAGCTCATTGTAATCGTATTTACCTTACTCACGAGTTTATTTTGCTGTTTCACACAATTTTTTGGGATAATTTGTTGGTTAAAGGTAGAAGTAAAATAAGAAACAAAAAAAGTTTCAGGTTTAAATGAGTGAAAATGTTTCTGATAACAACATTTATCTGTCAACTTAAACGCGTGATTATCAAAATATATTGGAAAGTGCAATTAAATACAAAAATTGTTAATGACATTCAATAAAATTAATTATTTCACTCTGACGGATTACATTATTTCTTGGTTTTAATTTGTTTACATGACAAATATGAATTAATTACAGTGAACATCGGATAATAAATTTCTATAATAACCGATATTTAAAATAACATTTTTATAACCAAACTATAAAGAATGACTAATTCAATTTAGATGTGACAGTGTATTTATCCTGATGTATTGTAGAATAACACTCTGTTCGTTTATAGTAAAACAAATGCACTGCACTTCAGTAAATGGGAAATTGATCGGATACATTACTGATCGGAAGATGTTATGCTAGATTTACGAAACCAGGGACAAACTTCTGAATTAATTGCAACATTCTTTACGTTCAAGTATTGTTTATCGGCATCCATTTATTACTCCGGCCTCATTCTTAATCGTGTTCTGACCACTAACATTTTTACAGGGTCGCCGATTATTGTATATTTTATCATAACTGTCTCCCGTAAGTTTATAAGATATTAATCAGCAAGAAATATGATTTATTGATTCTGTTCAACCCTAAGGGGTTCTGCTCTTTCATTGGATTTCTAGATTAGAGTAAGGACATAAATGAAAGTATACCATGTGGAAAGAAGATATAATGATCTTCTATGAACACAAGAATAGATTTATGTCCAACCATTGCAGGAAATTGGTTTAGATACATTAGTTTCTGACAATAATGTGTTGAAATTATTCTTGCGAAAACTGAATGCGAAATTAAGATGAGCTTTTTCAATTTTCCTGCTGAATAATTTATTACAAAAATTGTGTGGCTAGACATATTTATTGTTGTAAGGTAGACGGAATGTTCATATTACAGTTGTAAAATATTTTCAGTTCTCTGTTCAATTTCATAGTTATTTACTATATCAGTAATTATATATGGCACTTCTGTCCAGGAATTCTTATGATTTTGCATGCACATGTCTTTCGAACTCTGCACAACAATTTAAAATATGCATTTGTATATATATAAGGTTATTTTCTGGCAAATCAATTATATATATATATATATATATATATATATATATATATATATATATATATATATATATATAAGTGAACGTGTATGTCTGTCTGTCTGTGTACATTTCCCTACACAATAACAATAAGTATATAAACTCGATATTAAGTATACTGGCTATGGAGATTTGGGAAGATCTTTGCAATCTGTTTTCGGCCAGAAATTTGGTTTACAAACAATCAAAGTTCAACAAGTTGACCTATGAGAACCCTATCTAACTCCTCCAACAATTTTAGATATAAGCAATTGAAATTTTATATATATGGTTTTTGGGCATGTATCTGACTAAATAACTTGATATGAACGCAAAAGAATATTTATTAAGGTTCCATAATAGGTGTAAAATGTTTTAAAAAATGATCTCTGCGGTCTCTGCCAAATTACACAGACAATTTCTGATCTAAATATTTGAAATTTTACAAAATGGTTATTCACAGATAGGGTAATCTTTTAATCGCTTTGGGTCGAACATTTGAGCTACCCATAAATAAATATATTTATGTATGTACGTTTGCATGACTGGCTTACACTAAAGACAGGGGCGACGGATTTTCAGAAGATCAGTATCGTTTAAACATCCGACCTTGCGGACGACAAATATCGAAACATTGGCTAAAAACATTATTTTCCTAACTCTCAATAGGGCAGGTTTCTACAGGGAGGGGGTCGCTTTTTTCCCCCAATATTTTCGAAAGTCATACGCTCTTTTCGATTGGCTAGCCTTAGTTTTAAACTACGTCACTTCCAGTTTGGCGGTAATCGTAACACCAATGACGTCAAGTTTTTTCCACTTTCTTTTCCTCGTTCGCTGTACGGATTCGAGCCTGCCTTCCTACTGCCGCTTTTTTTTCTCAACATACACATCTCACCAGCCGGGTCACATCGGACACAAATCCTAGTATATATATATATATATATATATATATATATATATATATATATATATATATATATATATATATATATATATATAAAATTGAAAGGGTATATCTGTCTGCCTGGGTGTCCTAGTACCAGTGTACATTTCGCTACAAATAACTACGCGAAATTTTATATAAAGTGTAGAGAGATTTGGGAAAATCTTTGTAATTCGGTTTTCGCCAAAAATTGTCTGTTAAGTGGGCAACGCACAAGGATTTGACCTTTGAGAACTCTACAAAATTTCTCCGACAATAAACAATTGAAATTTTAGATATAAGTTCCGTGGACATGGCTGTAACTTAATAACTTTAATTGAGCCCCAAAACAATAAATGTAAATGGGTCATAATAGGGGTTAAATTAAAAATAAATTTATCTCTGTGGAATCTATCAAGTTACTTAGACAATATGCAAGATTTTTAATCGGTTACCAATATATAAATATATGTATGTATGTTTGCATGTATGCCTAAAACTTTCCACAGATGCGAGGAATTTTCACAAGATCAGTATCGTTTTGAAGTATCAGACGAGATTGGTTAAAATAATTAATATACTCACCTTCAACGTGCCACTTTTCTACAGGGTGTTCTTCGCCATGATTGTCTAAAGTTATCCTATCCTTTCAATTGTCTAGCCTTAATAAAAACCTTTGGCATTCCGATATAGCGGTGGCTGTTACAGCAAAGATGTTAGCTTTACCCCCAGTTCTTTTCCTCCTGCGGGTACCGGTTCGAGCATGGCTTTCTTCTACAATTTTTTTTTTTTTTTTTGCTCAACATAAACATCCAAACACTCGCCAACGCCGGGTATCTATAAAAGTGAGCGTGTCTGTTTGTGTGTATGTGTGTATGTGTTTGTGTGTGTAGATGCTCCTACGCAATAACCTTGTCAATATGAAGCCTACAGATTCAAAATTTGATATGTACTGTACTGAGATTTGGGAAAATCATTGTAATTCGTTTTCTGCCAGGAATTTCGCTGTAAAGGACTTAAAGATCAAAAGCTTGACCTTTGCGAACTCTATAAAACTTCCCCGCCAATTTTAGGTAAAACCAATTGATATTTTAGATACAGTTTACGTGTACATAGATCTAATTTAATAACTTGATTTGAGTCCAAACCAATTCATGTTAAGGGGTCATAATACGGTTAAAATAAAATTAAAAAAATGACAGATTTTGTTTTTACTCAACATAAACATCCAAACTCCTCGGACAACGCCGGGCTGAAATGCTAGTCTCTCTCTCTCTCTCTCTCTCTCTCTCTCTCTCTCTCTCTCTCTCTCTCTCTATCTATCTATCTATCTATCTATCTATATATATATATATATATATATATATATATAAAGATTAAGTGTGTGTCTGTGTGTGTGGGTACATTTCCCTGCGCAATAACTCTGCCAATTGTAAGTCTACAGACTCGTAATTTGATATACTGGGAGCTGAGAGATGCGAAAATATTTGTCATATGTTTTACGATTTGTCCATTGAGAACTCTACCAAACTTTGCCGAGAATTTTTTATCTAAACGCTTGAAATTATATATATAGTTTCCTTGGACATGTATGTATCTTAATAACATGGTTTGAACCCAAAAGAATAAATGTATATGGGGGAATAATAGGGGTCAAATTAAAAAAACTGACCACTGCGGTCTCTACTCAATTAGTAATACTATTTTTGGTTTAGATATTTGAAATTTTGCAGGAAGGGTATTAAGAGATAGGCCAAGCTTTTAGTTGGTTTGATCTAAAAATTTTACTTACCAATATATGCATGTATGTATGTATGTATGTATGTTTTCATGTCTGCCTAAAATTTTCGACAGATGCGACGGATTTTTTCAAGATCATTATCATTTTAAATTTCGACTTTTCAGACGACAAATGTCGAAAAATAGGATAAATAATTAATATAGTCCCCTTAAACTGGGCACATTTCTACAGGGGTGGTCGCCGATATTTTCGAAACTCATCCTCTTCTTTCTGTTGTCTAGCCTTAATTGACACCCATGTCAGTTCCGGTAAGACGGTGGTCGTAACAGCAACGACAGAAAGCGGTGTTTCCCCCGTTTTTTCCTACTTTGCGGTACGGGTTCTAGCCTGTCTTTCTACTTCAACTTTTTTTGTTTTATATACACCTCCAAACACCCGGGCGACGCCGGGCTGATATGCTTGTATATCTATTAAAGTGAATGGGTGTGTGTGTGTCTGTCTGTATCTCGTTGTGTCTGTGTACATTTCCCTACGCAATAACTTTGTACCTTTATAGTCTACAGACTCGAAATTTGATATGCACTGTACTGAGATTAGGAAACATCTTTGCAATTAGTTTTCTGGCCAGAAACTTGGCTATTAAGGATTTTACGTTTGAGAACACTACCATACTCCTCCGAGAATTCTGGGTGTAAATCATTGTAATTGTAGATATTGGTGCCTTGGACATGGACCTATCTAAATAACTTGATTTGAACTCAAATCAATAAATGTTAAGGAGTCATAATCAGGGTCAAATTTAAAAAAAATGGCCACTGCGGTCACTACTAAATTACTCTGAGAATCTCTCGCCTAAACATTTGAAATATAACATAAAGGACATTCGGAGACAGGGCAAGCTTTTTACTCCGTTTGGGTCAATAATGTTTAGTTACCACTATATAAATGTACGTATGTATGTACGTTTGCATATCTGATGGATGTTTACAGTATCAGTATCATTTTGAAGTTTGATCTTTCAGACGACAAATAGCAAATTATCGGCTAAAATCATTAATATATTTACCTTCAACTGGACACTTTTCTACAGGTGTTTTTTCGCCGATATTTCGAAAGTCATCCTCTCTTTTAGTTTTTTCTAGCCTAAATTGAAACGTCAGTCACACCCCGTTAGGCGGTGGCATTCACAGCAAATGTGTCAGGTTTTTCCTCCGTTCCTTTCCTCCTTTGCGGTTCTAACCTTCCTTCCTAGTGCACCTTTTTTATTTTTCTCAACATACGCCTGCAAACACCCGGGCAACACCGGGCTGATATACTAGTATATCAATAAAAGTGAACGTGTCTGTGTGTCTGTCTATGTATCTTTGTGTGTCTGAACATTTTCCTACGCAATAATTTTGTCAATTTTAAGTCTACAGCCTCGAAATTTGATATATAGTGTACTGAGATTTGGGAAAATCTTTGTAATTTGTTTTCGGCCAGGAATTTGGCTATTAAGAGGTCAAAGTTCAACAATCTATGACTTTGAGAACGCTACCAAACTCCTCAGACAATTTTGGATCTAAACATATGAAATGTTATATATATATATATATATATATATATATACATATATATATATATATGTATATATATATATATATATATATATATATATATATATATATATATATATATATATATATATATATATGTTCTTTGGGCATTGATTTAACGTAATAAATTGGTTTGAACCCAAAACCATACATTTTAAGGGATCATAATACGGCTCTCCTAAAAAAAAAACTACAAATTACTGCCTTTTTTTCACAACACACACCTCCAAACACCCGGGCAACGCCGATAATAAATGAAAGTAAAGAAAATAATATCATTGCTCATATACTTGCATACATATTAATCACACAATGCCACTAATACAGACGTACATATGTTTTGTAATACGTTGCTATTAACATGGAGTACGTATTATTCTTTGGTGTTGACTGTCCGTATTAGGAAGAGTCTTAGAGTGATAGAGACAATCTTAGGAGTGTTAATGTTGTTGAGTGTTCATATGTCTTCGCATGGTCATGTTTGTAGAGATAGCATATTGGATGCAAAAACAGGGAACATATAAAGAGAGGAGATTTTTGGAATATCTTGATAGATCGAGCGAGAGAGCGTTTGATATTTACGTTTGACAGTTGTTAAACGATACCTTTATTTTTGAAATGATGAACACAGGAAGACGGAAGTTATAATAAAACATTATGATCATGTATTCTTCTTCGACCGCTTCGAAATGTTTCTGTATCTTAGAAATTCAAATTTTCACATTGATATCTCTAAAAACCTCTTGCTTCCTAGAGGGAGCCTTCCTACCTTCTCTGGCTTCTTCTCACGTACTGATTCTGATTCTGACATATCTCTCTAAATTCATAACTCATGACGTCACTTCATTACCAGCACGTGTCTGTCAACGGCAATTCCACATTCCTTATTTTCAATAACATTCTGTACTTATTTTAACTTATGATTGAAATTCTCAATTCTCAAGTCAAGCTTAGCAAGTTCGATTCCTTGACTATCTTATTTCATATTTACATTTAACTAATCCCCTATTTTTTCTTACATGAAAAGGTGACACCCCTTATCATGTAACCTCCTTTCCTCTACTTTTCTATAAAAACATGCACACATTTTTAAATTTTAGTACTTTTTTCTATGTAACCAATTTGCTAAAAAAGATCATACACCATAAAACAAAAACGGTACTTTTTTTCCAAGTCAGCCCTTTTCTAACTGACTTAAGAGTTGTATATATATTTTTTTAGAACAGACTATCTATCTGATTTCCCTGGCATATTCCTTTGGGGTGTAAGGTAGTACCTGCTATAAATCACGTCAGCTGCTTCATCCAGCCACCCTTATTCCGTAAACTAAGGTCTCATTTTACGTCTTTAGGAAATCGACGACTCTTCGTCCGAACGTGTCCTTAAACCCTTCTTCCGTATGGTTCGTCTGTTAGTTTGAGCTTTAATTTCGTTTGTAACTAACTTATATTTTGGGGCATCCTTAAAGCTCATTTATCCTTGTTGGTTGGCTTCCAAAGTTTAAGATATACCTTTCATCCCCTGATTCGCTCGGATTTCCTTTCTTTAACCCTTGGAACTTGAATAAGACCTAGCAATACCACCCTTTACTGACTAACACCTTTTGACCAACAATGCCTATTTGCGCACTAAATTATATCTACTGACCCGCTTTTTATGATTTCTCTTTTCTCTCCTCAGAGCTTCTAGTAGAAATATCCCACATTCATGCGTCTCTAAAAAATACAAGCTTATATCGCCCCACGTACTTACGGTATACTTTACTTTTCTCTGAGTTTATTCTGTAATATATGATTAGCCTTCGGGCTCTCATGGGTCATTTTTCATAAGAATTCTCGTATCTGTCCAACGACTGCATTTTTAACTTTTTGTGTCAAGACTTATTCCATTGCTCATAACCGTTACATGCAACATGCTTTAAAAACACACAATATAGCAGGTTCCCATCTGTATTTGTCGAATTAGGAGCGCCTCTAGTGCTTATGATCTCCTTACAAATTTAATCTTCTTGGGAAAAATGCTTGGCCATCATAAAAAACAAAAAAAAACAATTGTCAAAAAAATATATTTCTTTCGGCTTATCACATCTAGAAAACTCTCAAAATACCCGTTTACGTAATTTATCATGTCCTCCCTCTTTAATTATAACTGATTATTGTTTTCTATTTTAATTATGTTTCTATTACTTGTTTCTTTTTATTATAATGTATATTTAACTAAAACGTATAATTCCTGATGTAATACAAAATTCCACATACGTTTAAGACAATTCCCAGTATTTTTCATAAAATTTTCCAAACAAAATACATCATTAAACATCTAACTATGATTTCACAAAACTTACAATTAAAACTTTTTCATAGAAAAAATATCGTAACAAACAAAAACAAAAGTCTAAAAAATAACTGGAACATACACAGAACACACATAGTTATTATTGTAAGTATCTATATAGAATCAATATTTAAAATTGTCCCTTTTTCAAATAAAACATTAAAATACACAAAAATTGAGAAGCTCAACTATGAACATAAAATTGATTTTCATTTAAGCGTAGCTCATCCTACTTCATAATATCACAAGATTTTAAAATTACCTTCGATTTTTGCACAAAATTGTTACAATTGATTGACAGCTTGAAGTTAAAACAAAATCTGTTTTTACCAGTATTTACAATAACATTATTTACACATATTTATTTTGTTGTGTGTATGTGTACATATATTTTAAAAACAAAAAAATTATCAATAAACATCGTATATTTTCCTGATTCACGAAAAAACATTTCTCTATGTATGTGATGTTTAGACTTGTATACCGGTATATTTTTTTGTTGTGAGACATATCGACATTTTTCTAATGTTTTTGCATACCTTTGTTCCATTGTGTGTATGTGGGTCTTCATTTTTTCATTTGTTTTTTTTCCTTAATACTGCGTATGTGTGAGAGATTCTCTTTTTTCCTTATTAATTATGGTTTTATTTCCTTTTGCATGTGTTCCATTTTTTTCTTTTTCGCATTGTGTGATCATTTAGTTGTAATGGACCCTTGCGTTGTGGACCCGTGGTACCGCCTAGTTGGATTTGTTTTGAATTTATTCCTGTTGAATAAAAGAAGTCCGCTATCCAAATTACACTTATGTTATGTAATGAGTTGCTAGTAAGATGACGTATATATTATTCTTTGGTGTTGGCGTTTGTATTAGGAAGAATCTTAGAGTGTTAGAGACAGTCTAAGGAGTTTTAATATTATTGAGTGTCCATATGTCTTAGAATGACCATGTTTGTAGAGATAGCATATTGGAGACATAAACAGGGCACATCTAAACAGAGGAGATTTTTGAATATCTTGATATATAGACCGAGACTGCGTTTGACAGTTGTACATATTAAAACAAACACGGTACCTTTCTCGTTGTAATGATGAACACATAAATACGGCAGTTATAAAACAAAAAAACGCATGATGATCATTCATTATGCCTCCGTGTTTAAGCATGCATTGTTACTCACATGTTTCTTACAAAGCCGACTCCCTAACTCAATTTTCGTAACCCACTTTACACATAACATTTCCATTATACTTTTTAAAATTACTTATATTAATTTTGTTATTCATAACACAAACAAATGTCATCATTACATTCGTTTTTCAATAAACAGATTTCTAACTATTTTGTGTGAGCTAAACAATGACAATTCCACATTCCTTATTTTCAATAACATTCTGTATTTATTTTAACTTATGATTGGAATTCTCAATTCCAAGTCTAGCTGTGCAAGTTCGGAAGTTTGATAGCCGTATTTGATTTTGACTAATGCCCTATTTTTTTTTACTTACATGAAAAGGGGACATCCCTTATCATGTAACACATACAACCCCCAATATATATATATATATATATATATATATATATATATATATATATATATATATATACATATATATATATATATATATATATACTTGTGTGTGTATGTGTGTGCGCGCGTTTTCATGAAAAATACCTGGTAGTTATGAAGAGGATGATCTAACTTAACTCAGCGCTAGCTTGGCTTGCCCCGGAACAGGACGTTAACATTCGGAGTAAGCAGAGGGTCGCCGAGGAAAGTAAGCCGTTCGTCGCCGATGAAAGTATGACGAGAAAACAAAATCTTCCTCAAAACTGTTATAACATTTTTTTTTACTGCTATATTTATTTATTTTTATTAAAAATGTTAAACATTTTTTGATCGAGAGAAGGTCCAAATGTAAGTTAAATACTTTCGAGAATGTAATGTTTTTTTCAAGAATTATTTAAATACATTTTTTTTTTCTTTTGGGGTGGTTTATTTTTTTAACGGTGTTTTATTTTTCAAGAAAAAAACCGGAAAATTAGGAAAATGGAAACAAACTGGGTAGGATAGTTTGTTTTTATATTAAGACATATGTTGTGCTTGTTGTTGTTTCCTGAGAGCGTTGTTTAATTAATGATATGTGTAGATCGTATTCCGCATTAGCGCTCGAAGGGATTCTCTATTGCTCGCTGGAAAGGCAACAAGTTGATTATTCAAAGTATGATAGCAACTGTCAACCTTGACTTTGCAAAAAAGGTGTCGGTCCTATGGATATAACGGTTCGGCATTTGGTAGGCTGACACCTCCAGGTATAGCAATCACTTACCTTTCCTCTTATAATGAGATTGAACCTGCGTTAGAATGATGCACCATTTTTCGTTCATTTCAGCATATTTTTTTGTGATAAAGGTCGAGGAATTCGGCTAGTGTATTCAGCTGCTCACTATGAAAGACTATGAAATTCATGTTTTTTTTTTCTGCCGTGCAAATACGATATGGCATGCTCTTAATTTTTTTTTTTTTTTTGCTAATTTGTATTCTATTATCCCTCTTCACATGTGTCGTCTGCCTCTTGAAATTTTCCACTTGTACGTCGCGTTGAAAACCAGCTACATTGTCATATTGGCTCAGCTTTATGTAAGATCAGCCGACTTAATTTCCTCGGCGACGATCGTCTTATCCCCTCTATTGACGTCATGTTCTTGGAAAGACGAGTGGAATCTGGGTTACGTGCGCATTCCCTTAGTATGAGTACAAAATATCTCTATAAAGTGTACCATCTACATATATATATATATATATATATATATATATATATATATATATTTATATATATATATATATATATGTGATTGTTGAGCTGGATTAAATCCGACGATATTAAATAAAATGGAGTTGGAAGGATTAAGTAAATAAAATGACACGAGATTACGAAGGAAGCTTTTTTTTTTAAATAGAGATAATTGAATTGGGATAAAATAGCGTAGTATCTTAAAAGATGGTGTCTAAAAATAAGAATAGGAGGTGATAAAATGGAGTCTGAAAATAGATAATGATAAAATAAAAACAGTAAATAAGTAAAATAAATATAATAAAATTAAGTGAAATTACGATTTTTTTGGTTTTTGTATATATATATATATATATATATATATATATATATATATATATATATATATATATATATATATATATATATATATATATCGCTTTTAACCGGTGTCTAAGTTGTTCTCTTTAATAATTATTTTCAACAAAAGGGAGCAACGTGGAAAAAAAACCTTGTCTTTGCTTAATTATATTGCTGGAATGGGAGATTATAACCCACTCAATGAAACATCGTGTGGACCTGTTATGAATGTGTTTAAGGAAAGTTGTTTTGTTAAAATTAAAATGGTGGTCGTTCTCAATGATGTAACAAAATATGGCGTTGAGTGTAGTGTTTGTATTTTACATATCTTTTGTGTTCATATATTCTTTTATTTAAATTAGGTGGAGCTTCTCCTAAGTATATTCTTCCACAATCAAGGCAGGGTATGGAATATATTCCGGCTTTGGTGTTAATGTTGGTATTAGTCATAATTTTTCGTGTTAGATCCCTAATTGTTTAAGAGTTTAGTTTTGTTATTTGAATGTATGTCCTATTTAGGTTCTTATAGATGGTGTCGTTGTTTTTAGATGTTGGTAATGTTAATTGTCTATTGTGTGTCTGGCTATTTAGGGAATGGTCTCGGTTATGGTACATCTTTAGTGCTTTTCTTTTTGTATTTGCCAAAAAGTGTTGAGGGTATTGCAAGTTCATGAATGTACGTTCGATATACTCAAATTCTTCACTGCATATTCTCCGGGCCCTAAGAAAAAATCCTATTAGAATACCTCTTTTTACTTTATCATCGTGATGAGAGTAAAAGTGTTTTTCGATGGACTTTAAAACTCAGATGATCATTGTTATTTATTTTATTGGTGCCCAGAAAAGATATGGAGTTGTTATTTTCTCTTTCATACGTATAGTTAATAGTTAAGTTACTACGCTATTTATCCCAATTCAATTATCTCTGTTTAAAAAAAAAATTCCTTTGTAATCTCGTGTCATTTTATTTACTTAATCTATCACCGCTATATTTCCAGACGCAATTTTTTAATCTTTACGATATTTCAACTTTTAGACGTAATCCACCACACTAGTTTACTATAATTTATTTTCTCTCATAAAATGTATATACATGTATATATGTCATCTAATTTACATAAGGAAAACACGCTGCTCTCTCCCATCATTATATATAGCCCCAATCCTCCGACTCTCTCGTCAATGACCATCCCTCTTGAAGAAGCCCGCATAAATCGGGCGAAACGTTGAGTATTTAGGTCCTTCCACCGCCATTTTATTTCATTATATATATATATATATATATATATATATATATATATTCATGTTCATATATACATATTCATATATAATATTTATACACATATATTTAAATATGCAATGAGCAAAAAAAAAATCTAGGCCAGGGGTGAAAGAATAACGAAATAGATTTTTTCAATATTTTTCATGATTTGTTTAATTTTAACAGAACCTTTCTATTTTGCAGATAATTATTATTATTATAGCATATGATAATACGTTGGAATATAAATACTAACAATGTAAGAGCGCGTATTGGTGATGATATAAAACCCGAAATTGCAGGATTAAGGCAGTACCAAATGACTTAGAAGCAGAGTTTTTATATTTTAGAAAAGAAAAAATTAAAACATCTCTTTCTGCATTTCAACAAATTAATCAAATGTTCGAAGTCGAATGCTTGGTAAAACGGAAATACGGATCTGGTCGCCGTAGAGCATTCACTTTAAAGCACGACCACAGGTTTAAATTTTCTATTTTGAAGAATTGAAAGAAAACTTATGTTGACCATAGCAAGGAATTCAAAACAGTAGGTGGGCATTCCCATTCTTGATAAACAATACCTAGACAACTGGAAGAAATTGGATTTTCTTCTAAAAGTGTGAAAAGGAGCAATTTTTATCTCAGAAGAATATCAATGATAGAACGAGATTTCTCGTGTTATGGCAAGAAATATGCAGACTGGTTCGGGAATGTTTTCTGGTCGGAGGAATCAAGATTTTGTCTTGTTAATAATGCTCCCGATGCTGGAGAAAGATTTTCACCAAGTTGCATGAGAATGACAGTACATCATTATTAATTATAAGATGTGAGAAGTCAATCAATACAAAGGAACATATTCGAATATTAGAAAAAGGGCAGCCACTAAGTATCTAGAAGCTGGGAATATTGTAGAACAATATTTTTAAACATGATAATGCCCCGGCAAACACTGCTAAATCACAAAAATTGTTTTCTGATGAATCAATTAATGTGATATTTTGGCAAGATCAGATCCCCAATTTAAAACCAATCGAGAATATTTCGTCCATAATATCTCGTGCATTTGCTGGAAGAATTTTTTCGAACAATGACAAAATGTGGGAAGCTGAGCAAAGCGAATGGAATAGCATCTCCTCTTCACAGTGGTCCATGTTGTTTGAGATCATGTAAAAAAATATTGATCTTATAAAGTTACTAAAAGGGAATGCGAGTTCATCCTAAGAATTTATTAACATAAATGTCTTGTTCTGTGGTATTAGTCTCGTTTAAGTTTCCTTGTTCAAGTGTTCTTTGTTCAATATAGCTTTTAGTGCAATACAATGTATAAACATTTTTTACTTTTTTTTTTACTCAGAGTAGATGTGTAATATACATATATACATATATATGCATATTCATGTTAAACACATGTATATACGTATATATTTATACATACATATGTATATGGTACATGCATATCTATCTATCAATCTATATATATATATATATATATATATATATATATATATATATATGTATATATATATATATGCATAGTGGTTGACATGAATGTAAATATCAGGTATATAAGTGCTCCACATGATGCCCAGAATGTGTCTGAGGAATTTCTGGTGCCATCTCTCCATGACTTTTATATGTCCACCATAAGTTGTCCAGGCCTCAGATGTGTAAAACAGGGTTGGTAAAATACAAGATTGATAGACACTGATCTTTGTATTGATAGTTATACCCCTGTCAGATCACACTCGCTTCTCTAAGCCACAAAAAAGCCATAGTGGAACGGTGTATCCCATAGTTGACCTCATCATCCAGGGTTCCATTTCTGGCGAAAGTTCTACCCAAATACACAAATGTGTCAACAACGGCAAGACTCTGGTTGTTGACAAAACTATTTGGTTCCACATACAAACTACCGAGTGGAGGTGTGAACATGACCTTAGTCTTCGTAAGACCAATAGTGAGCCCAAACGATGCACAAACCCCCGAACACAGATCCATGATACCCTGCATATCCCTCTCACCATGGGTCACGAGATCGGCGTCATCCGCATAAAGCAATTACGAACCAGGTACTGAAAGGTGTTATACTAGAGATAGGGGGCTGTGCCTGTTTGTTGTTGCATGCGTTTGTGTGTTTTAATGTATTTATTCTGATATATATGTGGGGTATACATGCATATGAACGTGCGTTCGAGTGTGCTTTGCAGTTCATTAGTTTGTGTGTTGATATTAAGCCCTGTTTAGTTCGGGAGTGAATATTGTTATGCATTTTTTCTGTGTAAGTAAATAAAAGTAATTGTCTGCCTGAAAGATTAGCAATATAATCTTAAAGCTCTTGGTATTGACGAGTTCAGTTGGGAAAGTGCTTCCAATGATCGTAAAAAAATAGCGCTCCTTGGTCTATCATGGCTGTGATAGTTTTGAGAAGAAAACATATGAGCATGCAAAAATGAAGCGTGATATCCGGGAGAAAAAAAATCTGATATATCAGGTCTGTCGGAGGATTTCATGTGGAACCACACCTGTTATTTAGGCTGTAAAATGATTTCATCCGGAGCTGGTCTAGCTAGCCAAACGCGTTTACATGGAGATCAATCTTTCTTTGATGGGAACACATTGCAGGGTAGAGATGGTCTGTTTGTTCTGTGGTCTGTAAATCGAGTGGGGCCCTGAAGCGTCATATGTGCGTCCAGAGTAGAGCAGAACCAGTTGGCATCCCTCAACCTCAGCTTAAGTGTGGCCTTTGCAACAGAGTGTGTAAGAGCAGGGATGGTCTGAAGAGCCACCTTCGTCCCCACAGAAAATAGGAATTGATGCATCTAGATCACATATCCACATGTATATATTTGTGTGTATAAGTAGAATACCTAGAACCACAATGTAGTATATGTTCCAATACTGCACACACACCCCTACCCCAAGTTAGTTGACGAGAAATCCTCCTAGACTGAGGTAATTCTCATTCTAATAATTGTGCTTATCCAGGTACCCCTCTCTGTTGAGGAGCGAGATTTTCCCCACACTAGAAAGCGATCCTGGCCTTACCCGCATGTGCAGACAAATAAATAGGACCATTAGAAAATCCCTATATTTATTTTAAAATACACCTTTTATGTAAACGAACAATACCATAAAAGAAACTAAAATCGAAAAAGCAAAATATGAAGTAAATGAAAATATCCCTACCATCTACCCTTGTTTCAGAGGAGCTGTTCCCCTCACAACTCAAATACATTAAAAACGTACTTTTATCAGATTTGCTTTCTCAAGCAAGACAAATAAATTCATAATGTTATACAAATATTAAACGTATAACACACATACTACAAACCAACACGTGGACCCCCACACACACACATTCACCCCTATGAACTCATTTTACCAAGTACCAACACGGTCCTCATTTCCACCTAAGTAATAACATAAATAAATAATACAGTAGCAAAAGGAAACGTAAAAAAAGAGAGGAACAAACAAAAGACAGCAATAACCATGGTCTGACCCGGAATAAGCAAAATGGACAGCGAAAATGGTTTTATACACTGTGAACACATTTAAAGTATAGTTCAAATATTTTACATTTTGAATACTTTGTGAAGAGAACGTTCACAGAACGTCTTAAACGCGTAAAAAAACTATTTCAATAAGTTAAACACATTATTACAATGCTCTAAATATTATACCGTTTTTAAATGAAAAATCAAAACACGAAATAATACAATAAAATGTTACAAAGTTAAAAATACATATGTACTAATTGTAATGGAACATTCTCATTTAAATATATATATATATATATGTATATGTATATATATAGATATTTATATATAGAGAGATATATAAATGTATATATATACACAAATCTATATGTGCATATATATATGTGTGTGTGTGTGTGTGTGTGTGTGTGTGTGTGTGTGGGTGGGTGTGTGAATACTAACTTGCGATATGCGGGAATGTATGACACCTAAGGTAAATGGGCGCTCCTAATTTGTACATTTCGAGATTACACTTGACCAGGGCGTAGAACCGGTTTACATTTTTCTAAGGCTTTAGAAAGTAACTATACACACGCCCACACGCGCGCACACACACACACACACACACACACATATATATATATATATATATATATATATATATATGCATACATATATATATATATATATACACTAGCAAAAGTGCGCGTCCTTTACTGGGTAAAAAACAGTCTACAGAAAATGGATTGTGATAGATGAAAGTATGATAGGTTATGAAAAGGAGGGGGTTCTAAAGAGATAGGTTTGGTACTCAAACATTTTACCCTTAGCAAAATATGATGAGAGTAAAGATAATTTTCCCTGAAAAATATAATTTTGTATCAACTTTGTTTCCATTCGTAGGCAAGAGTGACGAACAAAATGATGTTTCCTCACAAATAGAAAATGTTTAAATATATATATATATATATATATATATATGTATATGTATATATATATATATATATATATATATATATATATATATATATATATATATATATATATATATATTTAATCAAGTTACTTTTATGGTAGGCAATTCATAGGTTTGTATTTTAAATTAGTTTTTTTTATGCACGAACCTGTTTAAAGACAAATCAAAATAGCAGCTACTTTGAAATGGAGAGCCCCGTTTTCAATTCGAAGCCGGGACACCTGAGCATTCTGTGTTAACAATTTAAGAGAGTTCCGTCAACGTACGGGATATTTATAAACATATTTTAAAGTTTTCAGTTATTTTGTGTTTGAGAAATATTCGATTATAGCATGTGTAGTTTAAATAGAAATTCATTTAAGTAGATAACGCCTCAAATGTCGTTTTAATTTCGGTTCGCTTAAATTATTTCAAGTAAAGATCATTGCAACCTATTTGGAAAGAAAAAAAAAAACACGAACTGAAATTTTATTGACTATGGTAACATTTATTTCTTGTATATTTATTTTTTGGGTAGTCGTCTGTTTGCTGTTCTGCTAAGCACTCTTCCTAAATAATATCGTCGAAACATCGAAAAACAAAGATAGAAAAGCAGTTTTGAAAAAAATGAAGCTTTACTTACTTTAGTAAAATAATCCGAAACAACAAAATCGGGCATTAAAAAATAAACACGCAATTACTTTAGTTTTTAAAGCAAAGAATCGATATAAATATGAATAAGAAGAAAACGGAGCCCTTTTCAATCAGAACAGCTTCGGTTCAGTTTTACAGTATTGAACGATGCAGTATTTCGCCGTGTGATTCAGGGTTGTACCATTGTAATTCAAATAACACGCAGAAAGGGTTTTAATCAACTGAATTTCTTCTAGTACATTGACAAAAAAAAACTTACCAGATATTTAAATAAAAATAAAAAAGGTTATGTAAACGTTTTTAAAAAGACACGTAATCACTTGTGCAGGATTTATTCCTTCTTTTGACACGATAACAATTAACGTTCTTATTCTTTATTATTTATCTATTTATCTATCTTCGAAAGATTTTCACGTGCAAATCGAGAAGGAAAAAACAGAGTAATACAAAATTTGTGTCGAGAATTTTCTAAAGTTCCGACTTTTTTTTACTTCCACTTTATAAAGAATGTTAATTTATTCGACACACTATCTTTCAACTAAAACGAATAAATAAAAGCTAATGTGAATTAAGATTAAAATTAACGTGTAATTGTTGACCTCAGCCCTTTTAAAAAACCTTGTTAAACTTTGTGACATATTTACATTCTGTGGAGATCAGGCTCGAACGAACACATAATAATGTTATTATACAATATTTCTTCAAACTGAAACATAATTATTAAAGTGTACTTGCGAAAATAGATAGGAACAGTCTATGTTAAAGTTTGTGCCGTATTTCCATGGAGTACAGGCGCGAACGCAGACCCCACAATATTATTACACCATCCATAGTTAAGTTGAAACAAACTTACAATTGTATTCTCACTTACATCTGTATCAAAAACCTTTGTAAACGTTTTTTTTTTTTCATTTTATTTTCTATAGTTTGTGAGCCAGGATCAAAGGCAGACACACAATTTTTTATGAACCACGGTTCTGCCAGATCAAACATACCCATATATATATATATATATATATATATATATATATATATATATATGCACGCGGGTAACGAATGTATGTGTACACATATGCACACATAGTTGTATATATATATATATATATATATATATATATATATATATATATATATATATATATATATATATATATACATATAAATTTTTTATTGGATGCGCGGTTTCCCCATTGCGCGAGATGCAGCGCTCAGTTTCTGTAAAGTATGAGGCTAAATGACAAAAAAAAACTATTATGTAGGAACTGCTTGTTTTCACTATCTATTGACAAGTTTAGCAGCGATTATGTGCTATCAATGTTTTCAAAATATATTGGTGCTACTACACAAGCTTTTGCCGCTTAAATGAAACCATGTTTTGTTTTGTTTTCTATTTACAGCTTTCTTTTTGTGTGTGTTTTCCGTTGCGTATCATCGAGTACATTATAAAAAACAACAACAAAATACTGTTGCCGACAGTGGTAAAGCGCCGTGACAACCAAAGGATATTGATAGCAGTCTAGCTTGTTAATTCCACAGTGACATATTTATTAGTGATTGCCGCTTAGCAGAAAAACTGTGAGCAATTGTGCTGTACGTGTCCTCCTTCAGTGGCAAACTGAAATTTGCAGGACGAGTAGTGATTTACCAGGTAAGCGAGGTGGGTGTGAAAACATGCTTTTAACATTGCATTCTTGACATGCATCTTGGCAGCTCACTGCACATTTCTGTGTACCCAATATTGCAGTCGACACAAAACACTATATAGCAATTTGTGTATGGTGTGTTCGTGTACACACATTCTAGATAGTGACCAAGTTTTCTTGAACTGAAAAAATACAGTATGGGAATAGCAGCTCTTCGCGAAACTATATTAATAGTTCTGTCACAAGTGACGGAGTGTAATATCGTTACGACTTTTCTCGAGTGGTATAAAAAAATGAAATTAGCTTAGTGTGCGTGTTGCCATAAAATCTTATCTTGTTTGCAAACTTTCTTTAATGTCAACGGCTGTATAAGACAACATTATTACTCGAAATTTTGAATTGGAGCATAATAAACGTGGACTTTTTGTAATTTGCTTTGCTCCATCATTGAACACCCACGAGCAAGATAAGAATGGCTTTTACAGCCAACTTTGTAATGTCATACCTGACATTCGACATAAGGATAGCACCTTGCTCATAGGAATTAATTATGCTAGGATTCAGAATGATCGTTAGTTATATGTTATTGTTTGCGTTGTCAGTCATATGAACAAAAGATGACTCTGACTCCTTTCCTTTTGTTAAGAATACATTTAATGCATAACAAACACCTGGTATCAGCAGAAAACTAGCCATTAAACACATGGATGCATCACCGATCGGGAGATTGGCCTACGATAGCTTATGAGATGACAAAAAAGTGGGATGTGCATGACCATAGTCTTACAAGGTACATACCACGTGTTACGCGTCGGATCTTGCCCTACTTCGAAGGAAATTGACCCTGAAACTATCGCACACGAATGTTAAGAACTCTCTAGTGCAAAAGAGCATAAGCGCCCTACATCTTAAATGGGTTGAATAACGGTAAAGAATGCAGGGGCATGGATACAGCACTATACTCAGTCAATATTACTTCTGACATTGAATGATTCTGGAAGGCTTTGTAGGAGATTACGCATGACACATCACCTATTCCTAGAACCTAAAGACACGTTCGATGAAAACAATAAATGAGTAAAGGGACGGATTCAAAATATACATAGTTCTCATAAGGCATGGATAGAAAAAAGATATACACTAGTTGTAAATATCAAGTTCAGTAAGCCCCAAATGCGATAAAAGAGACATAGTCGCCCAACCAGGATATCTCTACAAGAAGCATTTGACAAAATAAATTCTAAGCCATTCTATGACTGCATGAGGAAGGTGTTTGGCCCTTAAGGAAACAGTATGCCCGCCATTTTCTCCACTGAATGTAAACTTTTGACGGATAAGGACGATATCCTGAATAAACTGAAAGAACACTTTTATTCCCTCTAAATCAATGTTTCCTCTTACAAGGAAGATTTGTTTACTTCAATATCCTAGCGACAATAAATACCGAAGCATCCGTTTGAAAAGGCATTGCAGGAGGGTTTGAGGACGTTTCAGCAAATTTTGGCATGAAAAATATCAATGAAAAATGTTATTCCATTAGAAATTTTCCAATGCTTGGATCCACACTTGCTAAGAGAACTTTCCGTTTGTTCCCTGAGATTTTGAGACAAGGCATGATCCCACAAGACATCAAAAATGCATCCATTCACCATCAGTTAAAGAAACCACCGAGATAATTCTCTTTTGTCTATTGTTTTAAAGGTTATTGTCAGAATGATTTTGAACCAAACAATAACTCACGTAGTTGTAGACATCAAACCTGTGTAGCGATCCGAGAATTATCATTAAAATATGTTACAACATAGCATTCCTATGAAGGAAAGCCAGTGGTCAATCAGGGTGTATGAAAAAATAACCCAGTTTAGTGCAAAACTTAAAAGCAACCATTATTTAAGGTGTCAGTTAGTCACTCAGTCAAACCGTCAGTCAGCTAGTCATTTGCTGTTAAGGTCCTACTCAGTCAACACCTGTTGAATTATTTTGAAACTCTGTTATCAAGAAGCAAGTGGTAACGTAGATTAAAGTAGTGAACTTACGAAATTCATCAAATCAAACGGTTTTAGTAAATCTACATTACATGGGTCATCTCAAAAGAGGCTGTGAACTGTTTTTGTTTTATTTATTATTTGACTTTGAAATTAAAATGGTGGTCGTATATATTAAAAAGTTTTCGAAAAAAGAAGGATTATGGTAATGATTTTTTGTAATATAAAATTCGTCTTTAACATTTTTTTTAGGTAGACATTGTTATGTGAAGTCTGTTTTGATGCAATGATAAGTGGCATGCCGCCCGAAGCTTATAGGCCACATTTATAAGTTTATATCGTGATACCTTGCATGCTATTAAAATTTTGACGGCAAAAAATGTCAGAAGATGTGTGGGGCATGTTTCTGTCGATGACTTACTCGACTCACGAATTTATTCTGATCTCCTGGAATATTTCAAATATGCTTCCCAAGGGAGAATTTTACACCTGAATCGAAGTGTGACTTTCGTGCAAGTAGCGATACCACTGATATGATTTTCCCCTTACGGCAAGTCGCAGAAAATGGCCATGAGAAAACCAAGAGTTGGATGTGGTGTTCCTGGACCGCATTAAAGCGTTTGACACAGTGCGTTGTGGAAATCTTTGAAGAGGCTAGGAATACTGGTGAGTATTTTGAAGGTTTTTATCTATTTGTATAATGTGATGAAGGCCGAAGTTGTGGCGCATTTTTAAACATCAGATTCCTTTCCTGTAACAATGAGAGCAGAGCAATGTTGTATTATAGCATCTGCTCCTTTTGCTCTCTACATTTCTGTCTTGATGAAGCATGTATTTGCAGAGATGCAAAATGGCGTTACTCTCCAATTCAGAGCAATATATACCTTGTTACCTACTGTTATATATTTTTGCTGACGATTCAGCTCTGGTGTCAACTTATTTGATGAAGCTCACTGCTTGGTGGAAGGTTTTCTGCTGCTTGCAAACTATCCCGTCTGACCATCAGAATCTCCAAATCTGAGGTTTTTTTCAAGCCTGAACCTATACCTAGTACGAGGCGTGAAAAGAATCCCACAGGTGCGCAGCTTCCGTGAGGTACTAATACATTTTGTCGGAATTGACCTCAAGTATGTAACAAAGTTTTACTACTTTGGTAGTAAAATTAATTCAAGTTGAACTCCGGATTAGGAAGTTGTAAATAGAATTGCAAATGCACCAAGCGGATTTGGCAAACTTCGTCGCCGTTTTCGGAATGCCAGGATTATTCCTTTTGAGAAAATATCCAAGTGTACAAAGCTGTTATCCTCTTCTGTATCAATCAGAGTCCAGGATCCGTATCGTAGCTGATTGTGAAGGTGAACGTTTTTTTTTTTTTTTAGAATAGAGGTTTCAGAACAATATGTGCATTAACTCTAAAAGAAAGATGATCACATGGTGATCTTTTAATGATGTGTAACACTGATGGAATTGGGATCTTCCCAATGATGACCTGGTTAAACTGGACATGTTGTACAAATGCAAGTTGATCGCATTTCAAAGATTCTTATGTAAAAGATTAAAGGTAGTCAATGGAATGTTCGCTGACCGTTGCTCAGGTTTAAGGATAATCGAAAATGTAATCTGGCAGCTTAAAATATTGCGAATACTGATTAAGAGAACTCTGATTAGACGACAAGGCTTGGAGTAGTGCAATTGATAGAGTGTGTCAGAGGGACATGCACTCTTCCCTCACAATCTTGCTTAGTCTGTTGTTTTCGTTCCATTTCATTAGCCAGTCTTAAATATAACTTCAGATTAAAACATTTTCATTAAATTATCGTCGGAATCTCGTTCGTAGAAATCGACGGGAGAGTCTATCATATATTAATTTAATGCCACTAGTATGTTATCACTTTCTATTAACCGTTTGAACAAATAGGCTCTGCTGATTGAATAATATATATCTTGGTAAACGAGACACAGGTTCCAACGTTAAAAGTTATACTTATTTAATATATATTATTAACATGTTATATTGTTCTAACGACAGTTATCTTTGAATGTTTACATTAAAAGTGATTCCACGGTGTGTATCTGTAGAGAATCATTATATATTAATACATATACTAAATGTAAACAATATGTAAATGCTAACACTAGGGATATGACAAGAGAATATGTGTACCACTGTTTTGACTCTCGGAGAGATATCCGACAAAGTCTGACACTGTTAATCAATCGAGAACTACATCCCTTCAAATAAAAACATATAAGGTATTAACTGGTATATATTCGAGAGTAAACGTAATGAAAATAACATTCTCCTGTCGTAGCCCTAGCTATCACTTATTGAAGATATATTAAAGTTATACTGTTAGCTAACGCTATATCTTGTGCCCGTTCAGTGTTTGTAATCACGAGCAGTACAGGACACAGGTCCCTAATTAAAATAAGTTAATAGGTAAACTTATGATAATTAGGCAATATTTTGTGTCCATGATTGACTGAATAAAAATAAGTGAAGTAATATATATGCCAAAATGAAAAATAAAAAGTTTTTGATCAAATATATATTTGGGCAGGAACCGGGGTGTGAATGCATTCCAAAATTTAAGGCATTGTCTGTATTTTTAAGTTGCGTGATTATATTGAACTTATTTACGATCAGGAATACCAACAAATAGTGTTCTAGGTTGAAGATTTAATTCTGCAGAAAAAAATGTTGAAGGTCAGTTCGTTTGCTATGTTATCGTTAAGTAACATCCTTGAACGCACATGCCTGGGCGAACGTGCATTTTATGATCGGTTATTTTGGTAAGATATTTATTTCCAAATTAGTTTTAAGACACTCCTCATGCGCAAGAAGGAAGAATTTTATTTCAGTTGAGAAGATATCAAATGCCCACACAAGGGACTTGAATATTTGATCGAGGTGATGAGAGAATATATGGTCGGTAGACTCTTTGGAGATTACTATTGATATATTATTTAAAAATGTTTGTTTAATATCATTTCAGTTTATTATAATCGCAAAAACTGAAAAATAAACACATTCATCTGGGCTAAAAATCGAGGATATGGTGACATCACGTGCCATCGAGGGAAAACTGAATTGCGTTTGCTTTTCTAGCATGTCCGTGTACCATACATTCTTAAATGAGTCGGTGATGCAAGTGTTGATTCGATAAGCGAGAGGAAATATTACCCTAACCCGTGCTCACATTTCTTAAATAAATAGAAGTGAATAACTGTTTTTTGACAAAAGAAGAGTCAGCAGTAATCCCTACAGTCAATAATGCCAGATATCTCCCACATATTCGCGTTAGAGGAAGTTGACGTATGCCGCAAAATTTGAACAGATAACCAGACCAAATCCCTAGAAAATGTGTACATTGGAAAATATCCAAGAAATAGAAAGATCCGTAAGAATTCTTGAAAAAATGAATAGCTGAGGAATGAATGGTGTATCTTATCGGCACGACAGGATACCCCATCATACTTAGCAAGCAAAAAAAAATTCCCTAATACGGAATTGATAGTAGATAAAAACAGAAACCTTGGTTTTTTTGAAGAACGTAAACATAGATTATACAAAAGAGGAGAATAGAAAAAAAAACAATAACACCCACTCCAATCAGAGTTACCGGGTTCGTACGGAATATTATATGTTTCTCTCTCCAACCGCATGGATTCCGATGAATGATATGTTTGCGTCTATAATGCCTTCGATGTGTAATAACCATCATAACTTACTTGTAACTACTGCTTATAATTTTGCGACTAAAAGCGCCGGCTACGAATGATTTAATATATACTAGTCAACATGCAGAATTCTTTGTCTATATTTTAACTACGTACTACGGCATAATAAAAACACATTAGGACGATTTGATAAATTATCTTCCTCGATGGCTTACAATTAACTAAACAAAATGTTATAGCCAGGGAAGCATTCCATAGCTTATAACATCTCGATAAACAGATGAACAAGCAGATTACTAAATATAGTCTTAAATGTATAGATAAATATGCAGAGTATTTTATTGGTGAAGATTATGTAAATGCCATTTTTCAGTTATATTAGAAGAGATAAAAATATATATCTAAAACTAGGAACACCCGTCCAGTGAAAGTGTGCCTCTCACACCACCCATAAAATACAATAACTAAATAAAGTATTAAATAAGCACGGTTGTTAGATTCATCTGCTGTTCGCCCATTATAATATCAGCCACTGGCGCTTGTTGCGAAAATGAATTTCCCGTGGCAATGTGCGGGCACATTTTATGCATATATTGACGTGTATATCTTCCAAATAAAAGCATATTTTTAATATGATTAGTTCTGAATAAAAAAAAACAAAATAAGAAAAGAGATAAGATTCGGATGCTGAAGTAACAATGTAGTGTTTGGTGTAGTACTGCACTTCACCTTGGCTGACACTGATCAGTGTATAAGAGGTCCTTCTAGACAGAGACATTTTTTATTTTTGTTCCTATTCAGAGTGGAACTGCATTCCCCCACATTAAATACCAACCTTGCATCTCACTCTGCCCTCATGGTGTTGCATGTTGTATTATGTTCTGGGGTGACCGTGGTCGTCGCTATAATAAAATATTTTTAAAAATTCATAATGTGCGAATGTTTTTTAAATCTTTTTTATCATCATAAACGCTAATCTTAATGCTGGCCGAGTAAACACCTTGTGATTACACACAGTTTATTTCAAAGTTCTATGAGAAGCGGAAGTTGAACTAAGAACGAAAAAATATCATATCCTTAGTAAATGTTACAAAACTTCCATTTTTGGTTAGTCAGCTTTTTTTTATATTTGCAAAACTTAGTTTAACTTATTCTCTTCCGTATCATTCCTTTAACCCGCTTTTTACAGGTAATATTGCTGCTATATAAAGACAAAACGAAATAGAAAAGGGTTTTAGTACAAAGTAAAAATGTGTGCATAGAAAATAATTAAAGTAGCAAGTAATCTATTTGGAAAGTGCCCATGGCCGTTATTTTTGTTTGGAACGGAACAATGGAGTCCTTCTCTAAGAAAATGTAACATGTCCTGGAATAAAATAATTATAACGCTTTAAACAAGCTTTTAGAGGATGGAAACACTCGAAATGTTTATGCTCGAACCGGCTACCACATTTAACGTTTGCTGTAAGTATGTAGCCATCCTGATGAATTAAGATTGTTTATACATATAAGGACATAGTGATAAATAAAGATGTAAACAACTTACGTATTACTAATGAATATAGAACAATACAAAAACACTAAGGTAAAACTGCACGGTGTGATCATAAGCAAAGGCCGCTAGAGCTCACACGTCATAAAATGAAATAATCATAAATAAACACTACAAATTGTTTTTTTGAGTTGAGAAGTGTATAAAATATATGTAAACAGTAAAGTCTAATTGTATAATGCAATAATGAGCAAAAAATGCTAAAAGATAAGATATCTTTCTAGGTTTGTAAAAAATTGTAATTAGGGGTGCTGATAAGGAAATGCACCTCTAGACATTTCAGTGAATAAGTAGTAATCAGGAAAAAAAATCAAATTATTTTATGTATATGGCGGAGAGCGTGCGACGAATCGACGGCGTAGTTGGAGCAATGCATAAAAAGAAAAATAATCAAACGTAACATTCGAACTCTAAATACATTAGGGATACATTTAGGTCTAACTAGCATTTCAGTCCGGCGTTGCCCGGGTGTTTGGAGGTGTATGTTGAACAAAAAAAAAGAGAAAGAAAAGCGGTCATTTTTTTTTTAAATTTAACATTTATTGTTTAAGGCTTAAATCAATTTATTAAGTTAGATCCATGTCCTAGGACCCTTTGTCTAATATTTCAAGTGTTTACATACAAAATTGGCGGAGGAGTTTGGTATGGTTCTCAAAGTTAAAACCGTTGAAATTGAACCCGTTAACAGGCGAATGTCTGTCTAAAAACGGATCACACATATTTTTTCCAAATCTCAGTACCCAGTATATCAAATTTCGAGTCTGTAGACTTAAAATAGGCAGAGTTATTGCGTAAGGAAATGAACACACGAACATACACACGCACAGACACGTTCACACACACACGCACATATATATATATATATATATATATATATATATGTATATATTTCATCCATTCTAGGAAGATGAAACGCGGGATATTCAGTGTAGCTTAATCGCCATATATATTTTACAAATAACTAACTAACTCTACCTACGTATTTTGCACTTTTGAAGTAAATGCTTAATGTTTACGTACACATCTATACTTTCGTATATTAATTTTATGTGAGTAAATAATGTAGATATGTATGTATATATATATATATATATATATATATATATATATATATATATATATAATTTTATGGGAGTAAATCAAGTAGTTATATATATATATATATATACATATAAGTAGTTATATATACATATATATATATATATATATATACAAAGATAGATAGATAGATAGATAGATAACATGTAGTTATCTATTTGGAAATTTCTGTAAAAAACATACATCTTTTTTCTGTATCAGACGAATTTATGACACAAAGAATATGAATGTTCGTGACCCGATGTAATATATTTAATCCCAGTTCTTTTTGAAATGAGGGATTTTAATTCGAAAATCTGAGAATTGTCAGACATCAGTTGATCCGAATGGTCAATTTATACTTGGAAAACATCACTATTTATGAAGTAAAAACTGCAAAGATCATGCGCTGTCTATATTTGTAATAACAAGTTAAAGTCAGTGCAAGCAAAATGCCGTAGAAAAAT
The DNA here is from genome assembly GCF_053919585.1 of Euprymna scolopes. Lineage (NCBI taxonomy): Eukaryota > Metazoa > Mollusca > Cephalopoda > Sepiida > Sepiolidae > Euprymna > Euprymna scolopes. The sequence goes on from NC_136485.1 coordinate 40,818,335, forward strand.
GAAGTATTTTCCCAGTGCCAAATGGTACTTGTGGGAGCATTACATAATAAAAGAGAGAAAAGGTGCATCTTCCCTTGTAAATGGGTAATAGTTAAGGTGTTACTCGTCAGATATAATGTCGCATTTTATTATCATGAGTGAATGTGTTAGTAATAATGGTCGTAAGCAACATAAGACAGTGGCTATCAGAGCAGATGTAATAAAATGTATGTGCCATCTGTTGTTGAAAAGCTCCGGTACTTTGGTCCAAAGGGAAATTTTTTGCAATCAAATTAATTATAGTGCATATACATAAACGTATGTCGCTCTTTATATATATATATATATATATATATATATATATATGTGGGTATATATATATATATATATATATATACATATATATATATATATATATATATATATATATATATATATATGCGTAGATCATCGTATAACGATTAGATCACCGTCTGTCTGGCGTAAATGAACACTTAAAATTAAGATGTTTAAAATTCAACGTTATTTCAAGCGATTAATGGTAGCCGAATGGATTAGGTCTCCGCTAATCGAGCCAGAAATGTCTCGTGATACGGGGTTCGAATCGTTCGACTGGTAGTAATCGTGACCCCCTGCACTGAAGATTCCCGAAAGGATGAAACACTAGTGTCTGTAGGTATTTAATTATTATAGTAAAAAAAATTATATATATATGTATATATATATATATATGATGTAATTATCAGTAAAGACCGTGAGAGCTCACACGTCAACATGTGTGTGTTGAAAATAATGAAAATAGTATTTCGACCAAATAGAGATATAAGAAGGTGCAAACTAGTTATGTGCTTCGTTTTTAATTCGATATTGCTCTGGATGAATGATTTTATAAATCAGAACACGGGCACAAATATTTGAAAATATATTTTGATGTAAGGATACGCATTCTCCTGTTCCATGCTTAGATTTCCAATGGCGTTTTCCTTTTTAGAAATTGAACAAGGCTCTACAATTTGTTACATCAAAATATATTTTACAATATTTGTACTGTTGTTTTGTTTTCTTAATTTAATTCATCAAGAGGAATCTCAAATAAAGACAAAACGTGTTTTTCTTTTCCTCTCTTTTGGTCTCTTTCTCTTTATCTCTCTCTCCATTTCTCTCTCTTTCTCTCTCTGTCTCTCTCTCTATATATATATAGAGAGAGATAGAGAGAGATAGAAAGAGAAAGAAGGAAAAAGAGATAGTAAGAGAGAGAGAACGAGAGAGAGAGAGAGAAAGAGATACACAGATAAGTACATATATAGAGCAACCGTAAGCAATTAAGACAGAAAGTATATGTGACTCTTCTTTTAGTGACGATTGTGCAAAAAATAATTGTGCCTTTATTCTTTAACATTTATGTCGAATGAGGAAAGGTATCTCGTGTAAGATCATAATAGACACTCTCAATAAAGTTGAATGAAAATGCTCAACGATGCTATTAGCACATTACAAAATGCATAAAATCCATTAATTCATATCGTATATGAATTGCATTAATTTGAATTATATTGAACGCATAATAGTCATTGCGCGGTGGGTAAAATACATTTTCTCCATGTTTTTTTTTTTACTTGTATGATCATTTATGTGATACTAGATTATATTCATCTATTATATAAATTCGTATGGTGTCATATAACAACTGAATTTACGCCATTTATTATAATCCTTATTTGTATAGAGTACTTACCCTGGAATATATTTACAAATCAGTAAAAGTTCATTTTATAGTCATCGAGAAAAGTGATTGTATATAGTTGTACAGCTTTAATTGACTGTATTGTGGGAAACTTGCCTTGCCCAAATAAGCAGAGGAAATGTTGATGAAACTGATTGAATTCTTACTAGTAATCAATAGATTATTTCATTCAGTTTCACTGTGAATATAGTAATAATAATCCTATGAGAATTTTATTATCACACAATTTAACATTTTTAGGGGAAAATAATGTACAAAAATGTGTATACATTTGTATTTTTAGTTGCCAATTTTCTTATTTTAATAAGATTCGTCTAGAATTTAGTAGCAATATTCTGATTTTTTTCTGTGGTTTTCTTATTATCATCCCACAGTTTTTCTTCAAGTTTTAATAAACACCCCCTCGCTGATAGCACATAATTTAATTTCTATTATATTTGCTTTAATTCCTTACCTTTCTACCAGTGATTTGCACATATTTAACACAGATACAAACAATTGGTCTACTCATCAATATTGGGTTAAACAACACTTATTTCATTTTTCTGAAATTTACATGAGGATTGAAGGTTAGTTGCGTATTGCATAGAGTACATTTACAATTCCGTTGTATAAACGCACTTTTCCTAATGCCGAGGATTCAATTCTCAGTACGAAGGACACGTATAATACATTTGTAAAGTACTTAAAATGTCATATTCAGTCATCGCGAATTAAACAGAATACGTTGGTCTATATTTGAAAAAAAAACATTGTCCAAATTTATTTTATACAGAAACGCACCCATGTCTCGAATAAAGTGATTTACATCATCATCATAATCATCATCGTCATCATCATCATCATACTACTACTACTACTAATAATAATTATAATAATGATGATAATAATAATAATAATAATAATAATAATAATAATAATAATAATAATAATAATAATGGCGTGGCATTGTACACAACTTCTGTGCAGGTAACTGTTTCAGTCAAATAAAAGTTAACGGATTAATAAATCTAAAATCGAACGATACTAATATATATATATATATATATATATATATATATATATATATATATGTATATATATATATACTAATATACTAACGATACTAATATATATATATACATATATATACATATATATATATATACATATAAAATAAAAATTACAATAAGGTTTTCAAGGTAATACAAATGGTAAACTTAGAATATATTATAAATATTAAAGAGTTAATATTTATAAGTAAAGTATTCTCAACCAGATGTAAAAGCTCAATAAAACCGAAAAGGAACTTATAATATGAACAAATGATTAATAAAACATGTTAAAAGACATCTTGAAAAAGAGTTAAAAACATATTTAATTGTAAAAAGGAAACACAAGATAAGTGGATAGTCCTTAATCCGCGGAGTTTCGAAGAAATACTCTCCTTCTCATCAGAGGGCAGGAATTAGCAAAATGCGGGCTCGGATTTTGCATGTAAAAGTATTTAATGAAACTACAAGTAAGTCACAGGTCTTACTGTGTTAAAAAAGGGGTGAGGTAAGGGGAATAGGAGGTAAACGAAAAATAATAAAAAGATTTCACATGAATGGATAGTCCGGTGGAGGGTAAATTCTATCCATTCCTGTGAAATCTTTTTATTATTTTTCTTTTGCCTCCTATTCCCCTTACCTCACCCCTTTTTTAACCAAGTAAGACCTGTGACTGTGTTTTATAAGCGTGGTACTATATCTGATGCGCCTGTTTTGGTGGTTGTTAACACTCTTCTCTTGCATGGCTGTGATTTGCCCTTAGGCGTAAGGATGCATAAGCAACAAGAATGCAATACATCCCCTCCTTTTACCGACCTCTTTTCGTTCGGGCAGCATAGAGTAAGCACGCGTTATTGCTCTCTTATTTAAATGATAAGAGCCATTCTCTCTCCCTCAAATCTATTTAGCGCTTGCATCGTTTTTAGAAGTAATGGCGAAAATCAAGTGTATGTAAATTGTATGTTAATATATATATATATATACCCATTTACTATAATAATTACACACCTACATACACTTTAGTCTCATCCTTTCGGGAATCTTCAGTGCAGACTGTGCCAAGATTAACACCAGTCGAACGATTCGAACACGGCAACACGGGACATCACTGGCGCGATTAGCAAAGACCGTGCCCATTCGGCTTCTATTAACCGCGTGAAATTACGTTGAATTTAAACATAATTGTAAATCTTCTTTACGTCAGTCAGACAGTAATCTAATCGTTATACGATGATATATGCATATATATATATATATGCATAATGTGTATATATATATTATAATATATATATATATATATATATATATATATATATATATATATATATATATAATAAAATAATTACTTAATTATATTTCTCATATATATTGCTATACATGATGTGTATGTTTTTTTGTGTCTGCCATAAATGCATTAATCGAATGAGGCGGCCCTGTGGACAAAAAATCTTTCCAGCCAAGATGCCATCAGAGATCAAGACGTTTTCCAGGAAGATGAAGGATCCACACAGTTACAGACAACATCTCAGGAAAGGTTTTCCTCTTGATACTCTGCCCCTGATGACTAGCCATTCGTCACATCATCACAAGACCGTTTCTAAGACATTTACTCTTTCACGTGGATCGCTCAGGCGCCACTGACCGGACGATAGTGTCACATAAGTACAGTTTTATTAATGAAAAGTTTAAAGCACTTAGAATTTGAGATAAATACGTTAAACTGAGATGAATATACGAAACGATTGATTGTATATGAGTGCATCGGCTAAACAATAGTGTACTACACTTAAATTCCTCAATAGTTTACGGAAAATCCAAGTTCAATATTGAACGTGTTCTAAAAATCTTTGGAAATATCGAATTATATTATAACTGCTGCAAAATATTAAACTGATTAAATGATAATCTATTCGCCGCGTGATCGAGTATAAATGTATCATCTTGGGCTATGACACATAAGGGTCCTCTGTTCTGATTATCGGGATTGTAAATTATAATCAATATTCAAGTAACGTATAATATTGCATGCATCTTACGATTATTTCTAAGATTATTGTTTTTCAAATGCAAGAAAGCCGCGTGTTGTTGGTTTCTTCATAAAACCGCTTCATTGAAAAATACAATTTATACCTGAATTATAGACATAAAGAATTTGCTACATTCTCCATGAACAAGGTCTATTTTCTATTACTTGCCATCCAAAGAACAGTTGCATAAGAGGCGCGTTTTGTTGACTGCAGCATAGTTGTAATAAAATATATATAAAATGAAATGTTGTCGAAAACTCCATTAACAAACCTGCTATTTATATTTCAGTATGTAATCTCATTTGACAATAGTGTACTATAATCTTACTAAGAATCCCTTTATCATATAATATCCACTGGCTTTTACGCTTGAAATGTGTTTAAAATTTGCGTTCTAAACAAAATTCTAAATACCTAATTATCTACTGAGGGAACGAAGGTTGCCCTTCAGACCACCTCTGCTCTTACACAGTCTGTTGCAAAAGTCACACTTAAACTGACGTTGAGGGATGCCAACTGGTGCTGCTCTAGTGTGGGCGTTCATATAACGCTTCAGGCCTCCATTCGATGCGCAGGCCACAGAGCAAACAGAATATCTGTGTTTCCCCATCAAAGAAATATTGATATCCATGTAACTGTTTGTGGCTAGCTAGATCAGCTCCACATAAAGTCATTTTACCGCATAAATCACAGATGTGGTTCCGCACGAAAGCCTCCGACAGACCTGATAGATCTGACCGATTATTCTACCGGATATCTCGCTTCATTTTTGCATGCTCATATTTTTTCTTCTCAAAGTTATCACAGCGATGATAGATCAAGTAGCGCCACTTTTTTACGATCATTGGAAGTATTTTCCCAACTTAACACACCAATTCCAAGAGCGTTCAGATTATTTTTGATGTTATCCCTGGAGCGTTTCCTAGGTTTATGTTGTGGACGCTTTCCTTATAAAATTTCACCATAGAACAGGCGCTTTTGCAATCTCTCGTCGCCCATCCTTGCAAGATGTCCAGCCTACATTACCTGGTTGCGTATATTCACCTTCTCGATACAAGGTACGTCAGGTCGCGTGAGAACCTCCATATCAGGTATAAAAGAGCTTCACGTGATGCCCAGAATGTGTCTCTGGAATTTCTGGTGCACTCTCTCCATGACTTTATGTGTCTACCATAAGTGTTCGAGGCCTCAGAAACGTAAAGAAAGGATGGTAAAATACAATATTGATAGACACTGACCTTTGTATGAAGAGTTATACCGCCGTGAGACCACACTCGCTTCTCTACGCCACGAACAGCCTTAGTTGCACGCTGTATCCTATAGTTGACCTCAGCATCCAGGTTCCGTCTCTGGCAAGAGTACTACCCACATACACAAATGTGTAACTACGGCAATGGCTGGTTGCTTACAAAAAATATTTGGTTCCACATACAACCCACCGGGGGTGAGTTGTGAACATGACCTTAGTCTTCTCAAGACTAATAGTAAGCCCAAAAGACGCATAGCCCCCTGAAAACAGATCCACGATGCCTTACATATCCAGTTCTCTAGGGGCTACGATATTGTCGTCATGCGCATAAAGCAACTCAGGAATGAGGCGATGTAAGGTCATTGGAGAAGCATGAAAACAACGGAGATCGAAGACCTTACCAGTTGTTCTGAAACGCAAACAAACCATCAGAAAATATTCACTAAATGCATAAGAAATCATAGTTGCAAAATAAATAGAAAAAAAAGTGTAGGTGCTGGGATATTAACATTTTACACTGAAATGGGCTCTGATAGGCATCCAGTTAAGTGCAGGCGAGCATTCGTATTAGAGTAGGGTTCCCTGGTAAATCGTAGAAATTGAGGTGGGCATCCCAACCTCCCCAGAATTATCCATAGGGCATCTCTGTTAACCGTATCGAAAGCCTTATTCAGATCAACAAAAACCTGATAAAGCGGAGCACGGTATTCAGTACATTTCTCCTGCAACTGCCGAACAGAGAAGATCATATCCGTGGTTCCTCTGCCCGGACCGATTCCGCCTTTAGCTTTTTGTATGACGAATGGACAAATATATTTTAACAATCTATTCATTAGAACACTGGAAACTACTTTGCCAACTGCTTCCAATAAACTTATCCCACATTAACTTTCACAGTCGGTCCTGGGCTCTTTTCACGCGTATAATGATATAATAATTGCACCAACCCAATCCGCATGAACGGAAACACCCTTTCAGACATCATTGATAAGATGAAGAAATTCATGAACACGCTTTTCACCCCCATGTAAGAGGACTTCTACAGGAATACCATCAAGCCGTGGAGTCCTCTCATCGTTCACTTCCTTCATTGCATCTTTAATATCATTCACATACATGTCATGGATAAGCTTCTGTTGTGATAAAAATTTATTAATGGCGTCCTCACCAACATTTGAGGGGTTGTCAAATATATATATATATATATATATATATATATATATACTAATATATATATCAAATATATATATAGAGAGAGAGACAGACAGACATACAGACGGAGGGAGAGAGTGGCCTTACATAAGAGCAACACTAAAATTGCAGATGGCAAACGCCTCTATGTGTCAAAACACGTAGACACATGCAGTGGAAATAGCTTCAAAATAATGGAACTCTTCCAAACATACAATTATTTTTATTTAGTTACACAGGAAAATATTTCATAACAAGATTAACTCCTGAACTAATCGGAGCTTAATATCAACACACAAAAACATGAAATGCAAGGCGCAGTCGCATGCACATACATATGCATATACACACCCACACATAAATGAGAACCGACATATTAAAACACACACACACGCACGCATACAACCTAACACAGACATTACACCCCTCTCTCTAATACAACACATTGAACAATATTAACCTTAATTAACGTCGAAAGCAACAACACTAGGAAACACCTAGAACCATAGCGTAATATTTGTCCCAACACCTCGCTCCCCCTCAGTCGTTGGAGGAGAAATCTCTCATAACTGAGATTACTATTATCCCTTCTATCATCCCTCCTCCCATACATATACCTCTCCAAGTGGACCCTCCCCTCTGGGGAACGAGATCTTCCCCACACTAGGAACTGATCCTGGGTCTGGCCATACCCACATGGGGAGACAAATAAATAGAAACATTAAAAAATCTCATATATATATATATATATATATGTATATATATAAATACACCTCTTTAACTAAACAAGCAAGTATTAAAAATTCCCAAACAAAGGTTGAAACGAAAAATCACAATACTTAAATCTAAGAATCAAAAAAAAAAATAGAATTGAATTAAAACACCCCTACCGTTATTTCCTAAAAGCTGCCCCTCCTTACACATACACATCAGTGGCGACCTAAGATCACAGTTACCTTCCTAGAGAAGCAAATAACTTGATAATACTATAAAATAGTACACCCCTTCTTCAAACCAATAAAAGAAAACACACACGAACACACACATCCTACACTAAGGACAAAATGAGAAAAAAAACAAGAAAAATAAATAAAAACACAAGCAGAAAGAGAGAGGGAGAGAAAGAGAGAGAGATCGAAAGAGAAACAAACATAAGACAGCAGTGACCACAGCCCTAAAAAACAGTAATAAAAATTGAACATTCGAATGAAAATAGATTCATCTACACGTTTCAACCTAGCGGAACATTGCAAATGAACTACGACAATGTTCTTTTTACATCTTTAAAAAATCGTGAATATATTCTAAGAATTTTAAATAATTTCTGAAGAGGGCGCTTCACAGAACGTTTGAAACGCGTTAAAAACAATTTCAACGATTTAAAAACATTATTAAAATTGTTATGGAGAGGAAAAGTGCGAATGAACTCAAAGTCCGGGCCGACAAAAACATAACCCGAGAATTGTGATGACCTGGTCCTATGACGCAAATCGTTTCATGGATCAGACAGTTTTATGAAGCAAGGTGCGAATGAACTCATGACCAGGCTGACAAAAATCTTACCCGGGAATTGTTATTACCTGGAGAGTAAGTAATGCGGTCGAGGGTAAGACCAAAGCAAACGCTGGGCTGGTAAAAATATGGGTCAAAGAAGCAATTGGTTTTTGGGTTACCAGGTCGATAGTCCACAAAAGTCAGATGGTAAACAAAAGCAAAGGAAGACGCGGAGACGGAAAACGAGGGGCAAACGACAAGGAACTGCCTGTCACGTTCGCAACCTACACCTCTCTCCACCATCCCCACTGCCGTATTATGTATATATTAGTGTTTGTTAAATAAGCCAAGTAATATTATAACAGAGTGGCTCGTCATTCATTGATAAATGAACAGCGGTCATTTAAATGCCCGAGCGTGACCAGTTATTGATGATATTTTAGCCTCGCTTTGGTCGGCAAAATACTTCTCAAAGTAAGATTTGACGTCAGGGGACTGGCAGATTAAATTGAATGAGAACGATCAGGAAAAAACTCCGTTCACCTGCCACAATGGGTGGTTCCATTTTAATGTAATGCCGTTCGGACTTGCGAAAGCCCCCGGAGTCTTCCAGGAATTAATGTCCGTAGTTTTACAAGGACAGGAAGAATTCGCTGTACCGTATTTGGATGACATTTTAATATTCTCCAATACAAAGGAAGACCATATAACACACATAGATATGGTCTTAGGAAGTTTGTGCATCTTAGATTAAAAACAAGGAAGTGTGAGTTTTTTTTTTTTTTAAATAAAGAAATACAGTATATGGGGTTAAAATTTAGTGAGAGGGGTATACAGCCAGACATAGATAAAGTCAAGTCTATAAAAATGATTTCAACTCCAACCACTGTAAAGCAAGTAAGAGCTTTCATTGGTATGACATCGTACTATGGGCGATATATATAAAAAAAAATCCGTTATCGCCGAGCCGTTAATCCGATTAAGTCAGCCTTTGATAGCCTAAAAACGAAGCTTGCAGATATGGTAACACTGGCTTATCCCGATCCAGATAAGGACTAACGACTGTATACAGATGCCTTTGATTATTCGATTGGGGCATGTCTGTCACAAATCGTCTATGACCCAAAGGAGGGTAAAGAGGTAGAAAAACATATTTACTTTTTATCCCATCAGTTGAGTAATACTCTAACCAGATGGTCAACGATAGAGAAAGAGGTATATGTGATACACTATGCCCTAAATAAATTTAATCACTATTTGCATAGTGTAATGTTCACCATCTATACATACCAAGACCATTGGAGTATTTACTGAACTCCCCAATACAAAATAGGAAAATACAGACGTGGGTTTTAAGTATGGCTAGTATAATTGCAATATACGGAACCTGAAGGGGAAAGACAACGTCTGTACGGATCTCTTGTCACGCGCTGTAGATTCGAGCCAGGTCAATGATGATCCGCCTGCGGATATAGACAGAAGGAATTAGACGAGGAGTGCAATAAACTCAAATTTATTTGAGCCAAAAGAATTTGCATCACATAAGGATGCTGAAGACTCATCGATAACACACGAGCGTCCTACATTATCGGGTTTAAACGTATGTAAGGAACAGGAAGTAGATGGGGAGATTATAGATTTAAAGATGCGAATGAAAAACGGCATAGCCTTCAAGATGGAACGGAAATAGTACATAATAATGGACGATATAGCATATTACTTGTCGCAACCCGACGACGAACCAAAAGTGGGTTTATATTCCGTCGCATATAAAAGAAAGGGTGTTAGTTCAATACATGGGCGTGGAAAAAACGTTTCATTTTATTAAGCAAAACTATTTCTGGCCTGGTTTATTTAAACAAGTAAACCAATACATAGGTAAATGTATTGTGTGGCAAACCAGAAATTTTAGGAAACAGCAACCACGAATGCAGGAGAGCGATTTGACTCTTTTTCCTTTTCCTACCAAGGCGTTAGATGTTTCCAGGCCTCGTCCAAAAACTCTACCAGGCAACAAATACATAGTGACGTTTATAGATATATCTGCAGTGGTTGGCCAGAAGCTTTTGCGGTCCCGAATAAGAAAGCAGAACAGCGGCGCATCTGTTGATTGAGGATATTTTTCACAGATTCGGGCCACCACTCAAGCTTTTAACGGATAATGGCCTGAGAACATAAACAAAATAATGAAAAAAGGCATTAGAGGACCTCAACGTGATGCATCAATGTATATTTTTGAAAAATTGGAGTGAAAATACAACCCAAGTTATTTGAAATAAAACAAAAAGTTACATTGAGAGAGACCCCGAGAAAAAGAAATGAAACAAAATGTGTGTGTGCGTGTATGCGTGTGTGTATGTGTGTGAGTGTGTGTGTGATAATGGATCCCTTTTAATTGTGTTAAATTATGTCCATGAAAAAAATGTATATATAAATAAATAACTAAAATGTTTTAACGGTAGTGGACAAGAACAAAAAAATGTTAACATGATTTATTATGGAACAAAAAAAACGTCGTCGTTGAAAAAGAACAATAATAATTTATAACTTTTAAAAAACAAGAGAAATATGTATGAAATAAAGAATTAAAAAAATATTATATGCATATGTATATATATTTTTTGTGGAAGAGAAGGGGTGTTATTGAGAGGCAAAATGCGAAGGAACTCAAAATCCTGGCCGACAAAAACGTAACCCGGGAATTGTGATGACCTGGTCCCATGACGCAAATGGTTTCATAGGTCAGACCGTTTTATGAAGCAAGCTGCGAATGAACTCATGCCCAGGCTGACAAAAATGTAACCCGGGAATTGTGATTTCCTGGAGATGACGTAATTCGGTCGGGGCAGACCAAAAGCAATCGCCGGGCTGGTAAAAATATGGGTCAATGCCGTCAATTGATATATGTGTTACCAGGTCAGAAGTCAATAAAAGTGAGAGGGTAAACAAAAACAAAGGGAGACGCGGAGACGGGAAACGAGGGATAGACGACGAGGAACTGCCTCTCATGTTCTTAACCTACACCTGTCTCAACCACTTCCACCGCCGTATTGTGTATATATGGATTTTTGTTCAATAAACCAAGTTTGTTTATAACAAAGTGTCTCGTTATTCATTAATAAATAGCTCTCATTCCAATCCCTAGACGATTTACAACAAACATATATATATATGTATATATATATATATATATATATATATATATATATATATATATATATATATATATATATATATATATATATATATATAAATATCAAACCCACTATCTCTAAATCCATCTATCAATATATTCAAAAATCTCTTATAGTTAAATTACAGGTGGTGCTCATGTAGTAGAATGTGACTGGGCTCTAGTAAGACACAAAGACCTTTCCTAAGACGAACAACAACAACCATACAGAATATACATCATCTTCATACCACCTCGTGTATAACACAATGATCTAAACATAATTTTCAATGAAAAACCAAGGCACGGATTAATAAAATAATGTAAAAAAAATACACATTGTTGGTGACCATCTCCTTATATAAATATATATATGAAATTAAATGAAAGTGGAAGGACCTGGATACTCAACGTTTCGCCCGATTTATGCGGGCTTCTTCAAGAGGGATGGACATTGAAGCAGGCCGCATAAATCGGGCGAAACGTTGAGTATCCAGGTCCTTCCACCTCCATTTTATTTAATCCAGCTCAACAATTATATATATATATATATATATATATATATATATATATATATATATATATATATATATATATATATATATATTCATACATATAGGAGCAAACAGTTAATAATACATGTTAAACCACTTTGAAAAATAGTCAAACACATATTTAATCTGAAAAGGAAAACACTTAATAAGTGGATAGTGCTTAATCCTCGGAGTTTCGAAGAAATACTTTTCTTTTCATCAGAGGGTAAGAATTTGCACAATACGGGATCGGATTTTGCATAAAAAAATATTTGATGAAACAACATATTATATATATATATATATATATATATATATATGTATATATATATATGTATATATATATATATATATATATATATACAAGATAAATACACACAAATAAATACGTGTATATGATGTAAGTGTGTTTCAGTGTTAATACTAAGCTCATATTAATTATCTAAATCTACATAGACCTACTATAATTAATTTCATATACGTGTAAAATACAGTATTATTTGTTTTACTATATATTTATCTTTATCGACTATGAATATTTCTTGTCTTATATTGATTATATTCAGAAGAATAAGGAGCGATATTAATAAAAAAAAGTTTAAAATGCCGTAAGAAAGACACTTATACTCTGAAAGTTTACCGTTCAAAATATAAATTATAAAATTCCAAACAAAATTATACAAAAAATTATAGAAAAGCAACACTTCCACCACCAACATCTTAATTGTCGTTGACATCGTAAACATCATATTCGCATCTCAATTATGGCAATCACCATTTAATTAATAACCACATATAACGATGACAAGATATAAAACAGTGTTGTGGAGACGCCCACTAATTAGCATACGTGGGTGAACAAGATATAGATAAAGGTATCAAGTCAGGAAGACTAAGGAGCTGTGTTCGAACGCCGAATACGCAGGATACATGTGCTGGTTGCTCCATGAAAGAATTTAACACGCCCTCTGCCGGACAATCTTCCAACTGCAGTACAACTATATGTTCTTTTCGTCTTAATATACTTATTTTAGCTTTACTTTCTGCCTTCGTGTTGTTATTGATACATTAAATCATTTCTCTCCGATAGGCTCATAAGAGTAGTGGTAGATGGACAAAAATCGGAGGCCCGCAATATAAATGCTGGAGTCCCTCAGGGGTCAATCCTGGGCCCAACTCTCTTCCTGATCTACATCAATGACCTCCCTAAACACATACTTAAATCATTCGTTGACATCTATGCTGATGACACGACCATCTACGGCAACACATCAAAGGCTGTAAATGACGAAGTTCTCTCTGATTCTCTCTCCTCTGATCTCGAGCGCGTGGTTCAGTGGGGGAAGATGTGGCTAGTTACCTTTAATGCATCTAAAACCAAACTCCTATCCTTACATCATCAACGCTCTGATCCCCAGCTGGCATCAATTGTGATGGATGGCTCTCGTCTGGGTGAGGCCCCGTGTTTTGACAAGCTTCTGGGTTTGACCTTTACTCCTGATCTGAAATGGAACACGTACATCAAGTCTGTTGCCAAGGTCGCAGGAAAGATGGTGGGATCCTTCTACCGCTCCAGAAGATATCTCACTACTGATGCAATTCTCTATCTATATAAAAGCCAAGTACGGCCAAGGATGGAATACTGTTGCCATATCTGGGCAGGAGCTGCCAAAATCAGCCTATCATGCCTTGACAGAGTACAAAATAGACTTCGTGGTTTAGTGGGGGATGCCCTTTTCTCTACCCTGCAACCCCTCTCCCACAGAAGAGACGTTGCGAGCCTATCCTTGTTTTATCGTTATTTTCATGGCAGGTGCTCGTCTGAACTCCAATCTCTGGTCCCCCCTCGCCAAACTTTCACGAAAATCACCCGTCTAGCTGAATCCACTGTGAAAAATTTCCCCCACTCTATATCTGTGCCTAAATCAAAACGCGGATTTCATGAGCAAAGCTTCTTTCTTAGAACTGCACGCCTGTGGAACTCTGTTCCGTCTGCCTGCTTCCCTCCGGACTACAACTTGGATGTCTTTAAGTCTAATGTTAACAAATTCCTTATGAACCGCCCCCCCTAATTAAACACTTCATAAAATCTCCTCACTAACGTGATGTACTTGCAATAACCCTTATCCCTGAGTGGCTTCCGGGCCTTGATAAGTGGTGATCACTGTGTAAAAAAAAAAAAAAAAAAAAAATATGTACATATATATATATATTTATATATATACGTTATTTAAATCAAGACAACAAAATATTAAATAACAACCTCGTATCGTATGTGTTACAATTATTTCGTAACCATTTATATGTATGTATATATATATATATATATATATATATATATATATATATATATATATATATATACATATATATATATATATATATATATATATATATACATATATATATGTGTGTGGGCGTGTGTGTGTGTATGTATATATATAGAGAGAGACAAACGGACGGACAGAGACAAAGGGAGAGAAACAGAGAGAGAGAGAGAGAGAGAGAGACTGGGAGTGTTTACTAAATGCTCTCTCACACAGTCGTCTGTTCATTGATTACAACTTTAAATATTATTTGTCTGTAAGTATATATTTAAACTGCGAGGAAACCATATTCAAACCAATGGTTTTTTTTTAATATTTGTATTACTAATCCAGTACAAAAATGCTAAGGTTCCATTAAAAATTTTTGGATTAAAAAGAAAGCCATCTTAATCTTCGCTTAAAGAGATTCTCATAATATTAAGTAGAAAAATATATGCGATCTTTGATAAGTTCTATCAATTTTCTTGCTTTAATGTCCAGCATTTATTGAAATAATATATGATATAAATACTGAATAGTTACTAGTGAATTAAATGTTCGCACACATATGTGTAAAATACTTTAATGACTTAATCTTACTACACAAAGATAGATTATATGAGAACTCGAAGAGAATTGTATTTCATTGATGAAAAGATAAATATGGCGTCCAAGCAAGTGGTTAATTAGATTTGAATATATATATATATATATATATATATATATATATATATATATATATATATATATATATATATATATATATATATATATATATTTTCCGTGATATTGGTTACTTTTTAGTCGCGACTCAATATATCCCTCAGTCGGTCCGTCCGTCGGTCTGTCGGTCGGTCTGACAGTCTGCCCGTAACAGTATTGTGCTAGGACTTTTTGGTTAAGATCAAAGGTCTGTTGTTAATAGATGCTGTTCTTAGCTTTTTAAGCTTTTCTTGGCCTTTTGGCTAAGATCAAATTGTAGTATCTGTTCCGGCAGATACTGCAAGCTATGACTAGCTAGGACTAGCTCGGACTAGCAAAGACCAGATGTGGGGGCAGCCCCACATGCCTGACCATTAACCAACTCCCATTTCCCACCTCTCGGGAGCTGGTCCCCTTTTTCCCTTCCCCCTCCCTTCACTCCTCACATTAAAAATCGGCCTTGTGCCTTATTTGCTCGGTGGGGGAGCAAATAAACACCATCTGTTCCGGCAGATACTGCACTTAAGATAGTTTGTACCAGTCAATGGAGGGGAAACCCTCTATACTGGGACAATTATTATTTTTGGTAACCAGAGTGACCCCTTTTAGGGGAGTTGGTTTTTACCTCACATTAAAAACGGCCTTGTGCCTAATTTGCTGAGTGGGGGAGCAAATAAATACCATCTGTTCTGGTAGATGCTGCAAGCTATGACTAGCTATGACTAGCAAAGACCAGATGTGGGGGCAACCCCACATGCCTGACCTTTAACCAGCTCCCATTTCCCACCTCTCGGGAGCTGGTCCCCTTTTCCCCTTCCCCCTCCCTTCACTCCTCACATTAAAAATTGGCCTTGTGCCTTATTTGCTCGGTGGGGGAGCAAATAAATACCATCTGTTCCGGCAGATGCTGCAGGCTATGACTAGCTATGACTAGCAAAGACCAGATGTGGGGGCAACCCCACATGCCTGACCTTTAACCAGCTCCCATTTCCCACCTCTCGGGAGCTGGTCCCCTTTTTCCCTTCCCCCTCCCTTCACTCCTCACATTAAAAATCGGCTTTGTGCCTAATTTGCTCGGTGGGGGAGCAAATAAATACCATCTGTTCCGGCAGATGCTGCACTTAAGATAATTTGTACCAGTCAATGGAGGGGAAACCCTCTATACTGGGACAATTATTATTTTTGGTAACCAGAGTGCCCCCTTTTTACCTACTTTTAGGGGAGCTGGTTTTTACCTCACATTAAAAACGGCCTTGTGCCTAATTTGCTCAGTGGGGGAGCAAATTAACACCATCTGTTCCGGCAGATGCTGCAGGCTATGACTAGCTATGACTAGCAAAGACCAGATGTGGGGGCAACCCCACATGCCTGACCATTAACCAGCTCCCATTTCCCACCTCTCGGGAGCTGGTCCCCCTTTCCCTTCCCCCTCCCTTCACTCCTCACATTAAAAATCGGCCTTGTGCCTAATTTGCTCGGTGGGGGAGCAAATAAATACCATCTGTTCCGGCAGATGCTGCACTTAAGATAATTTGTACCAGTCAATGGAGGGGAAACCCTCTATACTGGGACAATTATTATTTTTGGTAACCAGAGTGCCCCCTTTTTGCCTACTTTTAGGAGAGCTGGTTTTTACCTCACATTAAAAACGGCCTTGTGCCTAATTTGCTCAGTGGGGGAGCAAATAAATACCATCTGTTCCGGCAGATGCTGCACTTAAGATAATTTGTACCAGTCAATGGAGGGGAAACCCTCTATACTGGGACAATTATTATTTTTGGTAACCAGAGTGCCCCCTTTTTGCCTACTTTTAGGGGAGCTGGTTTTTACCTCACATTAAAAACGGCCTTGTGCCTAATTTGCTCAGTGGGGGAGCAAATAAATACCATCTGTTATGATACCTACATCGTGCGAGGCAGTGCTGTTCTGGCGACACATTCTCGTGTCCGGAACACCTGACCAGCTTTTTGGGTCGCGTTCTGTCCGCACCCCCACTTTGTCTGTCTTTCTCTGCTCTCCCCCCTCCCCCACGGGGGGATCCGAGCTGATAATTTACGACCTTCCCGCGAGGGAGGGTCGGAAACACCTTCTCTCTTCCCTCCACTAACTTCCCACTCCCTCTCTCAGTACTATCTCCCCTCTTGCCGCCTTTTGGCGCCACCTCTTTTTGGCGCCAAAGTCGGCTCCCCACTTTGGACGCTGATTCCACGTCACTTTTTTCAGTGAATTTTTTAAAAGAGTGACCCAAACGGACACCCCCAGCCCGGGGGCAACCAATATGGATACCCTCAGCCAGGGGCCCACCAATATGGATACCCCCAGCCAGGGAGCTACTGCTCCCCAAGAGGACGAATCCCCAACAGGAGAAAAAACAACTGCTGATGGGGCGTACCGCCCAGGTATGACACCATTGTACGCTCCCAAGGAGGGGGGGAAATTTAACAACAGCTCCCCCCGAGGGCGACTTCCCCCACAGGGGAGCAACACCAAAATCGGTCGTAGCATCTCACTCCAACCACAAAAAGGAGGAGGTGCCGGACCAAAAGGACAATAAAGGGGACAGCGCTCCCCAGGAGGGCTGCTCTCCCAAAAGGGGAGCAGATCAAGAAAATGAGGGGGCATACCGCCTGGACCTCACAAACGAGGAAGGGGCAGATGGCCTCAAAGTAAACAAAAAGGATCATGCTCCCCAAGAGGCCGACTCCCCAAAACGGGAAGCTGCTCCCGAAAAAGACACTAAAAAGGGAGCCGCCGCCCAAAAAGGTGACATTCCCACAAAAGGACTGACCAAGACATCTGGGGAGGCAGGAAGCGTCGCCAATAAACAGGCAGGGGCGACCTCCATAAAAGACCAAAAACGATCTAACCCCACTAAAAACCCCATACCAACACCAACAAGAGGGTCTGCGTGGGGGAAGACCGTAGAAAAACAACTGTCCCCTCAAGAGTATAGAAACCTGTACCTGACAAAGTACAGACAATACATAGAGGGGGCAGATATAAAACCCATACCGGGTGCCTGGGAGGCGATTGAGGGCAGAGTCCTGTCCTTTGCCATTTCCGATATACCGGAAAACCGGCTCCTAGGAATGAAGAAGGAAGACATGGCGGGGCTTCTCCACAAACTTAACATCCCAGTACTATACCTGTACCAGAGGAGCTTCGCTGTGTGGGACATCCTCCTACCCAGCAAGGATGATGCGGAGAGACTCTCCCTCCAAGAAATAAAGCATGGGAGAGTCAAACTAACACCTGAATACCAGGGCAAGAGAAGGACTCGGGTGCAGGTATTTAATGTGTCAACCCAAATACCTGCGGAAGTATTAGGATGCCTCTTCAGCCAGTACGGTGAGGTAGAACAGGTGACCCCAGTACGGTCAAAAACTGGGACTCACCTGGGCTGCTACACAATAGCAATGAGGCTGAAGAGGGAAGGTTTTCAAGCAATACCACCGCTGCTGACATACAAAGACGCCAGCATAACGGTAGTGGTGGAGGGTCGTCGTCCACACTGTTGGTTCTGCCAAAAGCAGGGCCACATGGCTAGGAGTTGCCCCCAAAAGGGTAACCCCTAATCCAACAACCCAAAAGGCGGGCACAACCCCTGAGACAACGCCCGCACCAAAACAGGCGGCAACAACCCCTGCAACTGCAGCACCAACCCCAGCTCCAAGGAAAACCCAAACCACCCAGGAGGCCAAGGGGGAAGAATGGAGCACGGTAGTGAGACAAAAGCGGAAACACATAATCCCTTCGTCCACCGTCCCACCACCAGCCCAAAAATCGAGGCAGGAGCCTCTGCAAATGCAGCAACAACAACAGCCACCGCAGCCAATGCCGCGGAAACAACTGCAGCAACAACTACTGCAGCAGCAAAATCAGCAAGTGCAGCAGAAGCAGCAGCAGCAACGACACCAGCGAGAGCAGCAACAACAAAAACAGCTGCAGCAGCAAATAGAGGAGCAGACACAACCAACGGTCCCCACACCAATCGAGACGGGGATCAAGCGGAGAAAAGACTGCTCCTCTGAGGATGAATCCGCAAGTGAGAGGGAGAGGAACTCAACCTCACCTCTCTCCGGTTCATTCGAAAGAATGAAAAAGAAAAACAAAAGAAGAAAAGAGGAAGAAAAGGTGGCCCCACTCCCTGTGAACATACACCACCCCTAACAACAAAATCCACTTCCACCCCCAAACCACACACTGCGCCAACACCAGACACCGCACCAACACCAGACACCACACCAACACCAGACACCGCACCAACACCAGACACCGCACCAACACCAGACACCGCACCAACACCAACACCAACACCAGACACCGCACCAACACCAAACACCGCATCAACACCAGACACCACACCAACACCAACACCAGGCACCACACAAACACCCGTCCCCACACCAAGGCAAACTGAGCCACTACCCCAAAAAGAAAATGAAAAGAATGAACCGAGGGAGAGGAGAGACTCCTCTCCCTCTTGCAGACCAAAGGTCCTTGCCCCCGAGGTACTATGTAATGTAGACCCTCTATCTGTGGCCACAGACATTCCCATCGGCAGAGGAAAAACTTAAAACCTCTGCTCGATTACAAACAGATAGAGGGGAAAGATTTAAATATCCCCTCAAATTTCCCGGACGCCCCACTCCTAATAACTTTTGTCAGAACTCCAGAGGCCTGCAAGACCAACTCGTGGACAAGGCTGCAGGCCGCTGAAGGGGCGTTTCCGGGAATTGAACTGGTGAAAAAAATGACCCTTCTCTTGATGAACTGTCAAAACAATGCAAGGGAAGGGTCCCCGTGTTGGTCCATCCGTCACTCTACAGGGCCATAAAATTAATTTATCCTTTGGACGTCGGCGGCATTGCGAGAGAAGGTCAGGATATGAAAAACCTGACCACCTTGAGCATGGCACATAACGTCGGCGTCCTCTCCCCAGCTGACTTCGGAGCTGAGTGTGACACACCCTAAGGTAGGTACCATGGCTTTGAATTTGGCTAGTTTGAATGCGAGGGGTTTGAGATCACCGGGCCGGGCGGCTCGCCTCCGGCACGACCTCTTGTCCCTGGGAGTGGATGTGGCTGCGATTCAGGAGACGCATTTCGTTTCCTCTGTGGACTGTCAGGTGCTGGCCCGAGACTTTGAGGTTTTCTCAGCATATGGCAGCCCGCGGGGGAAGGGAGTTTCCGTGCTGGTTAAACGTACCCTGTCGGCGACGGTCGACGTTGTCCATAGAGATGCGGTCGGTAGGCTGGTTGTGGCCGATGTTGCCGTAAAAGATTCTGTGTTTCGGGTGATTGCGGTTCATGCGCCCAGCACCGCTCGTGAGAGGGTCTCATTCTTCAGTCAGCTTGACACGTTTGTAGATTGTCGGAAGCGGGTAGTGCTAATGGGGGATTGGAATTCCATCTAAGACCCCGACATTGATAAGGTAGGAGGCGGAGCTAGAGGATCGGAGAGGTGCGAGTCCAGCCTGGCTGATCTGATGGCTAGATGCGGTCTGGTCGACAGGTTTCGGTTCGAGCATCCAGGGCGGGAGATGTGGACGTGGACCAATAGTGTTTTCTCCTATCCCTATACTTATTTGGAAAGGATGTTAGTTTGGAGAGGCGAAGTAGACTTCTTATCTTGTCCCACGTTCACTTGGCTAGGCCAGACGGACCATAAATTAGTTATGGCCCGGCTGAAGCTAGGAAATAGGCCTAAGTTAGCGGGGTACTGGAAGTTAAACACCTCCTTTCTGGAGATACAAGACTTCCAATGTCAGTTAAGAGAATTGATTAAAAAGGCACTAGTGGGGGCGATTACCGTGAGTAAGTGGTGGTTAGGTCTCAAAGCCAAGATCAGAAGCTTCTCCGTCAAGTATGCCCAGCGCCTCGCACTAGACAAGGCCAAGACGAAGAAGAAGCTAGAGCAGAAACTAGCCCAGGCTACGGGGGAGGGTGATAGGGTTAGTCAGGAACTAGCTAAGCAGGACCTTCTACGCGAGACTAGCGAGCGTTACCAAGCCAAGTAGTTAGAGCTAGGCTTAGAAAGATAGGCAACGAAGCAGTCAATTCTGATGCAGACGTGCGCCGTGAGGTTTCTAGGCGTGGCTCGGACAAATACATTGCAAAAATCAAACATCCGAATGGACGCACCCTGGAATCGACTCGGGAGATCTGCGAGGGGTTCCGAGAACATTTCGAGGAGCGTTTTACGCAGCAGCCCGATCTTCCGGTCCTTGAGTTTAGCGACTATTTGGCCGACTCTCCCCTCCTCGAGGCGGCTAGAGCGGTTAGTTGCGAGGGCCGGGTTACGGAGCAGGAGGTCTTTACTGCGCTGAAGCAGGTCAGCTGTGACAGATCGCCAGGACTTGATGGGCTGCCATACGAACTGTACTTGAGGCTGTCACCCAAGTTTCTGCCTCTTCTGACGGATATGTTCAACCATTGGTTTGCTCAGGGATCCATCCCAGGGCAGGTGACCAAGGGAGTGATCACATTGCTGAAGAAAGGTGACGGGCATGGAGGGGAAGAGTTAGACGACTACAGGCCCATAACTCTGCTAAACACAGAGTTGAAGATTTTGGCCAAGGTCCTGTCGAATCGGCTGCAGGTTGTTATCGACGAGTTGGTTGAACCGGAACAGAACTACGCTGTGAAGGGGAGATCGATTCAGAACAACTTGCACCTGATCCGCATGATCCTAGAGGGGGGAATAGATGACGACACGGAAGCCGCGCTGATAAACTTAGATCAGTCCAAAGCTTTCGATAGGGTCGACCATCGTTTCCTGGCATCTGTCTTAGAGGCCGCCGGTTTTAAACCGGACTTTTGCAAGTGGATCTCCATAATGTATCGACAGCCCATGGATGTCGTGCAAGTGAATGGAAAGCGCTCGAAACCCTTTGTTATCTCTCGGTCGGTTCGTCAGGGATGTCCGCTGTCGCCCCTGCTTTATGTCCTGGCTTTGGAGCCTCTTCTCCGCAAGCTGACACATGGGGAGGCAAATTCGGCCCTGCGCGGAATGGCTCTGCCTGGCGGCTCAGCTGCCAAGGTATCCGCGTTCGCCGATGATGTCAGGATCTTCGCGTCGGGCTTCAGAGACATAGAGGTCGTGTCGGAGGCACTCACACAGTACGAAAGAATCACAGGGGCCAAGATAAACCGCAACAAGTCGGTAGGACTGCGGTTGGGCGCATGGAGTGGCAACGCAAACCTCCCTGCGCCCTTCAGCTGGACAGATGGCCCGGTCCGGATCCTCGGTGTGTGGTTCGGACCGGGTCTCCAGCTTGACAAGAATTGGTTGGAGGTACGGTCAAAGGTGGAGGCTGCAGTCAATTCGTGGCTTCCTAGGAAACTTTCCTTAAAGGGTAGAGCTGAGGCGTGCGCCACTTACGTCTTTCCTCTCATCCTTTACCGACTGGCCGTACTTCCCCTGACTGCACAACACCTAAAAGCTCTTGTCGAACTCTTGTCCTCGCTTCTTTGGGGCAGAGGAAGACACTGGGTGAGCAGACAGGTCTGTATTCAACGTCCGTGTGAGGGAGGCTTGGGAATGCCGGACTTGAAGTGTCATCGAGATGCTGAGAGGCTGGCCTTCCTGAGCCACTATATGCAGGAGGACCAACCATGGCACCCCGTGGTTACTGCCGGCTTCCCCGACCTCGTTCTCGACCCTTCCATCGAGAGCCGTAGCAGGCCGCGGGGAGAATCTGCCTACATGAAAGAGTGCCGAGCCGCGCTAAAACGACTACCAAGGTCCAGTGACCTTGTGACTGCTACCCGTAGGGAACTCCACAGGGATCTAGTGAAGGGGGCCGCTGACGACCCGCTATGCGCGCGTTTGGGGTGGCAGCAGAGTGAGATCCGCTCCGCGTGGAGCTGTGCGCCAGGTTCGAGTCATCTGAACAATTCGGAGTTCTCTCTGACCTGGCGATTGGCCCGAAATGCACTTCCACTCAACAACATACAATGCAGTTCTGGGTTTTCGGAGTCGCCTGATTGTCCCCGTTGTGGGGCAACGGCCGTGGAAACTACGGATCACGCTTTCTTTGATTGCCGCGAACTCCGCCAGTACTGGTCGTATGTCAGGGGGGTGACGGCTTGCATCGATCCTGAGCATCCTCGGCCAATTACTGTATCCAATGTTGTGGACAACGTGAGGCCGCCGTGGGACCGGGAAAGACAAATGGTCTACGTTACGATCCTGGCCGTGGCGAGAATGGTGATTTGGACGTCGCGGCTGCAAGGTTGCCGGGGGGTGTTGTCTTTTTCTGATCAAGATCTGATCGCGTTCTTTAAACACCAACTACGGGTGAATATCAGATGTGATAGAAGAAGGCTGTATCGCGCGGAATTTGACAGAAGATGTATACATGTGGCAAGTCTGTGTGTACGAAGATGAACATAATTTGAATACGTGTTCCCCGCCTAGGTGTGGAACGCGCAGTTCTGTAAAGTTAAATCAAACAAGTAGTCTCTCAGCTAGCTGAGTGTGTGTTCCATCCCTCCCCGATTAGGAAGCCTCCAAGATCCCCATCCCCTCTTACCTGCAATTTTTGTTTTCACCCCTTCCTCTAAATTTTACCCATCTTGGAGAAAAAGAAATACAAACTAACCTCCATCCCTTACCCCCCCCCCAAAAAAAAAAAAAAAAAATTATTTTCTCCATTCACCCCCATCTAGAGGGCATCCAGACCTAGAGACTGACCCGCAGAAGCGAGGTTCCTTTTACAAACCTAGTGGAACGGGCAGTCTATCAACTGGACGGTGTTGGGAGGGTCCTACTAATCACCTTTTGTGTTTTCTTCCCCCTCCCTCGACACAAATGAATTATTGTTACCATTTTATTGTTATCTTTTTTGTTTTTACACGTCAATAAAAAATGTTTTAAAAATTGGGAGTTACTAGGACGTCCCCCAATATGAAAGGGTGAATGCGGTATTATGGTGAAAGAAGATACTAGCTGGGAGAAACTTTTGACTTTGTTTAGTTCTGGAGTGACAAGGATGACCAACGACACCCAAAATTCCCCCCTTTTGAGTTGGCCATGTGCCTAAGTTTTTTGTTCTTCGTTAATTTTGACTGTATTTTTTAACATGAATAAAAGATTTAATATCTCAAAGTGTAGTATCTGTTCTGGTAAATACTGCAAGCTATGACTAGCTAGGACTAGCTATGACTAGCAAAGACTAGATGTGGGGGCAACCCCACATGCCTGACCTTTAACCAGCTCCCATTTCCCACCTCTCGGGAGCTGGTCCCCTTTTTCCCTTCCCCCTCCCTTCACTCCTCACATTAAAAATTGGCCTTGTGCCTAATTTGCTCGGTGGGGGAGCAAATAAACACCATCTGTTCTGGTAAATACTGCAAGAAAGACCCTATGTGGGGTTTCCCCCACAGATAAGACCTTGGTCAATGTAGGGGCAACCCTTCATACCAATCGTAACTTTCAAGCTCCCCTACTCCCCGGGAAGTTGGTCCCCCATTTACCCTTCACTCCTCACTTTAAAACTCGGCAGTGTGCCTAATTTGCTCAGTGGGGGAGCAAATACATACCTCAAAGAGTAGTATATGTTCTTAATACATGCTATACTTATTGTGATATACAGTGGGAGGTTCTTTTTTCTGTATTAATTTAATGTAAAATGACAACACACTTTACAACCACTCAGTCTCAAAGCCATTCAAGGGATTCTCTAGATATTTCAAGTTGTTTTTGAAGGATTCCAGTTATTTTTAAGCATTCAAGTCATTCTTAAGGTAATTCTATTCATCCTTAAGTCCATTAAAGAAATTCTAAGGCATTTACTTTTTTATTTATTTAAGTCATTCCAGCCCATTTTCCGGTCATTTTAGTTTATCTTTAAGAATTTCATGTAATCCTACATTCACGCATTTATTCATTACACGAGAGCAGACGACTAATGGCTATCGGCCTTGTTTAACCTGAAAATGAGTAGAATATTTTTCCGATTAAATTATTCCAGGATTTTCATCTTAAAATCGAAAGAATATTTCAGTATTTTGTTTTTTTTAATTAAAAGTAGAGAGTTTAAATTTTAAACTTACAAAATCATGTCTGCACAAAAGGTTCATTGGCTGGGATCCAGTTCGATTTAGAGTATTTAAAATCGCTCCTATCTAAACCAATTAATAAAGAACATTTTTGTCTATTTGCAAGTCACGTTCCCTTCAGCATAGTTCCCCATCGTGTTAGTCTTTGTGAAAATTCAGATTTCATATTGTCCGTTTTGATTTTCGAAATATATATTTGAATCACGCAATGCCTTCTGGTATTTATAATCGGTAAATAGAGACGGCCATTTTAAATTATTTTCCAGCTTATTGAACTTATTGTTAATAACTGTCTCTCTACAATATTACAGTTGTTATCTAACGACTTAATTTTGCTTTTAATAAAATTCCTGTAATCGATTTTATATAATTTTTTATTTCATGGTATTATAATAGCTTTTCGATGTTTTCGTCAGTGGTTTATTTGTTTCTGGCAAACCATTATCACTAGGCATGGATACCTCTTTAAATATATTGATTTTTATTTCATTTCTGGTATTAAATTAATATTTTTCCTTGCTTTCCACGAATAATTTTTGTCGTTATATGATAATTGCATAATGATACTATTTCAGTAGACATAAACACACATAAGTAAGCGTAATGGTAGAATACATGAAATATTAAGATACATACCATTTAATTAAAAGAAACTATGTAAGCCTCGATACATTTATCTGCTCATCTACAATGCAAGGACATAGTATTGAGTTTAGCTTTTTTTAATTCTAATAACAGGCGTGGCAATTTTGCTCGGTTCTTTATAGGCTTATATATATTGGAATGCATTCCTATCTCAAACTTATAGTTAGAGGTCTAATGTTATGTTAAATCTTATGTTTAGTCTAATATGTAGTACTGATTTTCAAAGTTTAATCATGACTTCATTTAATCAGTTAGAATAGAAACATCAAAAACATTAAGCATTGAGCCGCATGCCAACTTCCAACTATGAATGAATGTAACCATGCGCAAAAATAAGATAAATATGTTGCCAAGTTGACAGTATAGTTTGCATTTGAACTTACACACTACACACAATTCATCCATCCAAACTAAGATCCAACTTATTATAATATATTTTCTCTGCATGATTATTATTTCCTTTTCATTTCAGTGTTATATATCGCATAGTTAAAGAGATTTTCGGTTGTATATATATATATATATATATATATATATATATATATATATATATATATATATATATATATATATATATATATACCCGACGATTAACAGACACATACGCGCATATATACATACATCGTCTGTTTTATGAGTACAGATTAGGAACACTGTATTCAAATATCTTTGATTGAATAATACTACTTAATAAATTCTATATCTTAAAAGAAATGCACAGACTTGAATAACACATTATATATTTAGCATGTGTATTTCAGTCAATTTTAGGCTGTAGTGTATAGTGTAACTTTTATTAGTATTTATGTATTGTTAGTAATATTACACATTCACTCATACGCACTCCAAGAATTAGATTGTGTTTCAAAATGTTATTCTATCTATACTCCCTTTTTTCTCTAGGTAAAATAAATAGGTAAAATGAGTAATGATTAAATATTTTTCTGATAAAACTATTTTTAGATGTTTGTTTAATATCATGAAAAAAGGAAACAAGGCATCGTTTCTAAAACTGATGAAAAAGAGTATTTAGACAGGCTTTTTCCAAACTAAAGATGAAAAAATATGTTGGCTTAAATGTTCAACTTTATTTTCCTGACAATTAACTCGATTATGAGTAGTTTTTTCGTTTACTAATACAGTAAAATTACGATTATGACAAGTTTTTTCGTTTACTAAAATAGTAACATTTGTAAATGTTATTAGAATTCTTAGTATTTAATAACATATTTTCCTCATCAATCCATACAGTTTTGTAGTTACAACAAGCATTTATGTGCATCATTTTTGTCAGTATTCTTTGAGCAGCCATAGATTATATATTTTTTTTTCTGTTTGAAATAATATTTTCTAACTTTTTAGAACGTATAAAGACATTGAGGTCATCGATTATTGAGGCGGGCTTTAAGCGAAATTACTTCTTTTATTGATATCAGAGATTATAACTGTCGAATAAACATATTCGTTTTCTGTTGCCTATAATAACACATTTTGAGTACGCGTAATCATTGCATGTATTGTCCTGGTGTTTCTGGCGCATTTGACTATTGTTTCACAATAAGTTGAATATATTTTCTTTAACTAAGCGTTACAATAGAGATGGTTTATACCTCATATTGGACATTTATCAAAGTCTCTGAGTTTTTAGTGCTTGAATAGTTTCTCCCTTTTGACTTTTCTGAATGTCTGCGTATCTTTCTCTGATGTAAGCTATTTAGAGTCGCCTCCCTTTGTTTATTTAATGATGACGTATGCTTTTAGTATTATGTAACTTGGAGGAGTCTCTTCTTTGACTGTATTTATAAAAGTGCTTATGCGATGTGTCTTTCTCATCAACTGTTTAATATGAATGGACACAGTGTGTTTTCTTACCTCTGTCTGTAAAACACTAAAAATGTTACGTTGTAAATTAATGTAATTCCTTTTCTCGTATTCAATATACACCCCAGTATGAAGTTATTTATTGAAGAAAGACACTTTATTTTATTTAGTTGGAAATAAATTAAACACATGCTACCTATTAACACAACATAGTTCATGGACCAGAAACGACAAATAGACGGTAGCAAATAAATAAGCAATAACTAAATACTTCTTAATATAAACTTTAATTGAAAATGGTGTCTGCAAAATTAATGATGCAAGGTAATCTGCTCTCCAAAAGCACAAATAACATTCATGTTAACAGACCGCGCGTTAGCCACAGTGGCTCTCTCAGTGAAAAAAAATCACAGCTATAGCTATATAAAAGAGATCAGACTTTTGATATGATGGTTTGGAAGAAATTGGCAAATGAGTTTTAAAAGAAAACGTATGCTGAAAGATTACCGTTTACAAAAGATTACTCCTCTTAAATTATAATTTTGAATTAAAAGAAGTTAACTATTAATCAATACGTCAAAACGATGGTTGAGATATTTGACGAGTCGGAGGCATTTCTGAATTAACACCCAAAGAGGAAAATGTTGTGCATCACCAGGATGAACTTCCAAATTTCAACATGTTTCTGGCAGAAATCAAAGCTTATCAAGAGGTGCATTAGTGGATCTTTGTAACTAAGCGGTTATTCCATAAAGCATGCAAAATTAAACAAGGGTAACATAATTGAAAGCCATTATATAAAAACACAATATCGCAATAAAAATGGATGCAAGTGTTATCATTATAGAAACTCCGGACACGGAAAAGAAAAACACCTTGGAAAACTTGCATAGTTACTGAGCCAGGTTTTTCTAATTTTGCGCCAATAGAAAATATTAGATGGAAATATTAGCATGGACAAAGTTAAAATCCCCAGCACCTTTTTGTTTTGGGTAAAACAAGGCCAGAAAACCTGCGGAGACATCTCGCGATACCATTGACATGTTTGGCCATGGAATCATTAACAAACCTGTGACACAACAATGGTCCAAGAAATTCCGCAATGATGGCGAGAGCTCCGAAGATGATGATGCCCGACTGCAGTTGATAACGGACATTTCAAAGCATTAATTGAAGCCGATCCGTTTAAAATTACATGAGAAATTGATGTGTACCTCGTGGTCGACCAGTACAAATGTCCTTCGTCATTCATAGCAAATAGGATTTTTTCTGCATCAATTGAACCACACTAACCTAAAAAAATCATCGTTTTGAGGTGTCTTAAACGCTCATTCTGCGAACAAAACGACCCAATTCTTCGATCGAATTGTAATGTGTGACGAGAAATGGATCGTCTACGGCAACAGGTGACGTTTATTAATCCAAAAATTAAAAAAAAAAACTAATAGCTAGCCATGGTTCTCCCAATAATGTGCCATTGCGCACAGAAATCACTTTTTCCATAGCTACCAAAGTAATAGATGCACGGAGCTTAAAGTTGATTTCATGCTAGACAACACTCACTGTAAATGAGTAATAGAATATGCAAGAAATTTATATGCTCAGTCCGTAAAATCCAATGTAGCTGAGCAGCGGCATAGTTCCCACCAGTTTTGACGAATATCAAAGCCATCATCAATCGACTAGAGGTCATCTCGATAGCATCAGGCAAGGCCAAACTATTTGCCAAAAACTTTGCAGCTAATTCTATCCTATGCGACGAAGTCCATCAACTTCCCCTATTTCCTTCTATAAAAGACAACACGATATGCAACATACAATTATCTGTGCGTGAGGTCGCTAAGCTAATCAAGAACATTGATTCCAGTAAATCAACTGACCCTGACAGCATTCCGATTATAGTGTTTAAAAAGCTGCAACCAGAACTTTCCCCCACTCTTACAAATAAGTTTAAGCGTTGTCTTAAGGAGAAGTGCTTTACAACACCCTGGATAACCTAATCCGTATGCCCCGTATTTAGGAATTCGGGTGAAAATTCATCTCCCTCTCAGTGCAGTCAAATAAATCTCCCGAGTGTCATGAGTAAGCCACTGGAATCTATATTGAATAGCGATGTAGTCAACCACATCAGCAGAAGAAACCTTCTCAATGATACGCAATATGGTTTCCGTTTTGTTTGATCGACAGCAAATGTGCTAACGGGTATATATCATAGGATTAGTAAATCTCTCGACAAATACTTCCTTTCTAGAGAAATTGCTCTTGACATATCAAAGGCCTTCGATAAGGTATGACATAAAGGTCTACTTCACAAGATTTATAGCTACAGAAAAATGTGTTCTCAATCATTAAATCCTTTCTCTCCGATAGGCTTATAAGTGTAGTGATTGATGGACATACATCATCCATTGTGGTCCCAACTCTCTACATCAATGATCTCCCAAAACACATGCATGTATCATTCGTTTACATCTATGCTGACGACACGACCATCTATAGCAACACATCAAATACCGTAACTGACAAAGTTCTCTTTGATGCTCTCTCTCTTCTGAGCTTAAGCGCGTTGCACACTGGGGGATGAGGTGGCTGTTTACTTTTAATGCATATAAAATCCTGCTATTATATTTATGTCATCAACGCTGAAATGGATGGCTCTCGTCTTGGGGAGGTTCCATGTTTTGAAAAGCTTCTGGGGTTGTCATTTATTCCTGATCTGAAGTAGAACACGTACATCAAGTATGTTGCCAAGGTCGCTGGGAAAATAGTGGGGTCATTCTAGCGCTGAAGAAGATATCTCACAACTGATTCAATTCTCTATCTTTATAAAAAACCAAGTACGTCCAAGGACGGAGTACTGCTGTTACATCTTGGCAGGAGTTGCAAAAAAAAAAGCCTATCCTGAATTGACAGAGTACAAAATAGACTTCGTGGCTTAGTGAGGGATGCCCTTTTCCCTTACCTGAAACCTCTCTCCCACAGAATGGCGTTGCGTGCCAGCCTTTTTTTATTTCCACGGTAAGTGCTCGTCTGAGCCCCAATCTCTGGTCCCCCTCGCCAATCTTTCACGATAAACACCCGTCTAGCTGACGTAATAGATTGTTAACATTTAATAATGTTTAACTACACTAATAAAACAAATAAATAGTATATATATATATGTTGCCCCAAAAATTGAATAAGTAACTAACACTTATATTAATAACCTAATGGCCAATAATAATGAACTTTCATATTCACAAAAAAAAACTATCTATCTATTTATCTATATATCAATCTATACATCTATCTACCTATCTATCTATCTCACTATATATATATATATATGTATATATATATATATATATATATATATATATATAAGAATTATAGCGTTGTTAGAATTGATTAATGGATAAAAGCAGGTGTAAAGGCCTACACTCCAGGAATGTATAGCCGTTATGAGCAGATGAATAAACAAATATATATTAACTGATTCAATAAAGTTTATTTACCTGAATAGTTTGTTGTCTTTTTTTCTTACTATGGATTGTATTATTTATTTTAGATAAAATAAATTCAAAGGAGAACGGCCAGTTATAACCATATAAAAAAAAAATGATCTATCCCCTCTTGATCAGAAAATGATTAAATAAGTAAGAAAAACATAGAGCTAGAGTTGGATATGTTTCTCCACTAATGATGAGTTATATACCCAAAAGAACCTATGGTATATATATACCATCCACAGTTGAAAAAGCAGACAAGGCAAAAACTATTGAATTTATTATTACAGTACCCTATAACGAGCCCTATTTCTAATAAAAAACGAGCCCTAATTCTAATAAGGCCCCGTTCTGTAGTGTTTTGTCCGAATGAAATGAAACTTTGGTCATAACTAGTTTATTATATTCAAAACATCACATCAAAACACTAGAGATTTTGGCCTTATTTGTTTTTTTTTCTCCGTTCTACAGCATATGTTCTAGATGCCCCCCCCCATTTTTCTCCGTGCATTGCTTGAGGCGCGGCACGAAGTTGTCCCTGACGTTCTTACAGACCGAAGTGGTAATGTCTCTCATCTCCACCCTCAAGCTTTCTTCAGTTCCATGACGGTTCTGGGTTTCCCTGCGTTGACTTTGTCCTTAAGATATCCCCAAGGAGAAAAAAATCGGGGAGGGGGGGGCTTAGGTCCGGACTATGGGGTGCCCACTCTAAATCAGTCTTATATAAATACCAATGCCCAACTAATATATATATATATATATATATATATATATATATATATATATATATATATATATATATACATACATACATACATACATACATATACATACATAAGTTGGGCATCGGTATTTTTTGTGAAATTGAAACTACCTGATGCCAACCATACTATAGTCCGTAGACAGGCAAGTTGCTTTAATCTTCTCGAATGTATTGTCCATCTCTTCGATTTTGCGAACATTTTTTTTTACATCTCAAAATTCTCGTTTTGACTCGTATTCTAAAAGAAATTTGCGGTCCATCCTGCATGACTTTTGCCAATAGAGGGGCCTGGTATCGGCTTGTGAAAAAGTAGTATGAAACTATCAATCTGACGCCGGTGATATTCGTAACCGTCAGTAAGTTTAGTCATGTTTCAGTTATCTTTACACCGTCCATCGTTATTCGTCGTATGCAAAGTAAAACATACCATTATAAAAGACGACTCCATTTCTACCGCAATGGATGATATTGTGTAAGAAAGTAGGTTTCATATCTTTATCTCAGAGAAAGCTATCGGGACATATCTACCGTAATGTTTTCGAATCGGCGCGTGTACTCGTCACCAGAGGCATGCCATCCTGACCATCGACTAAGGTACCAAGCACGGCCACCCTCTGTCATCAATGTGGGTGCGTCTCAGGCCGTTTTGGAGAGCAGTGGACTGTGATATGAGATCCTCATTTCGTAAACTGTTTTGTTAGTTCGGGCGAGCACAACAGCCATTTAGTTAAAAGGACGGAGTGGGAAGGGTTGCCACATCCGTTCCGTATTCAGTTTTTGTTGGTCCCCGTTTTCTTGGTAACCTGACATTTTTTTAGTGCAACAACCGTCATCGAACATACCTACTTTGTGGGACTGGCTCGATGATACCCTACGTTACATCTAAATCAAGATCTTCTATTACTTTTTGTCAATGAGGAGGTACACGAATTGGTGAAAACTTTATATCAATGGGTCTCCATTACATCATTTATAATGGGTGAAGTATTTAATGCACGTGAGCTTAAGTGCTCCCATAACAACTGTTTAAAACAGTCTCTATTATTCCCAATAGGGGTAAACGGGATACGAATAACGCTCATATGCTTCGGTGTAACAATCCTAGATCACATGTCAGTTTATTTTTTATTGTGTCGACGCGTCGACACATTTTCCGTGCCAGAGCGTAGCTTGTTGTTTTCTTTCTGCAAATTTATAAACTGATGAACTAGTTGCAAGTAATATTCGTCATCGCGTTGTCCTGGCGCCATTATTACTCCAATTTATTAAGAAAACAATCCTGTAGAAAACAATTCTGTCGGTAGCACCATGTAAACTGGACTTAAAAGTCGGCAGAGTCCGAGACTAGCGATCAATTCGTATACTCTCATGAGGACTGGTGTTTTACATGTTCCGACCAATTCCGTCAGTTGTTAACATTTCCTACGACAAAAATATTTATTCTTAGAAAATGTATATATATATATGTATATATATTTATATATATATATATATATATATATATATATATATATACTGAGCAATATCGACTGAGCTTCAATCCATGGTCCCCCACGCGAAACAAGAAACACTCGTCTAGATGAAAACACTATCAATAATTCCCCCACTCTTTATGTTTGATTAAACCTATACGTAGATCCCATGAACAAAACTTATACCTTAGAACTACACGCCTGTGGAATTGTCTTCTGTTTCCCTGCTTTCCAGCGGACTACAATATGGTTCACTTCAAGTCCAACGTAAACAAGGTCTTGATGAGCCATTTTACTCAAGTTAACAAATTTACCGAATTTCCAAACGATTACTATATTGTCCAATTGACTAATGTACACTAAACCCCTATCCTAGAGCGGTCTATGAGCCTTGATAACTTCTTATGCCTATGTAAATATATATATATATATATATATATATATATATATATATATATATATATATATATCTATATATATACATATATATATATATATATATATATATATATAAGCATAGTGTAAATTGTATATATATAGTGCATTTTATTTAGCGATTTCATTATACACAATAACATAGTTAGTTAAAATACTAGCGGATATTAATTCTATATTCATACCGCCAAGCGATAAATTAGAAAAACATAAACAAATTACATAATACAATGCCATTCTGCTCAAACACTTATTGAAACGACAACGTAAAACAAAAAGGGTATGATTGCGAATATTAAAAGAAAATATTAAAGACGAACTATAAATGGAGATTAAAGATATAGTTGAAATATTGTCCTATTAATATGGTATACATGTCAATGATTTGTAAGTGTGTTCTGAAATATTTCTAGAGGGTCTCGGTAGTTAAATTATGAATACTTATTTAAACTAATATAAACAAACTTTCTCATATGCGTCGCAAATAAAACTTTTACTTTATACAGTATTTATGCGTAAGGAATGCAATTTATCCAGTTTCTTATACATGGACACTGTTGATGTACCAAGGGAAATAAATGCTAGTTTGATATATATATATATATATATATATATATATATATATATATATATATATATATATATACATATATATATATGTATATATATGTATGTATGCATGCATATATATCTACTATATTATAAAGCTTTTAAATAAATGTATAAGTTGTGTGTATGTGTAGCCGTAAATATAAAAATAAGTGTATTATGTACATCATCTTGCAATATGAGCCTATTAATAACGTTTTGATTTGTAAAAATATATTATCAAAAGGAAAGGTAACGTTATCAATATAATATAAATTAATAAATATATCAATATATATAAATATTATATAATACACATGTTTGTGTATATATATATATATATATTATGTATATATAATATATAAAACAATAGCTTACGTTTATATCATATAATAGGTATACACAGACACACACATATATGCACACACATGAAACATATTTACTCATATATAATTAAGTGCATGTATATATGGAATAATATATAGATATTTATATATATATATATATATATATATATGTGTGTGTGAGTGTGTGTATGGGTGTGTATGTGTGTTGTGTATGTGTTTCTCGTACGAAAGGCATATACTACATTTTGTATCTGGCGTATGTATGTATATTTAAATACATATACGTGCATATGCATTTTTATACGTATGTATATATATATATATATATATATATATATATATACTCGACAAATTACTCTTTGTTGACTTAGTTCACAAAAAGACTTTAAATGGACCTAGCTTCATAATAATGCGTTTGATTTTGAATGAGAGTATAGCCTTAAGCTATGTTATGACATTTTGAGTTATTTGTCTAGAGCAAATCCTAATGAAAGGAAAAGTTAAATCTTGCGGATATATATATATATATATATATATATATATATATATATATATATATATATATATATATATATATATATATTTGTATATCAACTTCGTTGCCCTTTGTAACTAAGAGTGATCAACACAATTACTTTTTTGTAAAATAGAATAAAACGGAAATTATCTTACCTGCACATATTGTCAAATATTAATGGCTCAATTGCAAAGAGAACGTAACACCATGTAATACAATAAAATATGAAACATGCAGGAATAACATGGAAATATTGAAATTCTGTAAAACGAGAGTACCAGTCACTGCTGGTAACTGCTAACTGTAGTGTAATTCTTAGCGCAATCTTAGTTAAAGCAATACATTTAAATAACATAATAAAGCATTAAAACGCGCTTAAATTAAGACATAGTAAAACTGTAAAATATAGAACTATACACTTGCATAGAATATTATCATGCAATTACAGATATATACGATACACTAAAAATAAACCATGGCTCAAATATATAGGATTCATATATATTATTTACTTGTTCAAGGATTGTCATATATGTATATTGTTAACCTGACAAAAGATTCATCCCATTGTCATCAATTAATCTTGTCAGCGAATTAACGTCATGTGTAGTTTTCGCAAAACATCTGTGATAGGTTTTTAACTTCACTTTGATAATTTTCAGGAAAACGAGATTTGTAGAACTGCTCCTCTTCCATGGCGACCACATTGGTTTCAATTAGAACCAACACAGAATTATATATTTCTTTGCTAAATTTTATTTTTCCTTCTCGGAGTAACATTGTTGCTAATATTTGTAATCCTAAGATAAAAAAAAAACACTATATGAGTCTTCCACAAATCAAACGGTTTATTATTCATCCGTTTTGAGACTTATTGCAAAGAACGATTCTTGCATAAACAGGTGTGTGTGTGACACTGAAGATTCAGCCATAGTTTAGTTCCACTGATTGTGATTTTCTAGCAAATTAAGGTTACAACAGGCTTCTATGTACTTTTCCAGACTTTGTCTGTCAATAGCTCTTCAAAAAAGAAAGTGAAGTCGTTCCTGTAATTTAAAAAAAAAAGAGTTTCAATAAAGAAACATTCTTGGTCGTCTGGGTGCATAGAGGAATGTTCAAATTGTGGTGTCGAGTTTTCCACGTGAATCAACCAGATCATGAGTTTCTCTTTTTTTTTCCTTTGTCGTGTGTAGTTACTCCATGTGTAATAAGATTGGGCTTGATTAGACATTAGAATTTTTCACAAAATTAATACGTCTACACAATATAAAAAAATATTTGTGTCGTTTTCATTTAAGTTGCATTTCCTGTCGTGAAAAATCCACTGACCATTTTCAAGATCAACTGCACACTTTGCGGGAAACAGTCTACGTAAAAGAAACCCCCAAAATACACAAAATTGCTTCATTAGTGCTGAAATATCAACTAACTTAATTTAACTAGCATTTTCTTTAATGGAAAACATGCCGCGATCAGATGATTTACTCGTGCGTTTTCTAACATATTTAGGACTTCATATAATCGGAAAAATACCCATTGATTCGGTGAACATTGAATGTTTTCTTTTTTTTAATTAGGGTTATTAAGGAACAATCGACTTATCGTCAAGCAAATGCGTGTACAACATAATTTCCACGCAACCATTTTCAGATGTCATCTCTCGTAAGAGGGAACACCATCCTCATGAAACTAAGTTTAAAGTAGTAACTATCAACCATAAAAGGGCAATTTCTATAGAGAGTACGCCAAAGTCTATGCTCCATGTGACTCATTATTATATAAAATAATGTTAGATCAGGTTGTATTTCAGTTAACTCAACTGATGTAATGGAATACATTTTATTGTAGTTGATTTCCTTGTAAGTCACACTAATATATGCACATAAGGGAGTAGCATCGTTATAGGCAAAATAATACTAGATGTGTTTATCAGATTCATGAGTTTCATTATCACACAGCGAAACACCCTAGCCAACAGATGTTGTCGATTGGTGTATACTGGTTTAGATAAAATTCATTTATATGTCCTTCCACTTTTGATTTGAAATGAAATTGATAAAATCTTTGGTGTTGCAAAATTCCTTACATGTCATCGTATCTAGGGTCCTTCCGTGCATATACCGTTAACCACCTGTTAGGCTTAAAGGCAAAATGAATACCTGGCCTATATCAACATGTGATGAAATGGGCTATAAACCAAAATTAATTTGTTCTATTTCTAAATTATTTTTTACATAAAATACTAATTTTAATTCGATCAATAAACCTATAAAAATGTCATCGAAAAATGAAGAAATTTGATTCTTTGCGATTGAAATTTTCAAGAGAGCATTAAAAATATTTGTAAATAGAATTTGTTCGTAAATAAATGATTAAAATTGTAGTATCTATTATATTGAAAGACTTTTAATATAATTTCCGTATCAATTTAAAAAAAAAATCAATATCAGCCAGAGAAAATATCATTTGCGACTGAACTAATTCTAGTTCTTAACAATCATCGTTGATACCTCATAAAATATTCTTATTTACTTCATAATTTAATTACTTTGTTTATATTATGAAATAAATGGTCATCTAAAATATAAATGGCCATTAATTTTTTGACTAAAAGACAATTTCAGAAAAATAGAGTTAAGAAATATTGTGAAAAGCACATTCAGGGAACTAAAATAGGATTTTCATAATATTTAAATAATTTATGATAAAAATGGAAAAATAAATTAATTCCTTTAAGTAACTTTGGTATTTAAAAATCAGTTACTTGAAGAGGAAAAGAACACACAGACAGAAAATAATATCCAATATTTAAACACTTCCACAATTTTTATATATTTTTTATAATGGTCAAATCCATTTCCGATAAGCTATTTGGTTTCGATATACTCAAAACAACTTATTTTTCTTAAATTATATTTTAATTAAAAATAAAGCATTTCCTATGAAAGCTAGATAGATACAATAATTTTATTATTCTACACTTGTTTTAACTGAAACACACTTATAACATGATTTTTGTGTTAATTTATATA
The DNA here is from genome assembly GCF_053919585.1 of Euprymna scolopes. Classification (NCBI taxonomy): domain Eukaryota; kingdom Metazoa; phylum Mollusca; class Cephalopoda; order Sepiida; family Sepiolidae; genus Euprymna; species Euprymna scolopes. The sequence goes on from NC_136485.1 coordinate 40,856,932, forward strand.
ATAACCACTTGTTATTTATGTTGTATTGAGATCAGACGAGAATACAACCCCAATAATGTTATTATACACTTTGTCTCCAACGGGAATATATTATGACATTATACTCATGTTTATAGATATACAATGCGTGTTTTAAAATTTATGGCATATGTCTATTCTGTAGAAACCAGGTACTAACACAGATTACCAGAATTTTATTATGTCATCCCTGTTAAAACTGAAACATACTCATAAACATATTCTTATGCACATCTATACAAAAAATCCTGTAAAAGTTTATTTTAGTTGTTTTATTTTTCATTATTTGGGGGTCAACCGTGTCTGTAGAACCCGTAATTTTTATAAACCATTCCTGTTCAAATAGTAATGCATGACTTTTTTGATAATTGATACTTCTTCTATCAATATATGTCTTCATTTTTGTTTAATAGTAAATCGTATAGGAGGCTATCTGTGTATAGGCGCTCACACACGCGTTCAAATTTATAATGTATATATGTATGTATATTAATACACCAACTCATATATATATATATATATATATATATATATATATATATATATATATATATATATGTATATATGTATATATATATATATATATTCAAAGAGACGGATAGTGATTTTCATTTACATATTCGATTATGAACAAATCGTATTCAAATTTAAGTCTCCTTTTTTATGCTTGAATTAGTCGTTGATAAGCTGTGATAAAATACGATTAAATAGTTTATGTAGTATTATTATTATTTTTCCTTTATGATTAATCATTATGACAACATTTGTCATAATTACTATTGAAGCCAGTTTTTTTTAATAGAGTATCATGAGCATCTACGAAATTATCAACGTCATATAAAGAACCGATGATAAAATTATATATATAATAGAAATATATATTATCAACGGCATATAAAGAAGCGATCATAAAATTGTATATATAATAGAAATATATATTCGGCAGGCATAGCTTGGAGATAAGAGAAATGAATGTTAGAATTTTTTCTAATTTAAAAGAAAACATAATGTGCACAACTTTATGCAGCCATAGTCAATATTATCCAGCATATAAAAAAACACCTTTGATGAACAAAGTACCTATTCGTTTCATGTTGATATTGTTCAGTGAATATTTTATAGCAAATGTAAATTATTTAACAGTAGATGGCAGTTTGTTTTGCTTTAAAACCTCTTTCAAGAGATTTATCTGAGACTCATACAAAATTCATTCCAATATGTAAAATTATTGTTATATTAAACGTTGTTTTTATTATTCAGGTAATAATCAATTTCTACTAGCACTATTATAGAATATTTAATATCAAATGCCTACAAAAAATAATTTTAGATATATAAACGGCAGGAATTTTGTTTTATCTGTTGAGGGATAATCTCAGAAAGTAATTTCCAAGAAACTGAATTTCCAAAAAAGAGGATTATAACAACGATTTAAATGTACAAAAAAAACAAAGTCTTATAAATAGAAAACGACACAGCCGTAAAAATCTACAACCGTCAGGGAACACAGAATTGTGAAAAGAGCCGGCCTAGCAGATAAGCAAACAAAAGTTCATCAGAGCTGGCTAATGAAATTCTGGAGAGTGTTAATAAGAACATACCTGCTAGAACAGTAATAAGAAGCTTATTTGTAGCGAGATTAAATAGATGCACAGCAAGTAGAATCCCATACTTGTCAAAAATGAACAAGAGTAAACGCCTGGAATTAGATAAAAATCATAACAATTGTCTAATTTGCTGATTATTCAGCAACCATTGTTTGAATAGACCAACATAACTTCTATTCCCTAACTGTTTAGGTATCAATTACGTTTTTATTGGGAATACACACCCATTACATCCATTCGAATTTTGTAGCTAATTCTCATATTTTGTCCGCATATTTTTGACACTTCTGAAGCGGGTCATGTTTTCTGTAAAGAAACGACGGCATGTAATCTTAATTATTGAGTTCAAACCGTCAGATTTAGAACGGGGTAAAGTATGGTTCGTGGATGCGAGACTTCTTTATTAACTTGATTGCTGTACTCATGTAAACGCAGAATGAACTACACAATTCATACTAACATGCTGATGTTTATTTACCCAACTCCTTTAATTAAGATATTCTACAATACCATTCCAATTGATGTAATCCTCCAACAATACAGACACCATGTACTTCATATAAAAATTAAATGTGTTGGTTAGATAAACTACGATTAAAGAAGAGAAGTTTATAAAACAGAATTACAGACTAAAATACATGAAAAGTTGCTGAAACTTGATACTACCGCCAACATAAATATAATTTATGTAAAAATGGGTAAATAGTGTTATACACTAAAAAAGAAAGACGTGCTAAATAGTGATTATTGTTAAAGTAGAGTTATCTATATTTACTCCAACATCCTCTTTCCTTAAAATATGAATGTTTTACTCATAATTTCGATTTTCATTAGTTCTCTATAATTGTTACCAATAATGTATCTTTTATATGTTGTATTAGCATACCTGACAAATTCGTCCAGTAATCTCTTAGTATACGTGCGTCAACACTATCACTATTGGGCACGAGATAATTGTTATCCTATGATATTGGGATTTTAGTAAAACTCATGTTTACTCTGAAGAACCACCAGGAGTTGACATCGTAATATGCAAAAATGAAATCTTATGAAAAAAACTCATATGAAAGAAATCCATATTCTTAATTCATAGATAGCAAATAACTAGAATATTACCTGAAATCAAATAAAGGAAATATTTGTTTTTTACTCGTGAAAAATATATACTCAAGCCACGAGAATTATAAGAAAAAAGTTTTTGTAGTAAAAATCAGATATTTTCTAAGGGAGTGCATCACATTCAAATAATGTGGTCAAAACAATAAATGATAGTATCATATATACATATAATTTATTAATATTATATAAAAATTATTGACGAGTAAGTGTATACTTTAGCTTAAATACAAATGCAATGCTATTCATATATTTATTTCTTAAAAATATCAACACACTTTCCCAATATGCATATTTCGCTTTCAATATGTCAGCACCGTTAACAATCGGAGAATAGTACTATTTACAAATAAAAATAAACACTCATCCAAACGAACGATTTACTGAAGCATTTCTTTTTATGTTTACGTTTATCAACAATAATACGTTATATTCTATGAGCAAACTGTATTAATTCAAATGTTACAATAGTATTACACATCTCGCTAATAGCAACAGGCCGTAAGCCAATTAAAACTCCATTGATCTTAATAGTATTGTCTTACCAGAAATATTTGACAATTGGCAAAAAATAGCACGGACAGATTGCAGTTTTTACGATATAATTTGAAAATATAAGGAAAAAACCGTGCGACGAATTTATAATAAAATATGGTAATTTGCCAGACAGGCACAGTTTTATTATCCCATCCTCTTTCCATTGCTATTCATGAAAATGGAAAAGGAAAAACATGGCGCTACGAAGACTGAAATCGACCAATAATCTGATTCATATGACAAATGCAGTATATTCAGCAGTAGATTAATGCAGTGTATCATTTTCCGAATGAAAAATTTTAGTTATGATTATCGATTAATATTCCCTTGAATGTTACAATATACGAAACAAAAATTAAAAGAACATTCGACGATTGGACTGCGATGAACAATAGTATTGATGTCCCCATTTGTATAAGAGCAATGCATGACAGTAAGGTTATCTATGTCTACGAGAAATAAATAATGAGAATACATATATATATATATATATATATATATATATATATATATATACACACATATATGTATATATAAACCTTAATTGAATGAAGTAAAAAAGAAAATTTTACATCTAAGTTTATAATCGCAAACTTACTGTCACTAAAAAATAAACATTAAGAGAAAAAGTAAATAAATATTTTGTTAAACATCAAAAGTGTCTACGTTAGAAATACCCGTGATACTACATAAATCATTATGCCGTCACGGACAAAAACAATTTACGTAAGAAAGCTTTTTTGTTCAATTTTGATGGACTTATAAGAAATGTCTCTCTCTCTTCTTTCACCTCTCCCTCTCTCTCTCTTTCTCTCTCTCTCCATATATATGTATATTTGTCTCTCTATATATACATATATATATATATATATATGTATATTTACATATACACATGTACAAACACACACCTATAATCGCAACCTTACTGTCACTAAAATATATATGCATATATACACATAAATATATATACATGCACATATATATGTATAAATATATATATATATACACACATAAACCCCTACACACATATATATATATAGAGAGAGAGAAAGCGAGATAGATAGATACGCACACACATACATACATACGTACATACAGACAGACATACATACATAAATGCACACATACATATGATGTATTGTTATCTTAAAAGGAGACTGTGGTATGATTTTCTAATGTTCTTTCTATTTGTAATATATTCATATCTAATTGTTCATATGCTTTTGTGCGTGTTTGTGTCTGTGCGTGTTTTTGTGGTACATGCATTTTAAACTTACCTTCTTCATTCGTCGTTGATCTTGCCCACCTGAAATTCACCTCGTTCTTGGAGTGGAGACTGGGAACCTGTTCATGACGAATATTCATTCACTCCCAGACGATGAATTGGTTTTATATAGTTTTATTCACCTTCCAGATATCGATCGCAGAAGAAGGAAAGTGAATATATTTGATTGCGTGGTTATTATTTTCTCACACGTTTGTGTCCCCCCCCAATGAATAATAGGGGTCAAATTGTTAAGCCGTTTGTTCTACAATACGTCAAAACCGAAACTCACTGACTCCAGCTAACCTTATCACGTGATTCACACGCAGATCCGATCAGCTGACCCTCACTTCCGGTAAAACGGGGTTACACTATTATGTACCATATTTCTCTCCTATGTTCGACCTTTTTCCGAATAGATATATATATATATATATATATATATATATATATATATATATATATATATATATATATATATATATATATATATTATCTACAAGTAGTACATGCTAATCGGTGTTGCCCGGTTGAAGCGCCCTGCCGGCAAAAAAATAAAGTTAGTTCGTTCTTGCTGATGCTTCAGGCATCCCTAACACCAGTATGGATCCTGAGCAAGCTCCATCCAGAAATAAAAGAATATAAATATCAGTGACATTACAAAAACAATACAAAAATATAGACACAGTAATCAGCTGAAGTGAAAAGATGTGTAGAAAATAAAGAAAATAATGTAGTATGGAACTAGGCAGGCATGATCGAACCAGTATAGCGAATGATTACAGGAATACGAAAAAAAGCAATCCATTTAACTGTCGGGAGATATAAGGAATAAGAGAGAGAGGGAGAGAGAGAAAGAGAGGACAGAAAGAGAAAAAAAAGAGAGATTGAGTCTGTTATTTTTGACGGACTAAAAGAAAGGAACTACTTACTAGGACAGTTTTAGATCACAAGAATTTATTTTATTTTAAAAGTAAATCCTTTTCAACAATAAACTGAAAACAGAAATTCCCATTTGTATTTTAGATTTTAATAAAAATAAATGGTACCTGTCCACATTGTGAACGTCCCTGTTAAAATCAAAATATCGAATAAAGAAACCAGTGTTATTTTTGTCTTTTTAACAACCATGGTTTAATTTTGTGTGATGCTTTGTATGGCTCCAGCGAAGCAATATCTAATCTAAGTACCTATACGATTTAAAGTGTAATTTAACCCAAAACTGTTACGGTAACAAAACCAATTAAAATAATAAAGGTTAACTCGCAGGCAAATTTAAAGTTTGATAAAAATATTAACATGGTGTTTAAATATGGCGTTTCAATTATTCCAGAAAAAAATATACTATATGTTATGATAAAATAAAACTATTAGAGATAAAGTTATGTTTATTGTTTATTTATGAAAAAGTATTTGGTCCGTAATTTATAAATATTCTGTTTTTGTCATTGGGTTGTACAAGTAGCCCCAAAGTCTGTTATCCAAAAAAGAACACGTTTGGTCAGCACCGGTATATAGATTAACCACATTAAGAAATAAAACATTTTATGTTTTTAACGTTATTATTTAAAATTTTTATAGTATAATTTTAAGTTTAAGTCATTAAACAAGACGAACCCAAAACAATTATATTTAAGGATGAGTTTTCAGATCACCTTAAATATAAAAAAAAACAGTAAGAATAGATAAAAGTGTGTATGTATGTGTATATGCGTGCGTGTGTGTGTGTGTATTTGTATAACAATAAAAAATTAAAATAAAAAAATGAGATTTATAATAATAGTATGTGTTTAATGTATGATTTACAATTTTTACCTCATAATTTAAAATTGAAACATTGAACAATACAAATAAGATGTTGGTTTGATTTCAAATTGGATGTTGTTCCCGGATGCATATGATGATACGTTGAAACGCTGCTTACTTTTTTCTACGTCTGACAAATAATTCAAAATGTTCCTTAATCTTTTATTATTTATTTTCGAGAACAACATCAACACTTTATTTATATTGTGTGATATATTATTTTATAAATTTAGAATAAAAATAATCATTTGAAAACTTAATATTGCATTATTTTTTCTGGGTAAAACAGCGCGGCTAAGTTAAATTAATT
>NC_136485.1:40868589-40921089 GCF_053919585.1 Euprymna scolopes
TATATATATATATATATATATATATAATTCTTTCTTTAATCCACAGATAGAGATCAGCGGGTTGTGAAGTTTCGCCTATGAAAGTATCTGGAAATATGGTACAAGAACAATGATACGTAAGAATTCTTTTTTCTACCTGATGATAAGTTTTTTGAACAGGTAGTAGGAATTTCGACGTGTGTTCTATACGTTTCCTAGATCCATCCGGAATTTTATGCAGAATACACGCGCTGTTTTTAAATGAGATGTCGTCATTTTGAAGATAATGTTTAAATGTAGATTGTAATGAGTCAGAAATTGTTTCGATGTGAGGAATTAGTTCAGCTTTTAAACGCAATCGTGCATTTCCTTCTCCAGTGTTAAAGCAGTTCGGTTTAAGGTGGGCGCAATAGGAATTCAGTATTGATAGAAGTTAGCTTAGGATAACACATTTGCAACGTTATATTGTGTGGTTCAGTCACATTTGTTATTGCTATGGATCTCACTGGATAAAGAATGTTACCGTTTTGTCTTTTATCTGCCGTAAGTATTTGATTGTGTCGAGGAAACTTTAACATATTTTGTATTAAAGTGTAAAACAATACTGATTTACCAGTTCCGGATCGCCTACGTATGCTATGGAGAATTCAAGGCTGTTCAACATTGTATCGATTATCTGTTAAATATGCCTGTACGACCTGGATTCTGAAAGCTTACTTATTGAATTAAATTAGTCCCTGGTGAGTGAAAATAAACCAAACGTTGAACAATCTTTTACAGCAGGATTTTGCAAGTACGTTTTACTTCGAGATTTTTCGGAGAATATTTCACCCCGGTGTTGTTTAGCAAACCCCTCGCCACTAGGCATCGGGTTATTATGATTCATTCTGCTGCATTCAACTCAGTCGAATATTCTGTACAGGCTCTGATATGCTTATTGTGTAGGTCAAAAGAGTTTGCAAAACGTTTATACTGATAAATGCATGATTCAATATTTTCCATTATAATAGCTAGGTTACTCATTGTTCAATATGCAAACATATAAAGTAATTTATACCACAAAATCTGGAACCAAATACTCATATTCTGGGGAAAATATGGATTTAAAAATAATAAGGAATAATGTGAGATATACGAGTTTGTAATCTCATTTACTTCAAAATAAATAACATTTTCATGCATAATTTCATTTGAAACGTTGTGTAATTATGATAATAGTTCCATTTATTGAGAACATTTTAAAAGAAAATAACAGTTATTAATCAAATAACAATTAACACAATAATACGACGTTTAAAACAATTTAACACTTTATGCTCTTTCCTCCATTCCATATCCAATTCATCAGGATCCTATTAAAAGAGAATGTTAATTCATGCACTTGTTGAGGTGTGATTTCAGAACTATCCTTCTACATCCTCTCTCAAAGTTTTTTTTTCTTTACTTCCCGTTTTCGTTAACCCTCCTCTTGAGAACTGACCAGAGGGTTGTTTTTTATCAGACAAATACAGGCTCCGAGGAAGGCATTCCATTAGACGTTCACCGAGAAGCATTGATTGGGTCATTGTCTTGTTGAATAATGAGATTCTGGTTGACAGCATCATTTTGTGAATTCAACCAGGGCAATAAAGTATGTTCCAAAAAATTGCAGTCGTTCACAAAAAAAAATTTGACACCTTCAGGGAAAAGAAAACAGCCAATAGTCTAGCTAACTATAATCTCAACCAATAGTCTAGCTAACTATAATCTCAGCCCAAATAATACATCTCCCTCGTTCCGGTTAACGTATAAGTCGCAAACGTGAGCTATTACCTTTAAAACACCATTCCTTTGTTTTTTAATTTGTTTTTTTTGTTTTTTTTACACAGTGATCACCACTTATCTAGGCCCGGAAGCAACTCAGGGATAAGGGTTGTTGCAAGCACATTACGTTAGTGTGGAGATTTGATGAAGTGCTTACTTAAGGGGGCGGTTCATTAGGAATTTCTTAACGTTGGACTTGAAGACATACAAGTTGTAGCTCGGTGCGAAGCAGGCAGACGGAACAGAGTTCCACAGGCGTGCAGTTCTAAGAAATAAGCTTTGTTCATGGAATCCGCGTTTTGATTTAGGCACAGATATAGAGTAGGGAAACTTTTTCACAGTGGATTCAGCTAGACGGTTGTTTTTCGTGAAAGATTGGCGAGGGTGGACCAGAGGTTGAAGTTCAGACGAGCACCTGCCATGGAAATAACGATAAAACAAGGATAGGCTCGGAACGTCTCTTCTGTGGGAGAGAGGTTGCAGGGTAGAGAAATGGACATCCCCCACTAAGCCACGAAGTCTATTTTGTACCCTGTCAAGGCAGGATAGGCTGTTTTAGCAGTTCCTGCCCCGATATGGCAACAGTATTCCATCCTTGGACGTACTTGACTTTTATATAGATAGTGAATTGCATCAGTAGTGAGATATCTTCTGGAGGTAGAAGGATCCCACCATCTTTCCAGCGACCTTGGCAACAGGCTTGATGTACGCGTTCCATTTCAGATAAGGAGTAAAGGTCAAACCCAGAAGCTTGTCAAAACACGGGGCCTCACCCAGACGAGAGTCATCCATCACAATTGATGCCAGCTGGGGATCAGAGCGTTGATGATGTAAGGATGGTTTTGGATGCATTAACGGTAACCAGCCACATTTTTCCCCCACTGAACCACGCGCTCGAGATCAGAGGAGAGAGAATCAGAGAGAACGTTGTCATTTACAGCCTTTGATGTGTTGCCGTAGATGGTCGTGTCATCAGCATAGATGTCAACGAATGATTTAAGTATGTGTTTAGGGAGGTCATTGACGTAGATCAGGAAGAGAGTTGGGCCCAGGATTTACTCTTGGATCGTCAAGGGTTGCTCTACGCTCCTTAGTCCAGAGAACATTTAAAAAAAAGGGTTATCAATTATAAAGTGGCCCGTACTTTTACCTTCTGAGAGTTGATATCAATAACATTGACACATTTTCTGGTGTTATCCAGTTCGCTATTAGTTTCAAAATTCCATTACGAATCATTTTAGAGATGTCAGATTGTCCTGCATTGTGGAAAACTATTTTTCTTTGTGCTGGGTGGGTTTGATAGCACACTTCTCTTGATTTTTCTCAAATCCTGTGGTGAAGTTACCGTTTCTGAACCACTGTTTGTGCGTTTTTCTTATATCTTGGTGCTAATGACGGAACATTTCACACTTTGATTATCTTGCTTCAAATTGTTCTCAATTTCTAGTGTAGACATATTTTCTGCTAGTAATTAAACAATGTCTATCTTCTCACTAAATGTTAACAGCTCCTCTTTAGTCATTATCTATAAGTTTATGTTACCTGCATGAATTTTTCCTCGCCTGAAAAGAGAAAAAAATGTTTAGCAACAATTAAATTATTTTTTCTTTTTTTTCGAAAAAAATGTAGTAATGAATATAAAAAGAATAGCAAGTAGCCCATGATGAAATTTTAACTGTGCCTTCATTTTTTCACTAAAGATATGTTTATCCGGTAAAGATACATTGTGAAACAACTCTTCCATGTCTTTCATTAAAGTTTCATATTCGGCTAAAATATTATCCGCTTTTAATAAAAATCTCAAATTGGCAAGCCCCCGAATTAGCATCCCTTGTTTGACTTCGTACAATAAATGTTGTAAGTTGTTTTAAAAACATCTTGATTTGCTAGGGTAGCTCCGCTTAAAGTTACGTTGTTTGTAATATCACTTTGTCTAATCTCTGAACGAGAAATGCTCTTGGTTCTCATTATCCTCAGATATTAAATACTGTGGATTATGGTCGACAAGTCTTAACCGATGTAAAGTTGAAGTCTAAATCCTCCGCCTGAGTCACCGTTGCTTTTTCGATAGCTACTGCTGGGGGTGTCTACCGTACAATGTAAGGGTTAGTGACAGAGAGCACATATCTGGAACTGGTATGAGCAATCATTGTTCCAGTAAAGTTCATAACAACTTTGGCATGGTTAACTCCAAATCTCACTGATTTTGATTTTTTTTTTCTGGAAATTTGTGTTCTGGCTTGATTGTTGCGAGAGTAAGATTTATCTTACTTCATACCCATCGAAAGTGTGTTATTCCTATTTATTAAATATATTTGGAGTGTTGCTTCTCCGAGATTATCCGTTGGTATTCTTCTGCCGATTTTTGAATGGTTATATTTGGCTACCTTTTAATTCTAGTTAGTTCCTAGCGTCTTAGTTCATCGTCGTTAGTCGACAGTAAGCCTTGAATAATAATCAGGACATTAACCGTCCGTCAATGAGGGCAATCCTAAATTGTCACAGTGTCTATTAACGGCTGAAGCATTTTTCCTGACCTTTCCCTCTTTTATTAGAAAACATATTTTTGGACAGTTTAATTCATTTAAAAAATTTGACGGCATCGCAGGAAGACTATCGTCTGGTTCATGATGCTGTTGTCCACGACTTTGTTATGTTCTGCAGGTCCCAATTTAAAAAAAAACATGGTTCATCTGCACGCATGATGATAGGCCTCAACATCAAATTCTCTTCAGAAACACGGTGATATTTTTATAACTCTGGGAAGAATGCCAATGGGGAAATCCATTCATGATTTACTCGAAACTGTATATAACTGCCATGTCCTATTATCAACACTTACATCAGTTAGTAGTTCAACGCTTTCTTTTCATGCGTCTGCTCTTTCTTTTTTGCGTTGGATTCCATTATTAATTATACTCCTATCTTCTTATTTGTGTTGCTCTCAATTTCTCACTGTCTATTTAATCCTCTTTCACCTTATCCTATTTTTCGCCGACGAACATTATCAGCTGCACTTCCATATTCTGTCTCTGCACATCTACACCTGTGCTGATTGCTTATGAATCATTTAAACAAACTGAATCGAACCCTCTTACATTACATAAAATATGTATATATAATATCAACAGAAATGCTGGTCTAAACTATGACGTTTAAAAAAGTCTATATTCTTTGTAGATAAAATGAAAAAAGACTCAACCAAAGCGAAGATATAGGAAAAAAATCAAAAAAATATCTACGGTAACAAGCACCTCCATGTAGTTTTAAGGGGGAAAATGTTCAACAACCTCAACTAAAAATGTTGTTCTTGCAATTAAGATCAAGATAAGGAAATACTTGCAGTTTTGCAAAATTTGATATAACAATAATTTACAGTCGGTTTTCGTTACGAGAATCCAGTCGAGCATTCGCGGTTTTGTTCTGAATTCTCGTAATGTCTTGAATGCGGTTTCAATATGTCCGAAGGTTAAGATATTTTTTGTTATTTTTTACATTGTTTTACCGGAAAAATATCAACAGATAATCGAGAGTGAATATTAAAGTTCACATTAATATTTTTTCACAGTTTTTGAAAAAGAAGCGATTCCGAGGTCGTTTTTTGTCTCATCAGAATTATTTCTTGATCAGATCTTTGTATTTTAAAAGATTGGAGAAAAGTATGAGTTTGTTGAACCAAAGTTGGTTGTTTATCCAAAAGAGAGTTTTTGTGTCCTTGTCTAGCAAACCTCCTGTCGCCAATTTGTAGTTCGGTTAATGCGGTCGAGATTAAAATGTGAAATAGTCCAGAGGTTCACTAATAAACGTAAAAATTCAAGTCTACTCTCGGTAATAATTTGTTTCACCAAAAAATACAGAACAGAATCGTGTTTAATGAGGGAGTGCACCAGTACCCAACAAAAAGACGCGCTGTAGATATGCAATGTACCACCTTCACTTGACTAAGAACCAATACATGTGAAAGCAGAATAAATTCATATTCAACACACACACCAGTGCACTCAACGCTTAAAGATAGAAATTTCTGGCATTATATAACCCAGACAAATAAATATTGTCCACAAACAATAATACATATGCTTTGTAAAATTTGGATTTCACACATACATATATTGATGAAAAAAATATATATAAGTGAAAGTGTTTGTGTGCCTGTGTACACTTCCCTACGCAATAACTCTGCCAATTTTTAGTCTATAGACTCGAAATTTGATATTCAGTGTACTTATATTTAGAAAAGTTGATATGATCCGATTTTGGCTAGAAATTTGGCGATTAAGGGGTCAGGGTTCAGCGATTTGTCCTTTGAGGACTTTTACCAAACTCCTCCGTAAATTTTGGGTCTACACACTTGAAATTTTAGCTTCGGTGGATATGGCTCTAACTTAATAACTTAATATGAGCCCACAACAATAAAGGTATAAGGCGTCATAATAGGGGTGAAATTGAAAAAAAAGTGACCGCTTTTTTTTCTTTTTTTTTTCTCAGCATACACCTCCAAATACCCGGGAAACGCCGGACACCAATGCTAGTTAATATATAAAAGTGAAAGTGTCTGTGTGTGTGTGTGTGTACACTTCCCTGCGCAATAACTCTGTAAATTTTTAGTCTACAGACTCGAAATTTGATATGCAGGGTACTGAGATTTGGGGGAAAACGAGCTGATCCGTTTTGGGCCAGAATTTTTGCGATTAAGGGGGAAAATTTCAACGATTTGTTTTTTGAGGACTCTGCCAAACTTCTCCGACAATTTTGGGTCTGCACACTTGAAATTTTACACATAGGTTTCTGGGACATAGATATAACTTAAGAACTCGATTTGAGTCCAAAACAACAAATGTTAATGGGCAAAAACAGAAGTCAAATGAAAATTAAAAAAATTGACTGTTTTTTTCTCAACATACACTTACAAATACCCGGGACACATCGGGTACCCATGCTAATATATATATATATATATATATATATATATATATATATATATATATATATATATATATATATATATCATATATGTATCCTTTTATTCACATATGTTTCTGATAGAGTGCTTTCTATATATATATCAAGCGTATATATATACATGTATATATATATATATATATATATATATATATATATATATATATATATATATATATATATATATAATGAAATACAAATTGCTGTTTAGTTTGCGAAAATGATCCAAGATGGTAAAACTAAACTATATTAAAATAATTCAAGATGGTAAAAAAATCTCTTTTTCCAATTAAACCCAAAACTTACTGTAATTGTGATAACAAACATCTTTTCAAATTCAATAATAATTTCATCCATAACGATGGTATATATTCATGCATAATTGCTGAGCTCTCACGAAATCCTCCTATTACATACATTTATAGTTTGTGTTCGTTATCCTTCTTCCCATCCCCCATCTGATATATTTACTAACGCAATATACCACTCGAGCAGCCCCTCCATCTACAATCATACAACTAACAATAATAATAATAATAATAATAATAATAATAATAATAATAATAATAATAATAATTCTCCTAACATCCATCCTACTACTAACGACACTTATTATATCCTCCAAAACAGTCCTCGTACAATCATTGTCCCGCCCTTTGTTGAACACAATGAACAACATTAAAACTAATCCCCTAATACAAATCAGAAAATTTATATTAATTTCAGAACTCGAGCTTTTAATACAGTGCATACATATATCGGCACTACTTCAAAATTAATTAAGAGAGGAATAGCAAACCATATTTCTTTTTTCAACAACCATAATTCCTATACTTACCATGGATCTTCTCTAATCATTTTAATTAAAAAAATGAATTCTAAAAATACCCCCATCTCACTCAAATAGAATATCCTAAAAACAGTTTAGTGTTATACTCCAGGCTTTAAGTCAAACGCCCTCTGTACAACCGAAGCTATAACTATAATTACGCCCCCTTAAAGTTACACTATAATATATTCTAAAAACGAACTGATATCTTTCTGTAAGGATAGGTCCAAATATAAGTATGGTAATTTTGAAATTACATAGCTATTAATTTAAACCTTCATATATATATATATATATATATATATATATATATATATATATATATATATATATATATATATATATATTCTATAACATTATCGTTTTTTTACATACTTTCTTAATAATTTATAACTTCATAATCCTTTATCTTAATTCTTTATTTCTTCTTTGTTTGAACGGATTTTTATCTGCAATTTCCATTTTAGTATTAAAATATCCCTATCTTTCACATATATCAATCTACCTACACATTCATACGATTTACGTATATTTACTCAGATTTAATATATGCATTTACTTACATACTTACCTGCTTTATCCGGAATTTACAGATAGCGGTCACCCTCTTCCTTTTAAATATTTTTTATATAACTATTTTTTGTTTATTTATTCATTTTGTTAGTTCTATGTATGTGTGCATGCGTGTGGGTGGGTATTTGTTGTGGGTATATATATATATATATATATATATATATATATATATATATATATATATATATATATATATGTGCATGTTTATTTGTATGTAATTATATGTGTGTGTTTGTATTTATTTAATGTTTCATCTCATTTCATTTGGTGCCTTTTTATTATTCCTGCTAATAATTTTATTCTTTAGTAATAACTTGTACATTTCAGTTGACCCCTTTTTCTTCTATATTCTTGGCGTCTCTCAACGTAATCTTCTCCGGGCCATTTTGAAATTGGCCTTTCTATTTTTAATTTAATACAATAACCATTTAATTATTTCTTCACTCATTTTTCTCTACTCCTTCACTCATTTTTCTTAATTACGCCTTACTTCGGCAGAAGAGTTTTGAAGTACTTATATTTTTACGCACATTTTATCTTTCTTTTTATAATATTATTGGAATTCTTTCCCCTTTTCCTTGCCCCTATGTCTTAATTATTCCACGGATTTCCGTCTTTTAGAGTCTCTCGGAACATCTTCCAATTACGCGATTCCTTTGGAAGTTACTTGTGCGAATGGATATTTAAATAACTTTCTTCGATTTGTATTTTTGGATGTTACCGTCATTGGATACTTTACCCTTCCCCAGACTATCCAGTCCCGTGAACTCCCTTTTTTGTTCACTCTATTTTTCATCAAATAATTTCGGAGCAAAATCCGATCCTGTATTTTGCTAAACCCTACCCTCTGATAAGAAGGAAACTATTTCATTGAAACCCCGCGGATTAAGGTCTATCCACTTGTTTAGTATTTCATTTGCAAATTAAGTATGTGTAACTCTGTTTCAAAGTGTTTAACATGTGTTTACTACTTGCTATATATATATATATGCATATATATATGTTGCTATATATATATATGTTGCTATATATATATATATATGTTGCTATATATATATGTTGCTATATATATATATATATATATATATATATATATATATATATATATGTATATATATATATATATATATATATCTATATATATATACACGCGCATGGGAAGCGAATGGTTGCCTTATAGAGGTGCAGGGTATTTTAGGCGTAAGAAATTTACTGGCACGTTAGAGAGACCTCTACCTTCTTTGCAGCAGCCTTGGCAATGCTCTCAATCTATATATTCCAGTTTATATTCCATGTTAACGGTAGGCCGAGGAGTTTTAAGGAAGTACTTTAGGCAGTATGTTCCTGGTCAATGCTATTAGTGGTAGAACAGGTTTTATTGTAATGATTGTAGGAAACAAGCGTAGTTTAGTAGCATTGAATGTAACCATCCATTTTTGTCGCTATTCCACTACAGTGGTAACATTCAATGCTGTGAAACTACACCTTTCCCCTTCAATAACACAAGAAACCTTTTCTACCACAAATAGGAATGGCCAAGAACAGACTGCCTGAAAGCACTTCCTTTACACTCCCTGTAGGTTGGAGGTCATCGTCTAGTGTTACTGACATTTCCTTATATATGTGTTCATTTGTTTTCCCCTCCTACCTGGTATAGAGGGTGGTGGTATCGCCAATTATAGCCATCTTCGAAGAATTTAATCAGCGAACCATTTATGGCTATCAAGAAAAATAAAGATCACATGATATACCCTTGGGGTACTCCCGCATTCATATCATATTGTTTGGATGTACGACCGTCGAAGGCAAATTGTATTTTTCTCTTACTTAAGTAGGATTTAATTACATTATTGTTGTGGGGTATGACCCTGTAAATGTACTGTTCTATCCATTATATATACCATAGACATTTTGATCCCAGCTGTGGATTAAACACCAGAGCGACCCTCGCCTACTTGTTGACGTTTACTTCTCATTTCAGTTATAACCTTTCTACGTTGTAATTCTAGTAATACATTTTTTACACTCTATTCCGCTGTTCTGTTTTCTTTGTGGCATATTGCAAGCAATAACACTGGCGTCAGTGGATTCGGAGAACGTACTCACGTTTAAAAAATACTCGCGTTAAAATAGTATTATTAAAATAGTAACGGCGTCTAACTCAAATCTTATCAAGCCTAAGGAAGCGTCTAATATTAAACTTGCAACTAAAAAAGCAAAAAAAAAAAAAACAAAGCAGATTATTTAGTCAAAAAAACAGTTAAAAAGAAAAAAGTTCGTCACGACTTTTAAAGAAAGCGCTGTGCTTTTGCAAAAAGAAACAGGCTTGTCGCGACGTAAAAAAGTAAAAGTTTATACTTTTGGAAACAGAATTCGTCACTTCTGGTTTTCGCTGCTAAAATCGGGCATTATTTCTCGTGAGAAAAATATACGCTTGATTTTTTTTCTTTAGATAATGCACTTTTTATATATTTATGTTTTTTTTCTGTTCATTTTATTGTGTAGGACAAGAAACACGAAAGTATGACACGTTTTTGTAAAATTCAGCGAATGTTTTGAAATTGCTAATGCGGACAAAGCAAAATTGACAATTTTAAAGTGCCGTTGGAACATTTGACTAAGTTGCATATCGATGCCGCAAAAACTCAGTCAGAAATCGAGGAACAGCAAAAGTAATAGCGAAAACAGTTAACGGAATGTTAAATACGAAACGCAAAGGAAGTTCAAAAACAGTTAGCCGAACGTCAATTACGAACAGAGGAATTGCTTCCAGAAATTGTTAAAAATATTGCCAACGCGGAAAGCAATTCAGCATTTTATCAGAATAAAATACTGACCGCGATAGAACATTTGAAATACGAGGAAGAGGAAAAAGCATTCGCAATTTTTAGCGTTATGGAGATGTTTTTTTTTAATATTTATTAACTGCGGCAACTGGTTTAATAAAAGGAAAACCAGACTTTTACAACGAAAATATTGGCAACGCCTGGACATTATTAATTCGTGGATTAAATCTTGCCTCAGAAAACAGCAGATTTATGATTCAATGAGACGGCACATTTGTTTTCTCGTCTCTTTTCCATAAGCGTTGGAGATGTTCGAATGTGGTAAAAGACGATAATGACGATTTTGCCACCTACGCAACTGTAGTGAACAAACACTGTGATGACTTTAAGTTGTCTGACTTAACAGCAGCCTATTTTAAATGTCTTGTGTTTGGGCAAGTGTTAACCCCGGGAAAAGATGCATAAATCAGGCGAAGAGTCCTTACAAATTAGAAAATGAATCGAACTTAACACTTAAAAAATTGACTGAGGATTGTCAAAAAGTAGAACTAATAAAAAATGATGCAAGAAATACCGAGGCAGGCATCGCGAATATAAAAGAAAATTAAGGAAAACCGTCGAAATGGCACACAAACACTAACCAGCGAAACTCAGAAAAACTAAAAGCACTGAGCGCTTGTTTCAAATGTGGTGGAATACATTGGGTAAGGGATTGCCCATTTTTAACAAAAATATGTCATTTATGCAATAGATCGGTGATAAAAGTTCGCACTATAGGAACACTCAGAATAGAAGCCGTGTAGGTCAAACCAGAACTAAAGACGCCGTAGATGAAAATCCACGCAAATATGTGACGGTTAACATTTATAGCAAGGCTATTAAATTCCAATTAGACAGTGGCTCGGATCTTTCAATAATACATCTCCAAACGTTGAAAATCTTACAAAAGCTGACTATATTAAAAACTAACAAAACGGTGACGGCCGTTACTTGTACAAAAATTCATTTTGACGGTGAATTAATTACAAACGTAACTTTACGGGGGGAAAAGCTACGATTGTGTGTGGTAAAAGATAGTGAGAACCTGTTCGGTTCTGACAGCATGGATGATTTTTATTACCTGATAGTAGTTGACTCTTATTCTAAAGTGCCAGAGGTACTAAGCTGCAACAAACCGACCACGGCAACAACGACACATGTTTTATTGGAATTGTTTGCTCGGTTTGGGGTTGTAGACTGTCTGGTTATCAACAACGCTACGCAGTTCACCTCAACAGAGTTCAGAGAATTCTGTGAGACAAGCATAGTACTACACCCCAGTATCACGACAGAAGCAACGGCCAGACCGAACACTTCGTCGATACGCTTAAAAAGGCATTAAAAAAGGCGTCAGGTACATCGAATGAGAAGGCCCATCAGCAATTTCTGCAGGTTTAGAGAATCACAAGAAATCCGAACAAACCAGATGCGGGATCCCACGCAGAAACCATGTTTGGGGGGAAAATGAAATCCGTATTTGATAAACTGTTACCAAACACATAGTACACAACAGAACCTCTACAATCCCAACGAAAAGATTTAACAGCGGAGATAACGTATATTTTAGACATTTTAGAAATAAAGATTTTTTTTGGGGGGCAGGACACGATCTTACGAAGAATCGGCCATGTTACATACATAATTCAGGGCCAAAATTTCCAACAGAAGAGGCACCTGAACCAATTCAGGAAACACTTCTACGAGGATCAAGAAGAAGCACCGCAGGATGTCAGTTAGGTGATTGAAACTGTGTATGACTGTTTTGACATAGTCCCTCCAAAAGGGATGTCAGAACCGAGACGCTCCAACAGAAAGAGGAAGCGTACAGACCCCTAGTGGTCTGCCACAAATGGAGGAAATACTTATTTGTACAACCGCGGAAATCAGCTTGGGAGGAGGTGTGCGGAATCACCCTCTTAATGGGCTGTTCTATCCATTATATAAGCCAGATACCTTTTGATCCCAGGTGTGGATTAAACACCAGAACGACCCTAGCCTACTCGGTGACGTTTACTACTCTTTTCAGTTGTAACCTTTCTAAGTTGTTGTTCCAGTAATACATTGTTTAAACTCTTCCGTTGTTCTGTTTTCTTTGTGGCTTATTGCAAGTCTTAACAATTATGTATTCTTCCAGTAATACAATAGTGTCTAAATTTCCTTAGAAGACCATCCTGCCATACCCTGTCAAAACCCTTAGATATATCCAGGGCTATCTCTCTACCCTTTCCTGTTTTTTCCAGTGAACGGTATACACGTTCAGAGAATACAGGTAAGAAATCTGCTGTTGTACGGGCTTGCCTGTATCCACATTTTTTGTCGACCAGGAGTGTAACAGCTGTTTAGCTTAATTAATTAATGACTCAAACATTTGGCGAAAAGTGGGAGGAGGTTAAAGGGGCGACCATTGAGTTGGTCAGTTCTTTCACCAGAATTCTTGAAGACAGGTACCACAGAAGCGGTTTACCAGCAGTCGTGAAAGCAAGATTCCTTAAGGTATTTATTGTAAAGTTTGGAGAGACCTGGAGCAATATCAGCAGAACATTTTTATTATTAGCACAGTTGGGATGAAATTTGGTCCACGTGTTTTTGAGGTGTCTATGCTTTTTTATGATACCCTGCACCTGAGACGGGGTAATTAGCAAATCGTCTAGCGTGGTGTCTGTCCGCAAAGGAAAACCGGCGAGGGAGTTGTTTGCCGGGTCCTGTGTGGAGTTTGAGGCTAATCGACTGGCAAGCAGATTAGCCTTGTTGGTTGTCATGCAAGCAACCTCATAATTGTTTGATAGTGGGGGATCCGTTGACTGCCCATTATTAACTACACTGTTGTAAATTTTTAACTAATCACGGGTGCCTAATTGCAGTGATTCGATGGGTATCCTGGTTAAATAGATATAATCTCCCAACATCCCACATTTCTCTGCACTCAACCAGTTAAATAATGCACAAGATTTCGGTGTCGATGATTTGATATGTTGCTTACTGCTTCAGACACAAAATTATTATGCAGGATATATAGTTTAATTATACTTTGCTGTATTATTTTTAAGGACAGCTGTGCCATTACACTGTATGTCTATTTTACGTTGCAGTTTCCGCACGATCATTCAGCGTTATCGATTATGAGATTAATTTCCGAATTGGGGTGTGTTCCTAAACATCTCTGCTCTTTCGGTAGCATTACGTTAACATTATTGTTATTATTATAAAAAATATTCATAGACGTTGTAGTAATTGTATTAGTGGTGGTATAGTTTTCGAACTAATACCTGTAAAGTAACTAACAAAATGGCGTAGTCTGAATTTAAGAGACGGCAGTTCTCTCCATAACGTCTCAAAATATTTGCCACTGAGTTATCCGACAATAGGTAGATGTCTCAGCGCTTATTATACGTGGTAAGTACTGATCAGGTTGGCGATCCCCTATTTTTTAAGTTTATCCCAATTGACTGCTGGGAATTTTCTGTTCTGTGTGGTTGTAATATTTATTCTTTCTTCATTCATTCTGTTGATTTTGTTCGATAAACTTGTATAACTATTCCCAAATTCTACGTTTTATTTAGCAATCTAGCCGTTTTGTTATATTTTTCTGGTCTATATTCTCTTCATTTTCGAGTTCGAGTACTGTTGCTAGTATCATACAATAATTAGGGTTATTTTAATTTACTTTATATTCCATATGTTGTTACGCTCTCTGGTTATTTCTGTGTATTTTACACGCTGCTTATTTTTAACCTGTTGTCTGCCGGGACTTCCACATCTAGAACCTGCCAGGATCGTTTCTTCTAGATAATATGTGTGATTTGCGTACTTCTTGCGCTACTGATTTTATCTCCGTGTACCCTGATACCTCATAAGATTTAATGACACCCATTGTTAAAGAGATACACGTCTTTTTATTTGTGCAGTTTACGTGCTATCTTAAATGCAGTACATTATATAGTTTCTACTAAGTAATTCCTAATTTTAACGTGTTTAATCTTAAATAAGTTCCTGACTAATTTTCTGCGTGTGTTGTATTCTTCAGTCTTGTATATCTTACATCGATATAATTTGCTTTCATCAAGTAATCTTATGCAGCTATTTTTTTGTGATTCGGCCATTCGGTTTAAGTGTATTTATGGACCCATGTTAGGCTGGTTTCTGTGAGTTTCAATTTAATAATTTTTATTCGCCGTTTGTATCGTTATTTCTCTTCATATTTGCATTCGTTGCTTCTCTTTAGAAGTTTCTTCTTTCTTCGTATTTATGTTTTTATCACTACATGCATTATATTGTTTCAGTCTCCGTTGTAAGTATGTTGGGGTGCCATCAACATCCAACATATTCGTGACAGTAAAACCCATTTTTTAATGTAGGGGGTTTTACAAACCCCTTGATGTTGTAAGAGACCTCATGAATTCCACAAGTTATTATATTAAACGTATTAGACGCAATGAAAGAAAAAGATCTATACATTCATTCAGTATGAAATGTTTTCCATACTTTACTGACCAAGTAAGTATTAAAGGAATGGACAAAGTCACTATTTACGTCACATATAAGCGACTCTGCAATATGTTCTTCTAGGTTTATAAGTTTTAAAAAATCATACTCTGATAAATTCCCGCATAATGGACGAAACATCGATAAAATCAATAATGTATATACGGATATAATATAGTATAATGCCAAATAAGATAGACATTGGAATTTTAGTTTAATAGTTCCTTCTCTTAATGTACATGTGAGGAAGAGAATATATATATATATATATATTTATATATATATATATATATATATATATATATATATATATATATATACACATAAGGTACGTGCAATAAGTAAAGCCCCTGACGCACTTCCCATAGGGGTGGAACAACGAAACTTGGCATAGATATTAGTTTTCCTCTACGCAGGAACCACACAGATGTATGCATTTCTCACATCCTATGATGCAGCTCTGAATACCGTTTTTGTAGAACCCCCCCATCTTGGGCCTCCAACCAAGACGTAGCTTCAGAAATCTTAGCTGCATTATCTTGGAAAGGCTTTCCTTTCAAAACAACTTTATGGCTGGGAAGATGTGAAAGTCAGAGAGTGCAAGGTCGGGAGAGTAAGGAAGATGGAAGAGGATTTCATATCCACACGCCCGTGCTTCTGGTTTAGCGACATGCGACTTATGGACCGGAGCGTTGCTCTGCAGGAGGAGAGTACCTTTGCTGATCTTGTCCACCTTCTTGATTTTGAGATCATCCCTTAATTTCCTCAAAAGTGAAACATAATAGGCTCCTGTAATTGGGTTACCCTTTGCTAGGAAATCTATCATCACTACCCTGTCTTGGTCCTAGCAGATTGTGAGCATAACATTGCCAGCGGAGGATTGTATCCTTGTCTT
Source organism: Euprymna scolopes (assembly GCF_053919585.1). Lineage (NCBI taxonomy): Eukaryota > Metazoa > Mollusca > Cephalopoda > Sepiida > Sepiolidae > Euprymna > Euprymna scolopes. Next base: position 40,884,938 of record NC_136485.1, read on the forward strand.
CTTTAGAAGTGGTGAGTCAAAGTGCTTCCACTGCATTGACTGCATTTTGGTCTCAGGTTCATAGTGATGGACTCAGGTTTCATCCTGTGTAATCAGTATTTTGAAAAACTTTTACTCATCTTCTTGGCACATCTCCAAATGAATCCTCCTGCAATCGACGCGTTCTCTCTTTTGGAATGGTGTAAGCAGCCTGGGAATCCGTCTAGCAGACCCCTTATGCATATGCAAATGGTCATGAATGATAGTTACTAAAGACCCTGTACTAATGTTGATATATACGGCTATTAACTCAATAGTAATGTGCCGATCTTCAAAAATGGCACCCTCCACTTGACGGACATATACCTCATCAATTACAGAAAGGGGAGCGACCTGGTCTTGAAGCGTTTTACACATACTTCCGGCCATGTATGAATTCACGATGCCAGCGTTTCATATCATGTGACATTATCACGATCAGGTCCTTTCATTTCATCAAAAGTCTCATGTGGTGTGAGTCATTAAACATACAAACACCTGATCACTGCTTGACATTCAACAGGCTCCATTTGACACATGACTCAGTTCGAACACCTGTAAAACAGAAACCAAAATTAGATAAGACTTTAATTTGTCACATAACCGTAGAAATATAAATCCTTGCACATGCATAATTTAAGCTAGATCAGACAACTGAAAGTGGGACAGGAGCATTACTTATTGCACGCCTCTCGTGTATGTATATATATATATATATATATATATATATATATCGGAATTTGTTTCCAATCGTCATGTACTTCGCTTGTCACTGGTATTTAAAAATGGCGTCTCAGAATTGTGGTTGCAGATTGCGCACCTCCTGCCACAAAATGTTCACGCGCAAACAACCCTTCCTGTGCATACATAGTCTGTCCAAGACTTACATAGCCTGCTTTTTTGTTTGTCATTTATATATATATATATATATATATATATATATATATATATATATATATATATATATATATATATATAATATACATGCGTAATGTTTAGTATTTGTTGTTAATTCAATGCGTGTCCGTTTAATCGAATCTTATTAGAACAGTTTCCTCGTTTTTCATGTCATTTCATTTGACAAAATTGTCTACTTATTGTGGCAACTGAAGCACTCCCCTTTTAATTATTGGCGAGGTTCAGCTGTCGCCTTATAATCTGCTAAACTTTAATTTCCGTCAATTTCTATGTAAATACTCAATTACATTTAGCAATTATTTTTATGTTCAATCATTTAGTAATGTGTGTGTTTTCTTGCTATTTTACAATGTGAGTTAGAATTTTCTTGTACGTGCTTTCTTTTTTGATTCATCTAACTATATACTTATAGCATACAGAAGTATGATCGCCTAAAGAATTATTCATAAACCTGAGATAAAACTTATTCAAAAGAAAGAAAATCACGTATTGTCCCGATTATTAGCTCTTGTCAAATCTAACTTTTTGTTTATTGATAAAAAAACTAATCGCTGTTTAAAGATGTGCCTGTGTGTGTTTTGTTTTAAATCTCAACGTTTGCGATACACCCGCACACATAAGCGCCCCATAATATATATATATATATATATATATATATATATATATATATATATATATATATATATATATATATATATATACATTATGGAATTATATTCAAGAAGGACGAACTTTTTTCATATACAATAAACTCCAAAGTATAGAAAACTATTTCATTGATTTTACATTGACAACTTGCCATATTGAATTAAAACAAAAAAAATATTATTTTAATTTTTTTAATACAACGTTTTATAGTTTGTATCTTCCGTACGCACGCATTCTAGAACATTGTTCTAATGCAAAATCTACTGCTGTAACTGTTGTGGTTCTCTGCATTCCAGCGTCAAGAATATTAGCGAAAGTACAAGAGTTTACTATTGAATGAGCTTAACAAGAAAAAAAACTATAAAGACATACATTTGCCAGTGCAGTGGGTCAGAACATGTTAACAAGACTAAAGATCATACGGTTACCACATAATGCTCGAACAACTGTCATGGTTACTGGTGACATGGTGCGTGACATGGTTACTGGTGACATGGTGCGTGATGTTGCTCTATCTTGTTGAAACTAGTGATCTAGTGTTTTATTGTATGATGGCATTGTTCGGTAGTATTGTCTCTTGACCGGTTTGGCAATAGGTATGATAGATATATTTGGGGGGGGGAATTCATCCCCCTTCTCTTTATCTCTCTCTATCTCTCTCTATCTATATATATATATATATATATATATATATATATATATATATATATATATATGTATATATTGAATATAACTCTTCATGGACAGCATAAAATATAATTTTTGGCGGAATGAAAATAGTTTATCGTCAGCATATATTCCAGGGTTTATCTATTTTCCCTTAAAAATAACTCAAATATTCACACTAAAAGCTAAATCTCTTGCAACAATTGTGAATACATCCCTTCGGGAAAGTTGTCAATATTAACATATATTATGTGAAATATCAATATTTTGTGTGTGTCCCCCATCATTATCCAAAACTTGTGTTACTCTTCTGAGCATGGAGTTTACTAGCCTTTCACATGTAGCGACTGTAAGGTTTTCCACTCTTCAATTACGACGTCGTGGAGCTAGCCGATATTAGAGACTTGCGCACCTCCACCTGCTGCTGTATGATGCTCAAAAGCTGTTTTATTATGTGCAAATCTGGAGACATGATTGCCGTTAGCCTACATTTTAATCTACATTAAACAATTACACCAGAACATTAACGCCTCCTACGTTTAACACACTGAGAAATAATACCAGCTTTGTAAAGAAGAAATGCATCAGACATGTTAATTGAATAAAATAGAAAATAAATCCGGTGTACTAAATCTACACATATAACATTAAAAACTTTCTCATATATATTTTATCATTTATAATTCAACACATATTATAACCGGATTGCTTAAAATATGCTTTATAGCAGAGTTTATAGTAAATATGTTATTGTTATGAGTAGTAAACATTTTGAATTTCTGATAGTGAATCGAAGCGATACAATAATATAGCCTATTATTATTGGTGTTATTTGTTATGAGCAAGTGCGGTGTACTTGGTCATAATAAATAATCGTATTTATTCTCAATTGGTACCATTCAGTGCGATTTCAATATATTACCCTGTCTATTGAATCATTTATTTAGAATCATGGTCGTTTTCTATTATAAGCAATAGAATTATATTGCCGTATATATATATATATATATATATATATATATATATATATATATATGTGTGTGTGTGTGTGTGTGTGTGTGTGTGTGTGTGTGTGTGTGGATGTGTGCGTGTGTGTGTGGGTGTGCGTATATACACACTTATACATACTGATATATATATATACATATATACATATATAAATATGTATATATATATATATATATATATATATATATACTAGCAAAGGTACCCGTCGTTGACTAGGTTCAAGAACAGCCTATAAAAAATGGACTTTGGTTTATTAAACTATGATAGGTTATGAAAAGGAAGGGTTGTAAAGGGATAGCTTCGAAGTCGGGGGTATCAAAACCAAAGCAAAATATGATGAAAGTAAAAATAATATAGATAAATCCCATAATTTATTATACAGTACCTGTTCACACTAAAACACTTATCACAATATTTTGTGGGTCTATATTAAAAAAAGCTTGTTAAACTTTGTGACATATTTCCATTCTATGGAGGCGAGGTGCGAACTAACTACCTATAATTTTCTTGTTCCATACTCCTCCAAACTGAAACATGATTATCAAAGTATACTTATGCAGACAGATATGACATATTTTTCTAATATAACTTTGTACCTATTTCCATTATATGGGGGCCAGGCGCGAACTTACACCCCACAATCGTATCATACCATCCCTATTTAAGTTAAAACATACTTATCAAAGTATTCTTATGTACATCTATATCAAAAAGACTTGTACATTTTTTTTTTTAATTTTGATTTCCATACTTTGTGGACCAGCCGCGAACGCAAGCCCCACAATTTTAATGAAACACCGTTCTGCAGGATCAAACATACCTATTCCTGAGTCTCGATAAATTTTCTATCATTATATGTAATCGGTTTTTAAAATAGTCAACCAGATAGGAACCTATTCGAGACCAGACACACATAGAGGCATGCAGCTTTATATATATATATATATATATATATATATATATATATATATATATATATATATATATATATATATATATATATATATATATATATATATATATATGTGTGGGGGGGTACCGTCTGAATTGTACAAATATTTGAGGCATATCATTGAATACATGCATATATAGAGACAGTAATACGGCACAAACACAAAGGATTTTCGAAGACTGTCTAAAATAAGGAAATACAAAATAATGTAAGATAAAAGATAAAAAATAAAATTAGATACTCAGTTTTATTAAGGACAAATCAGTGGTTTTTACTAAAAAAAATGAAGGGAGAGAAAATGAGATGTATTATATATGGATACTAGATTAGTGGCTCGTTGAATCAGTACATATTGTGCTATCGATGAAATCGTAACTATACGGAATTAACGGACACTAATATTCGTGACGGAGACCGTGTGTGTTTCATAGTAGGTAAATAAAAGTAAGATATATGTTTACTTCTACTACATAACAAACACATTAGTTTGAAATAAATTAAAATTGAAAAAAAATGTATAAATTTCGAGGCTGCTCGCAAACATATGAGAGTGTGATTATCCTAACTAGATTTTACACACTTACATACATTATATACGCGCACACACACGCACACACACCTATATATATATATATATATATATATATATATATATATATATATATATATATATATATATATATATTTATACATATATTGATGAAAGTTTTATTAGTTTCTTATTTTAATGAGATGCACTTAACTAAAGTTTATGGAATCCTTTCAAGGCACACATAGGTATTAGTATTAATTTGTTAAGCATGCAACAAAGCTCTATAATAATGGTATAACACACTAGTAAGTTTACGGATATATATATATATATATATATTTGCGCGTCTTTACCGTGATAAAAATCTATGATTTCTATAAGTTGCCGATTTTTTAAAATGTTATTCAATGTAACGTTTTAAAACTTAAGTTTTGAACGTAAATAAATTTTAAATTAGATAAAATCGTAAAAAAATTAAAACAACTACGTAGCGTTTTGTGAGAGATTAACTCTATAAACAATAAAGAAAATATATAGGAATTGCAGGTTTAATGTTCCTTAATCGTTTTATTTTTCCTTAACCCACCGATAACTGATGAAGTGTCACATTTAATGCTTTTAGGGATAGTTATATATTGCACTATTTTTGTTGTGTTCTATTCATAAAAGATATGAGTTGACAGTTTATTAGTGGATCGCATTAATATTGTAAAATTATACATAAACTGTTTAAATTATTTTGATGATCAAAATTATATTGCGCCGAACTTTTCAGCAAAACATGTTGTTAATGTAATTAACTTCTTAAAAATTCTGGCCAAAATGTGCAACGGAAAAACAACAATATTTTAATATAAGATTATCATATTCGTCATGTAATGTAAAATAAATACAAAAATATCGAATAGAAAAAAATCCATTTTCAGCAAAAATATTAGAAGAATAAACATATGCTAGCATTTAGCATAAAAATAAGTTTTATCACGCAAATATTAGATAACAACTGTGTTATATTTTAATGTAACTCGATCCAGTAAATTTGCACATATGCAAATCACATTTGTTGGGGTTTTTAATATGATTTCAATTTGCAATTAAGCGACAAATAAAAAAATAATTGTAGGAGAATCATATTTTTTATAATTTTTTCGGGATTTTAAAAGATTTTATCCATCTTCATTTTCTTAGAATTCTTTAAAATAGAATAAATAAAAATGATATACAAAAACAAATGATATACAAAAAAAAATGAAATACCTCTCCGGTAATAGGTAAGTTCATTTTAACACTAAAAAATGTATACAAAAGAAAATCAAAACATGCAAAAAAAAACATTTAGTACATGTCAAATGTAAACATGGGGCGATTATCCCAAGACGCAAGCGTTCTACTCCGGTTCTGAATGTTTGAAACCGAAAAGGTTCTACAATTAGCCAAGCTTATCTGATATAATTTTTTGTTACATTTTATTACATTAGAATAGTTTCGGCATAAAATATATCAACTTACGAATGTTTACCCATGAAATGCGTTTCTTGCAAATAGTTATAATCAATATCATATGTACATAATTTTAGAATTATTTATCAATGTTCACACGAGTTAATGTATTTTAACTCACGGTGTAAGATAAAATGGCCACTTATGTACACAACTAACATATGTTTTATTGCATATATATATATATATATATATATATATACATATATACATATATATATAAATATATATATATACTGATAATTGGACTATTTTATATAGTGATATATGCTTTTGTTGACATAAAAAATTCGTGATACAATACATACATCTCACGACAGTACAAACTGTTTTCTCGTTATTACAACATGGTGTATTTTTCTATATTGTTTCTTTATATTCTCTTCCTTAACTGTCTCGGGATAACGAGGACAAACATTTTTGAACAAATCATATAGGGCGGTAGCCATGTATAAGTATAAGTATTATGACCAATAACGGAATTACATCCGATACAATTATATTTTTTATCCGTAAAAACAACCTGCCTTAACTACCTTTTTTCGTTATTTAATCTTAATCGATAGAGTATTCGAGTAATGTATAATCTCATTGTCTTTACTAAAGTGTGTTTGTCGTCTGTACTTCTTTCTTTTCAAATCTTTATCAATAAGCCTAAGGAAAAATGTTCTACTCAAGTGTTTGTATTAAGAGAGAACAGAGATAAAATAGTTTATATATCACACAACCTATTGGTTTTATTTTCTTGTGGATTATGAGTCTCATGGAATAGTATGTTCTCTCTGGATACACTTATATACATGGATCGTAATAATGTTGTGCTTCCGGTTTGAACACTTCGGCATTCGTAGAAAATATTTATATGGTGCTGCTTCCATTAGTTATCATATTTTGAACACTGTGGGTGGATGGCAGGAATAGTTACTCATGTATATACGTATTACATTTGGTATATGGACAATTTAATATTTTTTCTCGAGAGGTAGTGTTGCATCACAAAGTCAACTTCGCATCAATTTTCGTTTTTTGTTGTCTGGATCTTAACTCCTTCAAAAATAAATATTTTCTTAGTTTGTCTATTCATTAAATATGCATCCATACCTAGAACTCCATCCTCACACGAATACCCCTACTACCATGACCCCTTTCCTAAGATTAGGCGTCTACGTTCCAAGCTTCTATAGGTAGAACCCCAATTGCAGTGGCCGAAATCGGATATATTGTTCCTAACCGAAACTGGCATAGGGCCGACTACTTCCCTAGATACGTTCATAAGATATGGTTTTTTGACTTAACATCTAAATCTGACCCCCAAGATCACCATGAGCATCGAATATGTGCCTACATTAAGGATGGCTTTCCGTGCCGTAGGGATATCTCCAGAGAATGTCCTGATTTACCTCACATGTGATTTCGCGTGGAATTTACTTACACCACTGCATTCATATTTGCCCTCTATGTCCCCAACAAAAGCGGAGTTACTATCTTTAAGAGCATATATGGTAAAATTTACTACATCCTGTATGCTCAACCTTTGGCTAACATTTACATCTGTGTTGACTTCAATATCAACAATATGGAATGGTTGACTCATTAAAAGAAGACAGATGATGAGGTGAGGTTCTATCATAACTTCTCCATTGCCTATGAACTTCCTCAGATTGTTCACTAACCAACCCGTGTGCCCCATACTGCCGGCTAATATGCAACCCTTCTAGACTGTTTCTAACAATTTCCTCTGAGCTATGTGTATTTTCCGTTCTATCTCATTCTGGAATCTTCCGATTATTCGGATGTATCAGTTAAGATAAAAATTAAATGCGACAAGTCTTCAGACGTAGCTCTCCACCGTACAGTGTATCGATACTCTATTGCTTACTGTGATAACTTCCTTACATTTATAGCTGATATACTTCTCCATTCCATGCTTAAAAAATAATGTGTCCTCTATAGTATCAGACCTGACAGAATGCTGAGTTGTAGGTCTAGACCGCTTCATACCATCCAAAAATTCCAACAAAAACCTTATATCCAGCCATGGTTCTCCCCAGAATATGCTGTTGCCATCACGCACAAAAATAAATTTTACTATGACTACCAACATAATACATATACTGAGACTAAAGCTGCTTTCAGCATTAAGCAGAGTATAAAAATGTAAGAGAGCTATATAGCCACTCCGTTAAATCCAAAGTAGTTGAGTAGCGGCTTGGTTTTCACCAGTTGTTGTAACTAGCAAACAGGATCCTAAACAGAAGCGTACGTTCTATTTCAACCATCATCAATAGGCCTGAATTCATCCCGTAAGCATCAGACACCACCAAACAAGTTGCCAAGAATTTTGCAGCTAAATCTACCCTATGCTACGAAGGCCATAAACTCCCCGTATTTGCTCCTATAACAGACAACACGCTATGCAACATACGGATGTCTCTGCGTGATGTCACCAAGCTAATCAAGAAACTGTATTCCAGTAAAGCAACTTGCTCTAATGGCATTCTAAGTATACTGTTGGAAAATCTTCAACCAAAACTTGCCTCCACATTTTCGAAACTGTTTTAGCGTTGTCTTCAGAAGAATAGCTCCCCAACACCCTGGAACACCATATCAGTATGCATTACATTTAAAATACAGGTAACAGGCCACCTCCCTCTCAGTATAGACCAATAAGTCTCCTGTGGTTCATGAGTAAGTTGCTGGAATCCATTTTAAATAGAGAAGTAGTTAACCACCCCAGCAGAAATAACCTCCTTAGTGACATGCAATATTGTTTCCGTCTTTCTAGATCTGCAGGTTATATCTCATAGAAGTTCTGAATCTTTAGACAAAAGCTTATTTTCTATGGCAACTGCTCTTGACATGTCAAAGGCCTTCGACAAGGTAATGCATAAAGGCCTACTTCACAAGATTTCCAGCGTCGGTATGCCTGGAAATGGTTTCTCGATTATAGAATCATTTCTCTCTGATAGGCTCATCAGTGTAGTAGTTAATGGGCAGAAATCCGACGCCTACAGCTTTAATGTTGGTGTCCCTCACGGTTCAAACCTGAGGCCAACACTTTTCCTGATCTACGTCAATGACCTCCCAAAACCCATACTTAAATCAATCATTGACATCTATGCTGATGAAACGAATATGGCAACACATAAAAGGCCGTAAATGGCAAAATTCTCTCTGATTCTATCTTTTCTGATCTTGAGTGCGTGTTACAATGGGGGATGAGGACGCTGGTTATTTTTTTGCATCTAAAACCAATATGCTTTCTTTACGTCATCAACGCTCTGATCCCCATCTGGCATTAATTGGAATGGAATGCTTCTGGGATTGGTCTTTACTCCTGATGTGAAAAGGAAACATACATCAAATCTGTTGCCCACATCGCTGAAAAATGATGGGATCCCTCTACCGCTCCAGTAGATATCTCACTGCTGATGCAATTATATATCTATATAAAAACCACATACGTCCAAGAATGGCGTACTGCTGCCATATCTGGACAGGAGCTGCTAAAAACAGCGTACCCTGCCTTGACAGAGTACAAAATAGACTTCGTAGCCTTACGGGGATGTTATTTTCTCTTCCTGCAAAATCTCTCCCATAGAAGAGACGTTGCAAGCATGTCGGTTTTTATCGGTATTTCCAAGTTCTCGTTTGAGCTCGTATTACTTTTCCTCCAGCCCATCTTACATGCAAAACATCTGTCTAGCTGAAACCATTGTCAGTAATGGTGTGCACTCTTTTTCTGTGCCTAAGTCAAAACGTAGATTCCAAGAACAGAGCTTCTTTCTTAGAAGCCTGTGTAACTCTCTTCCGTTTGCCTGTTTCTCATCTAACTAATATTGGAGGTCTTCAAGTCCAACACGAACAAGTTCCTGTTGAACTGCCACCTTAAGTAAGACACTTATCAGATTTCCCTTAGTAACAATTACTACGATATTATCCCATTGATTACTGTACATCCAATAACCTTTATCCGGGAGTGGCCTCCAGGCCTTCATAAGTGTGAATTCCTTGTAAATCAATCATATTCTCCTGATATGCGCAATCCATCTTCACTATTTGGAATTTGTTTTTCAATGTGTCTAGTAGTAAAAGCCTAACTAGATAACCGACAATCACTGTCATATGATTCACTTGCAATATCAAATAAGTCGTGAAGATTTCATTTATAAACTCATCAGTTCCTTAAAAAATACGCATCTGCATTGCTTGCATAATTATTTTCATTTCGGGTTAACTTATCCGTTTGTATGTTTATGCAGACTGTAATGTTTTTTACAAATTTCCTTTAGGAGCGGATGAAAAAAAGCACAATGTACAGTTCTGTGAATCTGCATCTATGTAGTTCGGTGATGGTTTGCAAATGTCTATAACTGCCCTTGTATTTGCACACAATCTGAAGTTGTACTTTGTTTTTTCTATATTAATTTTTTTGCTGATAATAGACTTAATAATTAAAGATTACTGTAAACATTTTTTTTTCAAATTAAGATAAAATCACCAAACGTTATGTTTTATTTTTCTTGGCTTTCTTTATCATCCAAAATATTTAACGGGGTTCTTTCTTTTTAATTTTAGTTTTTTTTATTAAATATTAAGTTTTTAAAAATACCGGATTCGAACGAGATCTTGTAAGTATATGTTCTGAATTCTGGTTATAAGACTGATTAGTACCGGCTAACAATGTTTCTAAAATAGTCCACTATTATCAGGTATGTATCTGATTGTACCCATTACGTATCTAATATAAACTGTCTTTATAAAAATATAAATCATGCACACTTATTTTCAGATGTTTTTCCTTATAATAGAGCATGCTGCTGTAAATGTGCATTAAATGTACATAAGTATATATATATATATATTTATATGTATATATACATATGTTTGTGCATATATATACATACATGAATTAAAATTAATGTGTATATATGTATATATATATATGTGTGTGTGTGCATATATATAAGTATGGATGCATGCGTATATATATATATATATATATATATATATATATATATATGTATATATATATATATATGTATATATATATCCATACATATATATTTAAATGCATGCATTCAAACAAATAAAATCACCTATGTAGAGGGGTAACAAAACATACTGCTATGGTTTAAAAAGATCTAAAATAGCAGCAAGTGAGGCTTTCTTCCAACTATTTCCTATATATCATATCTCCCCTATTTTGCTAATACTGTATTATTATGAAAATCTCTTATTATCTACTGTGAAATATTCTTTACGTATAAAAACCGAAGAGCTATGCTGTAAACCTCAGATATTTTGTAATCCATGTGCAAAAATAGGAACACAAATTGATAGGAATGAAATATTAGTAAAGTTATAGGATCTTTCCACCAACAAAGATTCATTTAAATTGCAACTATTATAGATTTTCGATGGTGCTATACACAAGAATTATATTTATAATCACACGATATGAGTAGTTCCTGAGATAGTAAAAAACATTACGTGTGTAAAAATTTTGGAGTCGCTTTTTAATATTAATTTAACATAAAATAAACATACACTTTATAACCGATGTTTTTAGTTCTTGTCTGCTATTTTTTAAAGCTGGCATTTGTGGGTAAATGTGTCCTGATAGACTCAGTGAAAACCTAGCTTAAACCGTTGATTTCTTTAGGTATCCGGAAGTGTGAAAACGAAGGTTGAAGGTAGGTTTTCCGAAGATATGCTTCGTTTATTCAGAAATGTTATTCGTAATTTTATTAGTGGTGGTTATAGTTCCACGCACAATCGTGCCTATTTCTACTTAATACCGAAGAAAATACTTATTTGCGAAAAATTAAAAGGCAATATTCGTTGTCATTAAACTTTAAACCCTATGGAAAGATTTTTTTTTGTTTTTTAAGTAGATTTTTCTTTGTGTACTAACGCACAATAAACACAACCGATAAAAATAACAGATGTCCACCCATAAAATTAGCCATACAATGTGTGTTTATTTTTGTGTACTTTATGAAGAAAAATGATCCTCCACTTCTTGGAAAAATAATGCGTAATTTTAAGTGACAATGACAAATTACCTTATCCACAATTTAGGTTATTAGCTTTCAAACGAGGCTTTATTGCGTAGAATTATCATAAATAGTAAATAGATTTAGAACATTTTAAAATGCCATAAATTATGGTATGTCAATATATATTTGTATTTATACACGTGGCAAAACTGAATATTGAAATGCTCACATATTTGGTTCTTAGGGACGAAACGACATGAAAATTTGCAAATATTAAGAAGATTATAATACAAATCTATATATGATTTTTTTGACAATTGGTACAAAAATCGTATATTTTTATAACCAATTAATTATGCCTCATTCGTATATTTCTGTATACAGTGTCGGACAAGCAGTTTCTTATATACTGTTTCAGTTGTCTCCCTATATTTGTCGGTCTGGCTTCTTCGATTTTCTTATGTATACTTGTAGGTTTTATACTAATGTTTTCTCCCCCGTGGCCTTACCAGGCTTAATATATATATATATATATATATATATATATATATATATATATATATATATATATATATATACATATATACATACATATATATATATATATATGTATGTATATATGTATATATATATATATGTATATATATATATATATATATATATATATATATATATATATATATATATATATATATATATATGTAAGCAAAAGATAGTAATTACGTTTTAGACTTCCTATTCTTACTTGATATATTTACTGTTTTAAATTAGTAAAAAAATGCAATAATTTTACCTCGGTTCAGACGATCTACATATGTTTTCTCATATACAATTAAGCTATTTCATAAAAAGATTGTTTGGAGAAGCAATTTCTGAATAGATGACACTCGAATATATCTTTAAACATTTTGAAAACTTAGTCTTCTTTTACCTTGATTTAGCCGAAGTCAGTTCAGCGTGAATGAGTTTAATTGACGTCGAGGGTGCGCATGTTTCTTTTATTTTTCTTTCTTCTTTTATTGTCTAGAGGTGTGAGGATGCACATATGTGTTTTACTATGGCTATATTGACTGAAGTTCTTTGCGTATGGATGAGTGCGTGTGGTTGCGTGTGTGTTTTTCTTGTCTGGACTTAGAACATATAGTTTCGTAATTACAATAATCAAAGTCGTGTTTGCATTTGAGGCAGCGTGCAAGTTATTTTATTTGAATTTTTATATTTTTCTTTTATGGCTTTCTTTTTATTGTATTAAGATATCCATAATATTATTTGAAGAAATTATTTTAACATAATATTGGTTTTTATTTAATACTTAATATACCTTATTATAATATTGTGTATAAACGTTTTCTTTGTGGAGTTTTTATAAGCATTATGTGATTTTCCCTAGTTTGCAAGTTTATTGAGAATTAAATCAATCTTATTGTTTGGCATGGAATTATAACATTTGTTTATAAAACGATTGATATTCAAAGATTATGAAATATATTCTATTATTGTTTGTCTGATACTAATGCGTGGATAATATTTTCAATGTGTTACATTAGATGTAATGGAAAGTGTGTGCATGTGAGTTTACCCGTACGCGTGACTGTACATGTGAACTTCAATGAGTCGCTTATAATCCATCCATGGGAATTTACGCATGCATGTGTATGTATCCATAAGTGTATTTTACAATTTACTTGTTAGTATATATATATATATATATATATATATATATATATATATATATATATATATATATATAAATAGAGAGAGAGAGAATAAAAAGGAACAAACCGTATTATGTGTTCATCAACGTTTCGTCTTTATTTCGAGACTTCCTTTGGATGAATGAGATTAAGAAACCAAAAAATATACCAGCACAAAATATTTGAAAATTTTTCACGTACACAGTGTGACGCAGTTTCAGAGAAACGGAAAAATGATGTTGGAAATTCCAAAAAGGAGGGGGAGGGCTCGCGCTGTTAAAGAGAATGAAATTTTAGTGACGTCATATAGTCGTTAATGTTATTTTAAAACTATGAACGCAAGTTTATATTCTTATTGGGAAAAAGATATATCTGTTGAAATTCAAATATAAGTTTGTAACATAAATGAAATGAGGTTTTTTTGTTTAATGTAATTTTGTGATTGAGATTATGTGTTAATTATTACAGGGGGTGTTGAATGGTGTGAGAAAGTTAACCTGTGTCCACAGTTAAATAATGCTCTTTTAATAAAAGTTTACTTATTAGTGGCGCTATGTTATAGAAACCTCCACGTTGCTTAATAGTGCTTGAAATTGCGATAAGCGCAGATTCAAGAAGTCTCCGGCGCGGTTTATTTGAAATAAATTTAACTACTTTTGCTTGTTTAAAATCAACGGTGTTGTTATGTTGCAATGAATGAGAGAATAATGCACTTAGAGAATTGCTATTTTTTTATATCTATGTTGCGTTTATTGAGCTTTTTTTTCCAATTTACGCTGAGTTTCAACAACGTATTTATGATGGCAATTATGGCACGGAATAGTGTATATACCTCCATCGGAAACTGGTTTATTATAGAGATGTTTCGTAGTTTTTAATATATGTCTTATGGTTAGTTATGTGGTTTGTACGATAGGAATTTCTAGTTTGTTTAGTGTGTTATAGATTGTTGTATTATTGGTGTGTGTAGGTAAAAGAAGATGTCAGTTTATGAGCGAAAGGTCTGGTGTGTATGATTTATTATTATTATTTATTCTGGAAAATATTTGTGTGGCTTTTCTCTTAACATTCAATATGAAATATGTCGGATATTGCAATGTTTTCAAAATGTTTGTAAGGTATTTGAATTCTTCGTCCAGATATTCAGGACTGCAAATTCTGAAAGCGCGTAAGAAGAAACCAATTATCATTCCTGTTTTTATTTTATTGTTATGGTGTGAATAGAAATGTATGTAATTGTTTTTGTGTGTAGTTTTGCGGTGAACTTTGAAAGATAGTTTATTATTTGATTTTATTATAAGTATGTCAAGAAAAGGTAATGAGTTATTGTTTTCTGTTTCATAGGTAAAATTTATGGAAGATTCGACTGAGTTTAATTTGTCTCTAATAATATTTATGCGCGTATTTTCAGGAAGGCAAATTAAGATGTCGTCAATGTATCTGAAATACTCTGTGTTAGCAGGTAATCTGAAGTTGAAAGGACCAGATTCTAGGATTTCTAAGAAAAGGCAAGCTAATACTCAACTAAGAGGGTTACCCATAGGAAGACCAAAATTTTGTTTATAGAAATTGTTATTGAAGTGGAAGTAAGTCATGTTAATTATAAGTCTAATGATTGTTATTAGAGTGTCGGGAGGAAAAGGTTAGCTAATGTTAGATTTTTTTAAATGTTTGAGGAGAAAATTCAAGCATTTTTTAATGGCGGCATTAGTATATAATGATGTTATATCTAAGCTGTGTATAGTTTTGTTTTGTACGTTAATGTTTTTATTTTGTTCAGTAAATCTCCGGAGTATTTTATGTGGGAGGTGCTGATAGTGCCTAGTAGTGGTGTCAAAACGTTGGATATGGCACGTGCAATTTTCTGTGTAGCACTACCGATGCCGGATATTATAGGGCGCATAGGGATGTCTGGTTTGTGAGTTTTTGGCACACCATATAGTGATGGAACATTGGGGTGGTATTCAATGTATGAACCCAAAATTTTATTTTATTTTACAAGTTTTTTATAAGATTGGTTGTAATTCTCAACACTTCGATTTACTGTTTTAAATCAGTTTTGGCGTAAGTGTTGTTGGTTGCCAACATTGTGGAAACTTTTTCCAGGTATAATATCCGGCAAAACACAAAATAGATATAAAAAATAGCAATTCTCTAAGTGCATTATTCTCTCATTCATTGCAACATAACCACACCTTTGACTTTAAACAAGCAAAAGTAGTTAAATTTATTTTAAAAAAACCGCGCCGGAGACTTCTTGAATCTGCGCTTCTCGCAATTTTAAGCACTAATTAACAACGTGGAGGTTTCTATAACATAGCGCCACTAATAAGTAAACTTTTATTAAAAGAGCATTATTTAACTGTTGACACAGGTTAACTTTCTCACACCACTCACGCCCCCTGTAATAATTAACACATAATCTCAATCAATAATCTACATAAAAAAACACTCATTTCATTTATGTTACAAACTTATATTTGAATTTCAACAGATATATCTTTTTCCCAATAAGAATATAAACTTGCGTTCATAGTTTTACAATTACATTAACGACTATATGACATCACTAAAATTTCATTCTCTTTAACAGCGCGAGCCCTCCCCCTCCTTTTTGGAATTTCCAACATCATTTTTCCGTTTCTCTGAAATAGAACTGCGTCACACTGTGTACGTGAAAAATTTTCAAATATTTTGTGCTGGTATACTTTTTGGTTTCTTAATCTCATTCATCCAAAGGAAGTCTCGAAATAAAGACGAAATGTTGATGAACACATACTACGGTTTGTCCTTTTTTATTTTCCCTATTTTGTCGGAATACTATTTCCATTATTTTTATTATATATATATATATATATATATATATATATATATATATATATATATATATATATATATATATATATGTGTGTGTGTATATATATATTTTTTTTATTCAGTAGTAAACTTTATTAGGTCATTCCTTTCCCGTGTATGTAAGTAAAAGCAATTGCAGTTCTGGAAAATAGGCATTGTTTATAAGACCGTCATTCTTGCAAATTACCTCCAAATCATTCTAATTTCCAAATCGACAATTACTTCTACTTATTCACGCGAAAAACGATGTTTGAATTTTGACAAGACAACTTACACTGTATCATTTATATGTCACTACAGAAATAATCGTTTCATCCTGACCTCCGAATGCCTACGGAGGTTTCTTCAGAAGCTCCCGACTTTTTTTTGTAGTATTTTTACAATTTTAGGAATATGAACCTAGTATGAAAGACTTCGGACATTTTTTTCTGAAATGTAAACTACGAAAGAGAATTAAATACAAGGGAAACCACGGCCGATCTTTATATTAAAAATGTATGTGATTCTCTAGAAAATCATAGAATAACTTTAACTTGTATGTTCAGATAATGAATATAAATCTGTGATTGAGTACATATTGTTACAGGTATTCCATAATAACAGTTTAGTAAATGAAATTTTCATTCGTGTAAAACTACATAAAAATATACATATATGCAACTTTTCATTATAAATAATATATATTTAAGTGATAATAAACTAATATATTTTTAACTTTGATATTTGCTCTGATCATTTTTCATTCTCTATACGAATATATGTCACGTGCATTTAATTTACGAATATGTGATTTCTTTTTCTATATTAACCAGCGGTGTAATCCGACGTTATCCGGGAGATTAAAAAACGAAAATGATTTAGATTTAAGTACACTTTCAAAATGAGTTGCCTTGTAATTCAGTCTATCTCATGTTTGTAGTAGCAAATAAGTTGGTTTTGGTGAATGTTGTGCACAGTCTTTATGCCAAGTAATGTATCTAAAAAATTCAATTGATACTTTAATAAACAATTTTTAAATATATATGAATGGATGCTAAAATGTTATAATTATAATTGTGTTGCCGTTTAAATTATGTCTTTAAGTAAAAAATAAACGGGTGATGATTAAATGATATCTGAGAAAATATGATAACTGATGATGAATATATGAAAAAGATATGTAGGGATATTTACCTGGCATCTTATGTTCGTGTCAGTATAGATAGGGTGTTTAAAGAAAGATGCATAGGTAAAGTAGAAGAGGTTGCATTCATGGGTGATGTTTGAGTTTTCTTTTGATATTTCTATTGTGTAATCAAAACCAAGTAATCTGATGGAGGGTGTGGTGTAATTCATTCTCTATAGCTGTGGTATAGTGAGAAAGTAGGGAAAGCAAAGTGTGTGCTGTTAGTTAGTAACGTTTCTTGTTAAGTTAATATTAAAGTGATGTATTCAGTGCAAAATAGAGGACGAGCTTCTTGGATATGTAAGAAATCTTGATCGGCCGTTTATACCAATGGGCAGAAATTCTAAGGAAGGACACATGTAGGGTTCATTTAAGACAGCTGACGTTAAGTGGATACGGATATAAGTCCTTATCTGGGGGAGAGTTATCAAAAGACATGAGGTTGTTTTCATATTTAGAATTTCTTTTGTGCTTGCGTCTGTATATATTTTCTAATTCAGATTTCCAGATATTAAAGTTTCTAGTGGTGTAATAATAACTCTGTTGCAGAGGATGCAATATTGCTAATCTGGGCTGGATGATCTAGATTTACTCGGATTTTCTATTATAAGTAGTAATTATTGCTTTTCTCTTTTAGGTCTCTTAATAGGTAAAAAAGAGTAGTAAGCGAAAGAGAAAAGTTGCAGATGATTTAACCATATAGGTTTTATTGGAAAATAGGATATCCCTATGTAAATGTGTATTTTGTGGGGGCATTGTGGTATATTCGTAAATCTAATAGCTATAGTGAATATCCGTGAGTTTGAGCGTGTTGGAGCTGGCGTTCAGCGTGATTAAATTAAGTATAATTCAGCTCGTTGCAAGATAGGGTATACGGTAATTGCCTCAGTTTTGTTTTATTAATGGGTGTCATTCTGGGTAGCGTTTCTTAGGTTTATATTTATTTTTTTATAAACAATTCACAACTTATAAATGCCCGGAGGCCACTCGAGTATAAAGTCGTCAGGCTTATGCGCGAATTCTGTGGTTGTCTATTGTTTTTAGATGGTCCTCTTCTGTGTAGGGTTTAGTTAGCTAATTAGCTTTCTAGTATTCGGCGCGCTACTCCCTATCAGCCAATGCACATGGATTTTATCCAACAAAGGATCTGTTTTAAAACTAGTTTAATAGTTTATGGCAGACATTTCTTTTTTTTTAATATATAAATATACATATGTGTACACACATATATGCACATATATATATGCATATATATATACATACATATATGTGTGATCGTTTATGTATATTAATGTTTATTTAATTTATTTATTTGTTTATTTTCTATTGTTTTCGTTAGTTTTAACACTATGTTGTATCGCTATCCTAGAGTAAATTCTATTTTTTGAAACCAGTTATTTGTTATTCCTCTTCTACAGTTTAATAGATTTGGGGGTTCTTTAAATTACAGGATAGCAAATTTTTCATGAAGGCATAATTCACATGGGTCGTCATAATGCAATCACGTGGCAGATTGTCTTATTATTTTCCATTCGACTACCGGTGAATGTCCGCTTTCTTTAAGTTCCCAGTATTCATTCGCTAGTGTTGTTTTATGCGGTGTTTTTTTTATTGTTGAATGCACTTTTGTGGTCATAGTATCGGGTTTTGAAATCTAAGTAAGTAATTCCTACGTAATATTTCTTGTTATTCGGGTTTTCTTTCGCAAATATTGTTGCCTGATAAACTACGCTTTTTGTTAGGCATTTATTTTGAACTTGGCAAAGTGCGCGGTTTATACAGTTGAATTTATCGTGTTCGTTATAAATATTTTTATTTCCGGTATGGTTCCTCTTGTCCGGGGTTGTTTTTTTCTTCTTCTTCTTTCTTCTTCTTCTCCTTCTTCTTCTTCTTATTATTATTATTATTATTATTATTAATTTTTCTGCTAGTGTTATTTTTTTTGTCATGGTGTCTACTTTTTTATTGTTTATTTTGTTGCTGTTTACATTGTTTTTATTTAGTATTTTCTTTATATGTGCTTTAATTATAATCTCTAATTTTTCGCAACAACTGTAGGCTAACTTTAGGGTATTTTTATTGAAGATTTTTTGTAAGGGGTTTGTTGCGGGAAAGTGTTTTTCAATAAGATCTAGAAATTTCTTGGCAAAATTGGTTGTTAACATTTGATTGTATAGGGTTGTATGCCAGATTATAGTTCTTTTTCTTCTATTTTTAATTACTATAATAAAATTAAAAATAGAAGAAAAGAACTATAATTTGGTATACGACCCCATACAATCAAATGTTAAAAAGAAAACTTGGCAAGAAATTTCTAGATCTTATTGAAAACCACTTTCCCGCAACAAACACATCACACAAAATATTCAATAACAATACCCTAAAATTATCATACAGTTGGTGGGAAAATTTAGAGATGCTAATTACAGCAGATGAGAACAAAATAGTAGATATAAACAAGAAAAAAGTAGACAACATGAAAAAAATAACACTAACACTAGCAGAAATAATAATAATAATAATAATAATAATAATAATAATAATAATAATAATAATAATAATAATAATAATAATAATAATAATAATAACAATAATAATAATAATAGCCAACCAACCCCGGAAAGAACAACAATACCATAAATAAAAATACTAATAACGAACACGATAAACGCAACTGTGGACACCTCACACTTTGCCCAGTTTAAAATAAATGTTTAACAAAAAGCGTAGTTTATCAGGCAACAATATTTGCGAAAGAAAACTCGAATAACAAGAAATATTACGTAGGCATGACTTCCTCACATTTCAAAACCCGATACTATGACCACAAAAGTGCATTCAACAATAAAAAACACCGCATAAAAAGAACACTAGCGAATAAATACTGGGTACTCATAGAAAGCGGACATTCACCGGTAGTCGAATCGAAAATAATAAGACAATCTACCACGTGTATGCATTTAGACGACCCATGTAAATCATGCCTTCATTAAAAATTTGCTATCCTGTAATTTAAAGAACCCCCAAATCTATTAAACTATTTAAATTAAATAGCAAATAACTGGTTTCAAAAAATAGAATTTACTCTAGGATAGCGATACAAAATAGTTTTAAAACTAACAAAATAAATAGAATATGAACAAATAAATAAAACAAATAAACATGAATATCCATTAAGGATCACACATATATGCATATATATATATATATATATATATATATATATATATGTATATATGTGCATATATGTATGTACACATATGTATATTTATATATATATATATGTATATATATATATATATATATATATATATATATATATATATATATATATATAAAGAAATGGCTGCCTTAAACCACTAAACTAGTTTTTAAACATACTTTGTTCGATAAAATTCATGCCCATTGACTGATAGGAAGGGGCGCTGTGGATACTAGAAAGCTGATTTGCTAACTAAAACCCTTAACAGAAGAGGACCATATAAAAACTATAAACAACCACAGAATTCGCGCATAAACCTGACGAATCCCAGAGTGGATGAAACGCCGAATATTCAGTTTAGCTTAATCGCCATATATATTTTATAAATTACTAACTAGATCTACCTACGTATTGAGCACATTTTAAGTAAATACTTAAAGTTTACGCATAAATCTATACTTTCGTATATTAATTTTATGTGAGGAAATGAAGTAGTTTTATATATATATATATATATATATATAATTATATATATATATATATATATATATATATATATATATATATATATTCGTTTTTCTTTTTTGTGTATTGATATTTATATTAAAACTCCTCTTATCTATTTAATTGCATAGAAATGCACTTTTCTCATATATTGGTTATGGAATTGCATTCATTAGCAAAAGATCTAGCTATTTTGCATATTATTTTAAACATTATTTTTAATTAATGCCCTATTATATTTTTCGGTTTTCTAATGAGATGGCCATTTTTCGTTAAATCCTACGTGTAATTATATTCATGCAGATATTGTATATGATTTATAACAGTTGCGTAAAAAGTCTACAGCAAACACAAAATTGTTTCCATATATTTTTTGTGCTAGTATTTCAGCCCGGCGTTGCCCGGGGTCTGGATGTGTATGTTGAGCAAAATAAAAAAAAAGTATTGGGGAGGCACGCTCGAACCGTACCGCGAAGGAGGACAAGAACGGGGGAAAATAAAATGGCCTCTTTGCTCTCATGACCACCGCCTAACTTAAAGTGACTCATGCTGCAATTAAGATTTGATAACCAAAGTGAGAGGATGACTTTCAAAAATATCGGCGAAAAATGCGACCCCCCTGTAGAAAAGTGCTCAGTTGAAGATGAAGATATTAATGTTTTCAGCCAATTTTTCGATATTTGTCGTCATAAAGGTCGACCTTAAAACGATACTGATCTCCTAAAAATCCTTAATCTTACATGCAATAGTATACTAAAGATGATCATCCCATGAGAACCCCCCCAAAAAAACTAATAGTGAATCAATTACAATGAATGATTAAAAGCATATGCAAATTAGCTAGATCTTTTGCTAGTGAATCCATTTGCACAACCCATATATAAGAACATTTATTTTCTTTTTAAATAAATGGAAAGGAGGGTTTTAATATGAATATCAATACATGCAACAGAAAAACGAATGTATATGAGTATAGATGCGTATATATATATATATATATATATATATATATATATATATATATATATATATATATATATATATATATATATATATATTTAATCTATAAAGGTGAACGTGCCTGTGTGTCTGTGTATACACTTCCCTACGCAATAACTCTATAAATGTTAAGTCTACCGATTCGAAGTTTGATATACATGATACTGAGTTTCGGGAAAACCCCTTGTGATCGATTTTCAGTCAGAAATTTGGATGGAAATGGGTAAACGTTCAAAGATTTATACTTGGTATTTCTACAAAACCCCTCCGACAATTTAAGGTGGAAACACAAGCAAATTTAGATAGAGATTCCTTCAACATGGATCTAACTTAATAATTTGATTGGAACCCCCAAAAATAAATATCAAGGGTCATAATAACGGTCAAAATCGAATAAAATGATCGCTATTTTTTTGCTCAACATACACTTCCAAATATCCGGGTTGAAATGCTAATCTATAAAATTGACGCGTCTGTGTATCTGTGTGTATATTTGTCTGTGTGTGTTTGTGTTTGTGTCTGTGTACATTTCCCTACGCAATAACTCTCTCAATTATAAATCTACAGACTCAAAACTTGAAATACAGGGTACTGAGATTTTGGAACATCTTTCTAATACGGTTTCGGCCAGAAATTGGGTTGTTTAAGGGGTCAAAATTCAACGAATTGACCTAGGAGAACTCTACCAAACTCCTCCAACAATTTTGCGTCTAAATATTTGACATTAAAGATATACGTTCCTTTGACAGGTATCTAACTTAATAACTTTATTTGAGGCTAACACACTAAATGCTAAGGGGTCATAATAGGTGTCAAAATTAAAAAAAAAATATTGGACCTCTGCGGTTTCTACCAAATTACTAATCAATTCCTGGTCTACACATTTGGAATTTTACATAAATTGTATTAAGAAATAGGGTAAACTTTTCAATCGGTTTGAGTCGAAAATGTTTAGTTACCAATATATAAATATATGTATGTATATTTGCATGTCTGCCTACAACTTTCGACAGAGGCGACGGATTTTATTAATATCAGTATCGTTTTTAAGTTAGACCTTTCTGACGACAAATATCGAAAACTTAGCTAAAAACATTAATATTTTCACCTCCAAATGCGCACTTTTCAACAGGGGGGGTCACATTTTTTACCGATATTTTTGAAAGTCATGCTCTCCATTCGATTGTCTAGCCTAAATTCTAACCTACGTCACTTCCGGTGTGGCGGTGGTCGTAACAGCAGATACGTCTCGATTTTTCCCGTTCTTTTCCTCCTTCGTGGAACGGGTTGGAGCCGGCCTTCCTACTACCTCTCTCTTTTTTACTCAACATACACATCCAAACACCCGGGCAACGCCGAGCTTAAATATTAGGGTATCTATGAGAGTCAACATGTATGTGTGTCTGTTTGTCTGTGTGCATTTTCCTACGCAATAACTCTGTTAATTTTAAGCCTACATACTCGAAATTCGATATACAGTGTACTGAGATTTGGGAAAATATTTGTGATTTGTTTTCGGCCAGACAATTGGTTGTCAAGGGTCAAATTCAACTATTTAACGTTTGAGAACTCTTCCAGACTCCTCAACCAATTTTGAATCTAGACACATGAAATTTTAGATATATGTTCCTTGGACATGGATCTAACTTATTAACTCAATTTGAACCCCAAATTATAAAGGTTTAGGGTTAATAATAAGAGTCAAATGTAAAAAAAAAAAAAAAAAAAAAAAAGCTGACTGCTTTTTTTTTGTTGCTCAAGTCTTTTCTCGATAATATTTTAGGAAGGTTATTATACAGAAAGGTATCACTTAACACATTCACACTTTTTAATATATACATATGCAGATAACCTTATGATCAATATATCGCCCCCCAGGATTGCCAGGCAGAACTTCTGTCATATATATATATATATATATATATATATATATATATATATATATATATATATATATATATATATATATATATAAAGTAAACGTGTATCTGTGTGCATCAGTGTTTCTCTGTGTATGTGCGTGTACATTTCCCTACGCAATAACTTTCAATTGTTAGTCTACAGACTCGAAATTTCATATAAAGGGTACTGAGATGTTAGAAAATCTTGGGGATGCGTTTTCGGCCAGAAATTTCGCTTAGAAGGGTCAAAGTTTAACTATTTGACCTTTGAGAACTCTACAAAACTCCTCCGAAAAATTTTGGTCCAAACACTTGAAATTTTAGATATATGTTTTCTTGGACATGTATATTACTTAATAACTTTATTTAACCCTAACACAATAATTGTTTATTGGTCATAATAGGGGTCAAAGTTAAAAAAATGACCTGTGCGGTCTCTACTAAATTACTCAGACAATTTTTGGTTTAAAAATTTGAAATTTTGCATAAAAGCTATTCAGAAATAGGGCAAGCGTTTTAATCGGTGTTGGTCAAAATATTTAGTTACTTATATATAAATGTATGTATGTATGTTTACATTTCTGCTAAAGAAACTTTTCGCAGAGGCAACCAAGGTCAGTACCGTTTTTAAGTTCAGCATTTCAGACGACAAATATCGAAAAATAAGCTGAAAACATGAATTGCTTCACCTTCAACTGAGCACTTTTCTACAAGGTGGGTCGCTTTTTTTCGTTGATATTTTTAAAAGTCATCCTCTCTTTTCGATACTTTAGCCTTAATTTAAATATAATTACTTCCGGTTTGGCGGTGGATAACAGCAAAGGCGTCAGTTTTTTTAAAAATCAGATTCCTACTACAGCATTTGTTCTTAACATACACATCGGAACACCCGGGCAGCGCAGTCTTTAATGCTAACATATATTACGAGTAGAATTTATAGCAAACGGAAACCAATTAATAATTTTAGAAAAGTGTTAGTCTTTTTCCGAAGTTCGACTCCTACAACTAGTTTGAATGGTTTCTCATAAACAGTAAGTCGTACATTTAAGCAAGCATGAACTTGGCACACGTTTCCTCACCATTTGATATTTTACAGCGACCAAAACGTGTACATTTTTACGATGTATTTTAAATTAAACTTCGACACACATTGTCTTATAAAAAAAAATATCTACTCTTTATAAAATTTCCAACTAGTCAGACATAATTGAGTTACTTTTAGATCCTTAAAGGAACACAACCTCCGGCATGCATATATCCGTTATCAACTGTATACCGTGTTATGTATTATAATCAATAAACAATCGACTTTACAAAAACTAATATGAAACATACGAATATTAAAATATCTTATTTAAGCGTATTTCATGGTCTGCCGATGCATAGCGTCACGGTTGTAAATATGTATGTGGCATCTTTATCGTGTTGTTGAGCTATTATTAACTTCTTATTGTTTCTTAAACTTGCATAGAATTTATTTACTATCTAAAATACTAATTGGCTATTTAACTGGTTATTCTTTTAGTAATTACTAATAGGCCAGACGAAATACTTACACAAAAGCAGGGAACTTTCCTGAATATTTTGCACGTGTTTCTCATTGATAGGAAATGAGTTCGATAATCAAATGAATTATTCCAAATGCATGTATTGATAACAGGAAATATGTAATAATTGTTCAAATCTCTAAAATTATAATTATATAATTAAATATTAGACTAAAGTAAGACTAGTTAAACAGTTTATAATAGCAGATACTTGAATTTTGGAAAAGAAATTCAGTCTATTATTATAATTAGCAAACTTAATGAGTGACCTCGTTAGTGATGCAAGAACACGAACCAGAAATGTGTTAGTATAATCAGGAGAGAATAGCAGATGCACTAAGAATTTCGGAGATTCAGAAGTAAGAGGATGAGTAACGAAACTGTTGATCCATAAGTCGTAAGAGAATTCCACTTGATAAAGTATAACGCTTTAGAGATAACACTTCATACGCTGAGGAAACAAACAAAGGTGAAAGAATGTATTATAAGTAAATATCTTTGTTGTTACGTATTAGTGGTGGGGAATATTATTATGCGGTGTTTCAAATCAAGTAAAGCAATGGAATAATTGACGGTAGTTTCCGTTTAGCAAACAGTTATGTACACTTTGTTGTTGTTTGAATGTCTACGTGGAGCAGATAACACACGCACCTTCATATATATTAAGTACGGTTATAAGGTGTTATATAAAACGACGAGTTTACCACATGCATCTATCTATCTATATATACATACATACATACATATATATATATATATATATATATATATATATATATATATATATATATATATATTAAACATCACGGATGGTTCTACTTAACGATATTAAAAAAAATCTTATTAACTTACCAACTCTGGTCGAATGTAGGGTCTATGTGTTTCGAATTATTGCATTGTTTTTTCTATAACCTTCTTCTGAAATCTCAGTCGCATACAGGATGTTTTTTGTCTGCTGGGTTTAAAATGCTCCGTTATTAATATAGATGTATGTTTGAAAAAGGGAGGTTACATGTTTAAGTCGTGTATCTTTTCTGTTTCATACACAAAGCCTCTTTAAATTGGTGTTATTTTACATCAGGATTATTGTAAAAGTTCTGTATGTTTTCAATGTAAATCATACATTAAATAATGAATAAATTACTTGAAGTATGCATCGTTTACAAACAATCATTTTAAACAGCGTAAACTCGAAAGGCCATATCCATTTGAATCATACAAGCACACGCAACGCTGACAAAAGGAGCACTAGTGGGCGTGAATACAATATGTGGGGTTGGTGAAACAGAAATATTCGGATTACGATGAGCAGAATATAAAAAAATGTTTAAAAACATCAAATGTATACGTAGTATGTTATTATATTTATTTCTGTAAAGTTGCAGTTTTTAAACACGGGGGTGTTGAAAGTGATTTGTATATAACAATTACGGTATTTACTGCTCATAAGTGTGCAATAAAATCATAAGCGTACAGCTCACATTCAGTTTTTCTTTGAAATAAAATGTCCTTGTGTGAAACGATTAAACAACGTAAAAGTAAACGAATTATATTAGGAAATACGGCTTTATTTTATATAATGGCAAGTGATATGTTCTTTTATTTCAATTATTCAAGCGGCTAAAACATTGCTTATTTGTTTAGAAATAATGTCAGATACCATGAATAATTATACTCCTATCCGTTAGTATTTCAGAAAATCAAAGCAATATATATATATATATATATATATATATATATATATATATATATATATATATATATATATATATATATATATATATATATATATACTCGTGCGCAAAAAAAGACCAAACAAATGGTATACATTTTATTGCACTAAAATCTATATCAAGGAAGAATAAAACAAAGAAAATTAAAGGAGACAGAAAACTCACAACAAGACACTGACTTTACGAAATGTTTAGTATGGAATCGCACCCCCTTTTAATTTCTTTAAAACATCAATCGTTTTAGGCATGTTCTCAACCAAGGTGGGCCAATGTAAAGAGGAGGTGCTATTCCATCCGCTTGTCACAACTTTCCACAGTTTGTCAGTGTTCGAACAGAATCTTCCAGCTAATGTACGAGATATTATGCACGAAATATTCTTGATTGGTTTTAATTAGGGTTTTGAACAGGCTAAAACATATTAATAGAATTATCGGAAAACATTATTTTGTGATTTTAGCTATGTGTACAAGGTCATTATCGTTTGGAAAAATAATGTTCTGAGATATTCCAAGCTTCTGAATACTTGGTACCATCCCTGTTTTTAATATTCGAATGTATTCCTTTCTATTGGGTAACTTCTCACATCTAAGAATTTCCCAAACTCCTGCTGCATTAAACGGTCCCTATGCCATTACCCATACATGCCAGTGTTTAAGTGTAGTTTTTATGCAACATGGTGAAAATCGTTCTCCAGTTATTTGAATGCACCGTTCGGAAGCATGACTAAAAAGAAAAAAAATCTTCATTCATCTGACCAGAAAACATTCCTGACTCAGTTTGCATCTTTCTTGTAATAACACAAGAGAAATCCCTTTCGATCATTGATGTTCTTCTTAGATAGAACTTGCTTTTTGCACACCTTTTAGAAGAAAATCAAATTTCTTTCATTCGTCTAAATACTGTATATCAAGAATGAGAATTTCCAGCCACCGTTTTGAATTCTTTGCTATGGTCAAATCAATTTTCTTTCACTCCTTCAAAACAGTTAATTTAAGTATGTTTTATATTTCATTTTATTGGGCATCGGATTACGAACATTTCAAAAAATCGCTTCACTGCCGAAAAACATGTCTTCACATTTTCTTTTCTTAAACTATCAAACATCTGCCTGTAAGTCATTTTGCACTGCCCAAATTCTGCAATTCGTGTTTATATCCTCGCCAAGATGCGGTCATACCATTTTCATGATATTTTTTCCACTTAATATTATATGCTCTCGTAATAATGATCCGTAAAACATAAATATCCAGTTAAAATTTACAAAAACTCATGGACAACAATTAAAAAATCGACTTCTTCCTTCTTTTACCCTTGACCTATTTTTTTTGCTCATGAATGCATATAAATATATATATATATATATATATATATATATATATATATATATATATATATATATATATATATATATATATATATATATATAATTTAAGGAGATCTACGATATAATAATTGACCTATTTTTTTTTGCTCATGAATGCATATATATATATATATATATATATATATATATATATATATATATATATATATAATTTAAGGAGATCTACGATATAAATAATGTCACTTTCACTAGTATTGTCAGGATATTATTTTAAATAGGTTTTATAATTACAACATTGTACGCATAGATATATGTATGTATATAAATGCACCCCGCATACACACATAAATATACACACACACACACACACATATATATATATATATATATATATATATATATATATATATATATATATATATATATATATATATATATATATTGTTTGGCTCGTACCCGTACAGATTCTCACAAAGTACTGCCCATGACATACACTTGCGATATTAGTTGCTGCGATCGAGCAGACTTGAGCTGAGATTAAAAGTATGTATACAGATAGATTAATTTGTCCTTTTAGTTGAGCGAAATATAACAAAAATAATAAAAAAGTGCATGTGTGTTCTCTTAATATATATTTCGTTATATTGTTCTCAATCCTTCTCTGAATCTTTCTTCATTAAACTTACAAAAAGCTGGCAACGATTGTTCGAACACTTATGAGGGAATGCCGAATTTTAAAAATATCCTAGTGTCTCCAAAATAAGGAACTCAACATAAATAAAAAAAGATACAGTAATTTGATGAGAATTTACACGTGTGAAATCTCAAGCAATACCGATTGGTGTAAGAATTTAAAAAACGAAAGAAAAAAAAACTACATATAAAATGTTAACGCAGATCATAACTACAAACAAGAGACGAATGCAATACGGTAGAATAAATAATCAGCACTTGAACATTTGTTTTGACTTGAGAAAAAGTAAAAAAAAAACGACTTCTCTTACAAAGCGTATTTGTTATTTTAACTGGTTCTCTTGTTGCAAAAAAAAAAATAAAATAAATAAAAAATCCAAACTTTCCTTTTGTAGAACAAAAAAAATTCCCATTTCCTAAGGTTAACCTTATTAAGCCTGCGAGTGTCGCGTTAACTTATCTATTGCATGAATTAATTGCAAACTGAAAAACTGAAATATTACATTTTTGATTTGTTCTCTTTCTCTCTTTCTTTCACTCTCCCTCTCCCTCTCTCTCTCTCTCTCTCTCTATATATATATATATATATATATATATATACATATACATATATATAAGTTAATATCAAAAGTCAATAGAAATGAAGACAAAAAGATTGTTTGATAGTGCTTAATAAAAAGCCAACTATTTTATACTTTATTAATTATATGAGGGTAATCAGTAAACGGTTTATCCTCAAATAATTAATAATAATATATATGTATGTATATATATATATATAAGTGTATATAAACTTTCACTAATATGATTCTATTGAGATTCGTAACTGTTTACGATGCATTACTCTTAAGAATCTGTCATACTTTGAACACCATTGAGTAGAAAAATTTCATTTTTGAAACGTTTCTAGCAATTCAAATTTTCCTGTAGTCTGTGCTTATAACTAAAACTTCCATATATCTTCGTTACAAGTGATTTCTTACTTTATTTTAACAATTTGAATTACGTTTCAATCAATTGCTTTTCTATTATAATTCAGCTCTGTCTCTTAAGACTCATATTCATTGTACTTTTATATCTAGTTTGGATGCTTACATTAATGTTACTATAATATTTATACTCACTTTGAGTTTCCATTTTTCTAACTGTAAACTGAATATAACCTATTCTGCTAAAGTTAAGCTCCTTTAAGGTGTAGCTTATTATTTTTGTACATATATGTTTGACAAGGTATACATCTCACCCTCTGCAGAAAATCTACTAATCCCTTGTAAATAGGAATAAAGTTTTAATCATTATTTAATCTCCGAATACATTTCTAAAAATATTAGACGTAAGACTTATCATAATTAGGTAAAATACAACAACAATTGTTATTCATTTAAATTAAATCATAAATTTCCAATTAATTCCTACTGGAAACATAATAAGGATTCAACGAATAACAAGTAATTCTAGCGAATTATGGCAAAAGGCAGACCTGGATTTAAACTTAAGAGGCATCAGTTATTTTTTCGAATACCAAACTATGATATTTATCTGCCTATCTAGTTCGTACTTATATTTAAGACAATCGTTGATTGAAATACATCCTCTATTAAAGAAAAACTAAGCCTTCCTCGCTGACAAAACACAGTTTCTGTAATTTACCGCTTTCTTGCATAAAACTAATTTCTCAATTTCATAACCAAATACATCAAAAACTATTGCCTATCTGTTTCTGTTATTCTCATAAATACCGCCATTATTTTTTCTTAAATAAACTGAATAAACAAATTTATAGTCCAAATTATTTCTTTTGCGCTAGAAAAATCTCTCATAGAATTCAACAATAAATGTTCGCCTGGAAAACCACGCCAAACATTTCGATATAAACCGTCTAGCATTGTTTATAACGAATATTATGACTAAACATAAATCAGATTCTACAAAACAATCTATACAACTGAATAATTATTTTAATGACCAGCCAGTTTTCCAACATAACTTCGCCCACAGTAAAAATCATATCAAGCCAAACCCCCGAAACACGCTTAGGGAAAAATTGGTTTAACTTCCCGTCAGCTTACATGTCATAACAAATATACAAACATATTTTAAAAGATTCTATAAAATATTTTTGTAAGTACATTGTTACAGTAGCATACTTAATAAAATTAAATCGAAATTTCTAACTATAAAATAGCACATTTAGCAGTGACGAATATAGCTTATGACTTAATAAAGTGAATGCAATTGTAACATTAAGGGAGACTGCCCAGTCCAAAACAATTGCATCCATAACGATATCATTTATTCGTGTACAGTAAGTGAGTTACAATAATTGGAAATAATCCTTCAATTACTGAAACTCCCCACTCAAAAAAATACACATAATACATACCAATGAGTTTCACCAATCTTATTACCAACCGTTTCACCAACAAACAACAACGTTGCAATATCCAACATTAAAGATAATATATAATTATTAGTGAATATAGTGATGATTGTAATAATAATAACAGCAACAATAATAACATTAATAATAACCGACCTTACTTTTCTCAAAACACTTATAATATTCTAAACGTCAGTTGAAATACTTAATTCAATATCCTCGAACAGATTTAATCTGCTATACCTTTATACAGTAACCTTGAATTTAACAACACTCCGACCACGAATTCTTCGCTAAAATCCACACACAATTATAATTAGGCACATGCCAGGAAATATCCACATATATTTGCACTACATCATCGTTATCTTTCAGTCTTATTAGCAATGACCTAATTGTGTTATATTTATTTCTTCTGTCAATAGTTTTACAGAGATGGTTTTACATGTATCTTGCCCAATTTTCTCTCTCTTTTCCTTCAACTATGTCAATTTTCATTTCTCTTATGTGTATTTGACTTCCTAATATTCTGTTTCTTCGATTATTTTTAGATCTTCTTTTTCATGCCTCCTTTTATTTTATTACTACATTTTTTGCAATTTCAATTTAAAACTTTATTACTATTTCCGGAGTCTTTACTTCACTAGTTTAGGTTGCTAGAAGTTTATTCCTATTTCCATATTGACTTTTTAGTCATATTAAAAAAAAAAGAAGATATTTATTGCATTTTTTATTCCGTGGTCGGCTGCATGGAAGCATGAATTTTCTCTGGAAATCAGTAAATATATTTCTCGTTCTTACACATTATTATATTTTAGTTATCCTGTTTTTCCTTATTTGATGCATTCTTACCATGTATTGTAAAATTGTATTTTCCACTTGTTTCTGTTTTCGTATGAACTACGCAACTTTATAAACTTTCACTTACTATTAATTTCTTGTTTATTCAAGTAATGTTTTATTCGTATTTATAATTATTCTAATGCATTATCCTTCAAATAGTATTATACATTGAAAGGAATAACTGCATTTTTCGAATCTCCAGAGATTAATTTATTCTATGCGTTAAATTGATTAATATTCTGCCTATATTTTTTCAAATTTATTGACGATTTATTGTAAATTTTAATTCATTTGGATTAGATTTTTCTAGTATAAACATGTTACATTACAATTAAATTTACCAAAATGATCCAAGATGGTAAAATTAAAGTATATAATAAATATTAAAGAATTAATATTTATAAAGTTATCTCAGCCAGATGTAAAAGCTCGCTAAAACCAAATACGAAATAGAGCTTATAATAATAATTTTAATTTTATTTTTTCATTATTTATGTTTTATTGTTTATTTTTTATTCATCTATTTTTTATTTATTCTTCATTTATCATTTTTTCTATTTATTTATTAATTTATTTATTTGCTTATTTTCCATTCCGTATCTTCTAACAACTCTTGCTGAGAGTTTTTAAGGGATGACCTGTACATTTCAGTTTACCTAAAATATTTTCCAGTATATATTTTTTAAACATTTTCTATCTGTGTCATTAAAACATTTGTTTCCCTTTATTTTATATTTTATATTTAACTCTATCCTCATTTTTTCTCTCCTCTTTTTCTTCCCTGTATTTCTTATTTATAGCTATGTCTCGGAACTAGATTGAAAAGCATATCGTATTTTTATCTTATTATTACTAGAATGTTTTCCTTCATTCCTTGTACATATTTTTTGTGAATTATTCCATGGATTTTTGCACTTGGATAATTATGGACCATCTTTTTCCAATTACGGGATTTCCTTGGATTTTAATTGTGCAAATGGACATTCTATTAAGTTTCTTGAAGTTATACAATTGGGTTTTTCCGTCACTGCATTATTTATCTTCCACCAGACTAGCCATTCATGTGTAATCACCTTTTTCTTCACCATATTCTCTCTGCTTCACTTTTTTTTTGTTTTCAAGTAAGATCTTTGAATACTTGTTGTTTCATCAAATACTTTTGCATGCAAAATCCGATCCCGACTTTTGCTAATTCTTACCCTCTGATGAGAAGGAAAGTATTTCTTCGAAACTTCGCCAATTAAGGACTATCCACTTATCTAGTGTTTCCTTTTCAGATTAAATATGTTTAAGTCATTTCAACGTGTTTTTAACAGGTTGTATGAAATGTTTTCTCTTATATACATATATATATATATAAAGATATATATACACATTTAATAATTACTATAGTAAAAAATAATTATATATATATATATATATATATATATACTTTTATCGCATAATACACAGACCACAAATAAGACATTCTTCTGTGTCCTCTGAGAGTTTTTCTTCCCATTTTAGTGTGTGGTAGATATCCCAGATAAAAGACTGGAAGGGTATTATTATACAGTTTATCAAGAGGCCCCCAAATCAGAAGAACATTTTAAAGAACAAACATAAACACCCCAGTTGCCATTTCAATAATAGTTTAAGCTGCAAAAACATATTTTCCCGTTGTTCCACAACGACCAAGTTGAATTGTGTTTAAAGCAACATTCGAAACAAGAAGATAAACAGCAACAGCCGAAACATATGTACGAAAACCACTGTTACTTCAACAAAAGGTAAAGAGGTGTTTGTCTGTTTAATATATTATAGAATGTTACATGAATATATTAGCGCAGCTTTATTCTCTAAACACTATCTGGAATTAAATTAGAATGTTTACCTACGTACCGTAGAATACGATAGACGCTTTTTTTATAAGCAATGTGAATGCTTATTCAATGTTTATTTCCAAGTGTAAAGCAAAACATAAAATACTTGCTTACTTTTAAGGAAAAAAGGGACGATAGTCCTTTGAATAATTAATACCCTGAAAGACAATCGAACTTGGGCTTATCGAACCGACATAGCTTTTGCTTATATTTTCGGCCCGTATCCTTGTCTTTTCTTTTAGTAAATCGACGTGTTCAAAACTTGCGAAACGTGACGATAGAACTCATCTTACCTTTCCGTTTATAGTAACCAAAAACTGCGACGACTTTTGTCCCGCTTAGCTGCAAGCAAATAATTTAAAATATTTGATTTTCTGCACAGGTCTATGTCTCAAAGAAAGAACGCAGAGATAAAAGGGCGCGTTTCCCCAAGACTTGGAAGTGAACAAGCTGTCGGAAGATTGCCAAAGTGTAGTAAGCATATGGAACTTCTCTGCACACACAAAGGCGTAAGGTGTATCATACTTACGAATGCTTACTTACAACCAAAAAAGTACTAGCTGGGAAAGAAAAAAAAAACGAATAAATATTTTGGTAACCCAAGCGAAATCAAAGCTTAGTTATCTTATCTCTAAACCCAAATCGCCCACAAGTTTCTCCAGCCGTTGCAGTTGACAACCCTGGTCTTTAGACTGTTTTTACAAAAATGTAACATGCAATAAGTGTTGCTGGAAAAGTTAAACATGGATACGTTTAAGTATAAACAACAGGGGGAATAACAGTGTCCACCAAGCGTGATCAGACATGTAATCGGAGAGGAATCAACAGAAATATGTAACTGTTAATATCCTCAGCAATTATAGTTGATTTGCAGGTGGATATATTTTTAGAAATGTCAGTCATCAACATACAAAAAGAAAAAAATGGTTGAACAAACAAATCATGAAAAGTATTTAACCATCACTCGTACTTACTGTAACGCGAACAAAACTTTTAAGGAAAGCTGACACTTAGTGTGACATTGAATTGCACCACCAAAAATGTAAGATTATTTTTACACTACCATGAAATTTCTTCAGAACAGGTTTCGTGGATAAACCGGCCAACACTTTTTGTAAAGATGTAGGAAGATTCTTTGGTATACCTCAATAAACCAACGAAATAATAATGAAGTTTTAAGAAGGTTTTCGACGATACTAGGAAG
>NC_136485.1:40923589-41091089 GCF_053919585.1 Euprymna scolopes
GTCTTAAGCCATACCATGTCGAAGAAAAGTTCTCCTTATAAGCAGATAAAGGTAGCTCGGATTTTGCAAATAGAAAATATAGGAAGTAACTGGCGTATAACCGTTTATATATTAATGTGTTTTGTAATGAATAGGATAATATTGTAAAAAGAAGTAATATTAAAAGTTCATACTTTATGTAAGAAAAATATGGATTGTAGTACATCGCGCATGCGTTAATTAGTAAATACATATTGCCAACTACTATATAATTTGATCATAAAATGAAATGAAAATATTGAGGAAAATTTTAGAAAAAATAAACAAATAAATACAGGTATATATATATATATATATATATATATATATATATATATATATATATATATGTGTGTATTTAGATATATATATATATATATTTAAATATAGAATATATATATATATGTGTGTACATATCTTTACATATAGAATATATATATGTACATATATTTACATATAGAACCATATATATATATTAACACACATATATATATATGTATGTATATATGTGTGTATATAAACTCATAAATATGTATATATATTAACACACATATATTTATATATATATGTATATACATATATAAACATATATATATATAGAGAGAGATGATTATAAATATATGTATATATTTATATATTTTTGCATAGGCATCGCCACTTATCAAGTCAAAGAGGACACTCGTGGATTAGGGTTAAAAAGTGTACAATAGAAATTGGGCAATATAGTTACCGTTAGTAATGGAAATTCGGTAAATTTGTTTACTTATCTGGAACGCTTCAGCAACAAACTTGTTTACGTTTGACTTTAAGACAACCATATTGTAGTCAGCTGAAGAGCAGCAAAACGGAAGACAAAGAAGCTTTCCTCATGGAATCTACGTTTAGCTTTAGACACAGATAAAATGTGAGGGGAATTAGTGATAATGCTTTCTGCTAGACGGATGTTTCTTGTGAAAGTTTGGCGAGAGGGAACCATAGATGTGAGCTAAGCCGAGCACTTACCATTAAAATAACGATAAAGCAGAGACAAACTCGCAACATCTCTTCTGTGACAAAGAGGTTGCTGGGAAGAGAAAAGGGCACCCCACAAGGCGACGATGTCTGTTTTCAACTCTATCAAGTCAGGGCAAGTCCTTTCTAGCAGCTACTGCCCAGATGTGGCAACTGCACTCGATCCTTGGGCGTACCTGGCTCTTATATACATAGAAATGTGCATTAGCAGTGAGATATCGACTGGCTCGATAGAAGGATCCAACCATTTTTCCAGCGGCCTTTTTTTTTTTTTTTTTTTTTTACAAAGGCATCACCACATTATCAAGGCCCAGAGGCCACTCAAGGATAAGGGTTAAAGAGTGTACAGTAGAAGTTGGTCAATATAGTAATCATTAGTAATGAAAATTTGGTAAATTTAATAACTTATATGGAACGGCTCATCAAGAACTTATTTACCTTAGACTTGAACACAACCATATTGTAGTCAGCCGGAAAGCAGGAAAACGGAAGACAATTCCACAGGCGTGCAGTTCTAAGAAAGAAGCTTTGTTCATGGAATCTATGTTTAGGCCTAGGCACAGATAAAGAGTGGGGGAAATTATTGATAGTGTTTACAGCTAGACGAGTGTTTCTTGTGAAAGTTTGGCGAGGGGGGACATAGATTGAAGCTCAGTTGAACACTTTCCATGAAAATAACGATACATCAGAGACAAACTCGCAACATCTCTTCTGTGAGATAGAGGTTGTAAGGAGGAGAAAAGGACATCTCCTACGAGGCTACGAAGTCTATTTTGAACTCTATCAAGGCAGGACAAGTCCTTTCTAGCAGCTCCTGCCCAGATGTGGCAACAGTATTCCATCTTTGGACGTACCTGGCTCTTATATAGATAGAGAATAGCATCAGCAGTGAGATATCTACTGGATCGATAGAAAGATCCCCCCATTTTTCCAGCGGCCTTGGCAACAGATTTGATATACGTGTTCCATTTAAGATCAGGAGTAATGGTCAAGCCCAGAAGCTTGTCAAAACTTGAGGCCTCCTGAAGACGAGAACCATTCATTTCAATTGATGCCAAATGTGGATTAAAATGTTGATGATGTAAAGAGAGACGCTTGGTTTTAGATGCATTAAAAGTAACCAGCCATTCCTTTCCCCATTGTACTACATGCTCAAGATCAGAGGAGAGAGAATTGGAGAGTACTTGCTCGTTTACTGTCTTAGATGTGGTACCATAAATGGTAGTGTCGTCAGCATAAATGTCTACAAATGATGTAAGGATATGATTTGGAAGATCATTAATGTAGATCAGGAAAAGAGTTGGGCCCAGGATGGATCCCTGAGGGACACCGGCATTAATACTGTGAGCTTCTGATTTTTGCCCCTCAACTACTACTCTTATGAACCTATCAGAAAGAAATGATTTAATAATTGAGAAGCCTTTTCCAGCTATACCATAGCTAGCGATCTTATGAAGTAAACCTTTATGCCATACCCTATCAAAGGGTTTAGATATGTCAAGAGCAATTGCCCTAGAAAGATTGCCACCGTCGAGAGATTTGCTAATCCTATGCGATATAACTGTAAGGACATCTGCTGTAGATCTAGCAGAACGGAAACCATATTGAGTGTCACTAAGAAGGTTATTTTTGTTGAGATGTTTGATTACTTCTGTATTTAACACAGATTCTAGCAACTTACTCATGACGCACAGGAGACTTATTGGCCTGTACTGAGAGGGGGATGAGCGATCACCTGAATTCTTAAATACAGGGCATACTGATGAGATTTTCCAGGGAGATGGGAAACTATTCTCCTTAAGACAACGTTTAAACAGTTTTGTAAGTATGGGCGCTAGTTCAGGTTGAAGTTTTTTGAGTACTATAATTGGAATACCATCAGGGCCAGTTGCTTTACTGGAATCAAGGTTTTTGATTAGCTTGGCAACATCACGTACAGATATACGTATATCACATAGCGTTTTTCTGATACAGGAGGAAATATTTGGGGTTGGCGGTCTTGGTCGCAAAGGGTAGAATTAGCTGCAAAGTTCTTGACAAAGAGTTTGGCTTTGTCTGATGCTGACGAGATTACCTCAGGTCCATTGATAATAGTTGGGATGGAGCACACACT
This sequence comes from Euprymna scolopes, assembly GCF_053919585.1. Taxonomy (NCBI): domain Eukaryota; kingdom Metazoa; phylum Mollusca; class Cephalopoda; order Sepiida; family Sepiolidae; genus Euprymna; species Euprymna scolopes. Next base: position 40,926,732 of record NC_136485.1, read on the forward strand.
TCTGTTCAGGATTCTGTTTGCTATTTGCCAAAACTGGTGGGAACCAAGCCGCTGCTCAGCTACTTTGGACTTAACAGATTGAGCATACAACTCTCTTGCGTTCCTTATTACTTTCTTACAATGGTTGCTGGCAGTCCTGAAAACGGCTTTAGTTTCCATACATCTATTACGTTTGAAGCAGTGGAAAAAGTGATTTCTGTGCGCAATGGCAGCAGCACATTCTGGAGAGAACCATGGCTGGCTGTTAGGTTTTTGCTGAAACTTTTTAGAGGGTATGAAATGGTCAATACCTACAATTAACCATTCAGTTAGGTCTAATACTATAGAGGACACATCCTTTTTAAACATGGAATGCAGAGGTAGATCAGATATAAATGTACGGAAGCTATCCCAGTCAGCCTTAGTGTATCGATATACTGTACGATGAAGTGGTACGTCTGGGGACTTATTACATTTCATTTTTATCTTAATTGATACAACAGAGTGGTCGGAAGATCCAAGAGGCGACAGAACAGAAACTGAACATAGTTCAGGGCAAGTTGTGAGAAAAAGGTCTAGTAGGCTCGCATACTGGCCGTCATTATCGGGCACACGGGTAGGTTCCTGAACAATCTGAGTGAGGTCATAGGCAATGGAGAAATCATGACAGAACCTCCCCTATTCATCGGTCTTGTTTGAGTGGGTCAACCATTCGACGTTGTGAACATTGAAGTCTCCACATACGTGAATGTTAGCTGAAGGATAAGTAGAAAGGACTTGGTCAATTTTCTCAGATATGCTTTGAAAGATAGTAACTCCGCTGTTGTGGGGGCGATAGAGAGTAAATATAAATGCAGTAGTGTGAGCTAAAGCAACCCGGAAGCACATATAGGGTAAGTTAGGATCTTCCCTGGAGATGTCCCTCCCACATGGAAAGCTATCTTTAATATAGGCACATATTCCATGCCCATGGCGATCTTGGGGGTCAGATTTAGAAGTTAAGTTAGAGTATCCTGTAATTGCAAACTCATCTAGGGAAATAGCCTGTCCAATGCCAGTTTCACTTAAAAATAAAAGGTCTGGTTTAGTCTCCTGTAATTGGGTTTCAACCTCTGGGAGGTTAGAACGTAGACCCCTGATGTTGGAGAAGGAGACATGGTAGTAGGGGTCTACGTTGAAAGTTGGAGAACCGGGTTTAATCGTGTATTTTTTCTTGAAACTTGTCATGATGAAATTTTGGAATTTGTGGACTAGGTCGACAGATTTACTTAGAGCAGCACAGAGAGGGGAAACTAAGAGAGAAAAAGAAACGAAGAATTTTTTTTTGTACCACATGATAAGGTAAAGCCGTAACAATTACCCACTAGTATGGCATCGAGAGGCCCCACCAGAAGCTACTGCATGGTCCAGATTCCATTCACCAAATGGCAATACAGCAGCCCCAGTACTTTGCACCTGCTGATAGGACAGCCTCCTTAGTGGTTAATCCAAGGTTCGGGTCCCTGACTATCAGGGTGATAACGTCAGCCCAGACAAAACGTTTACCTCCAGCACCCTTACTAGTGACATGGCTACAAGGATAGACATAGAAACAGAAAATTTCCACCAACTCTGCCAACTGTTCACGCAAAAATACTGCCAACCTAGAAAACAGCTTTTTCTTCTCCCTTTGTCAGAAAAATCATTCATTTAAAAAATGAGGACTGAGGGACAAATAAGAAGAAGCGAGAGTAACAGGAGCTGCCGATAACGCATCAACAATGCGTTTTCTACTCTCCATTAAAAAAAAAATTTAAAAAAAAAAATAACTATTAAGTATTGTACTTAATAAACGTCCAACGGACCGGTTTAAGGGAAAGTATGGTGATAGATTCCCCTCCCACGAACTAAAAATGAGTACAATTAGGTAATCTATTTTTGCAATCAACTCGGTAGATAAATAAACATTTATGGACGAGAAAAAAAAAAAAAAAAAAAAGAAGCTAGCATTTAATACAACAGAAATACATAAATTAAATACTGAAATAAAATGTAGTTATTAATATTTGAATCTTAAAATAAAAAGTGCGAATTAGTAGAGAAAAAAATCACTTATCACAACAACGCATTCCGTCTCCAAACTAGTGAAGAATTTAACTTTTAATAGCGTTCAGAAGATTTTTTTTTTAATTAACCGTTAAGAGAAAGCGTGATTTTATTCTGAACTTTAACTAATCACGTTTTAAGCAACTTATGATATAAAACAAAATCGGATGGGGGGGGGGTTCTTCCGAAGTTAGTTGGTGACGTTATAAGTAATTGCGAGATAAGATGGGAGCCAGAAATTAGGGGTGGGGGACTGAAAATGATAATATAATGGATTGATTATACAATATTTAAGATCAACTTGGTAGATAAACATTTATGGACGAGAAAAAAAAAAAAAAAAAAGAAGCTATCATTTAATACAACAGAAATACATAAATTAAATACTGAAATAAAATGTAGTTATTAATATTTGAATCTTAAAATAAAAAGTGCGCATTAGTAGAGAAAAAAATCACTTATCACAACAACGCATTCCGTCTCCAAACTAGTGAAGAATTTAACTTTTAATAGCGTTCAGAAGATTTTTTTTTTTAAATTAACCGTTAAGAGAAAGCGTGATTTTATTCTGAACTTTAACTAATCACGTTTTAAGCAACTTATGATATAAAACAAAATCGGATGGGGGGGTTCTTCCGAAGTTAGTTGGTGACGTTATAAGTAATTGCGAGATAAGATGGGAGCCAGAAATTAGGGGTGGGGGACTGAAAATGATAATATAATGGATTGATTATACAATATTTAAGATCAACTTGGTAGATAAACATTTATGGACGAGAAAAAAAAAAAGAAGCTAGCATTTAATACAACAGAAATACATAAATTAAATACTGAAATAAAATGTAGTTATTAATATTTGAATCTTAAAATAAAAAGTGCGAATTAGTAGAGAAAAAAATCACTTATCACAACAACGCATTCCGTCTCCAAACTAGTGAAGAATTTAACTTTTAATAGCGTTCAGAAGATTTTTTTTTAAATTAACCGTTAAGAGAAAGCGTGATTTTATTCTGAACTTTAACTAATCACGTTTTAAGCAACTTATGATATAAAACAAAATCGGATGGGGGGGTTCTTCCGAAGTTAGTTGGTGACGTTATAAGTAATTGCGAGATAAGATGGGAGCCAGAAATTAGGGGTGGGGGACTGAAAATGATAATATAATGGATTGATTATACAATATTTAAGATCAACTTGGTAGATAAACATTTATGGACGAGAAAAAAAAAAGAAGCTAGCATTTAATACAACAGAAATACATAAATTAAATACTGAAATAAAATGTAGTTATTAATATTGGCAACGGATTTATTGTATGTGTTCAATTTAAGATGAGGAGTAAAGTTCAAGCCCAGAAGCTTCTCAAAACATGAGGCCTCTCCAAGAAAAGAGTCATTTATTTCAAGTGATGCCAGATGGGGATAAGAGCGTCAATGATGTAAAGATGACACCTTGGTCTGGAGTCCTTAAAAGTAACAAACCACCTCTTTCCCCTTGAAACACTTGCTCAAGATCAGAGGAGAGAGAATCAAAGAGAACTTCATGATTTACGGTTTTATATGTGCTACCATAGATCGTAGTGTCATTTGCACAGATGTCTACGAAAGCTGTGAGGATGTGATTTGGAAGACCATTAATATAGATCAGGAAGAGACTAAGCCCCAGTATGGACCCCTGAGGGACACCATCATCTATACTAATAGCTTCTGATTTTTGCCAAACAAAAACTTCTCTTATGGACCTATCAGAGAGAAATGATTAAATAATAAAGAATACATTTCCCGCTATACTGTAGCTGGACTTCCTGTTAAGTAAACCATTATGCCATACTCTATCAAAGGGCTTTGATATGTCAAGATCAATTGCCCTAGAAAGGTAACCTCCGTCGAGAGATTCGCTAATCCTATGAGATATAAATCTAAGCACATCTGCTGTAGATCTAGCAGAACGGAAAAATATTGCGTGCCACTAAGAAGGTTATTTTTGCTGAGATGGTTGATTACTTCTCTATTTAACACATATTCTAGCAACTTACTAATGACGCACAGGAGACTTATTGGCCTGCACTGTAGGGGGCATGAGCGTAACCTTAATTCTTAAATACGGGGTATACTGATGAGATTTTCCAGGGTGATGGGAAGAAATTCACCTTAAGACAAGGTTTAAAGAGTTTTGTAAGTATGGGTGCTAGTTCTGGTTGAAGTTTTTTGAGCACTATAATTGGAATAGTGTAAGGGCCGATTGCTTTACTCGAATCAAGGTTTTTGATTACCCTGGCAACATCACGTACATATATCTGTATATCACATAGCATGTTTTCTGATACAGGAGGAAATATTGATGTTGGCAGCCGTGGTCGCAAAGTTTTGAATTAGCTGCAAAGTTATTGGCAAAGAGTTTGGCAAAGAGTTTGGAATACAGTTTGACTTCGTCTGCTGCTGACGAGATTACCTCAGGTCCATTTATGAGAGTTGGGATAGAGCACACGTTTTTGTTCGGGATTCTGCTTGATATTTGCCAAAACTAGTGGGAACCTAGCCGCTGCTCAGCTACTTTGGACTTGACGGCCTGGGCATATAACTGTCTTGCGTTCTTTATTACTTTTTTACAGTGGTTGCTAGCAGTTCTGAAAGCGGCTTTAGTCTCAGTACATCTATTACTTTGGAAGCAATGGAAAAAGTGATTTATATGCGCAATAGCAATAGCACATTCCGGAGAGAACCACGACTGGCTGTTATGTTTTTATTGGAATTTTTTCTAGGGTATGAAACGGTCTATACCTACTATTAACCATTCTTGCAGATCTGATACTATAGAGGACACATGCTTTTTAAACATGGGACGCAGAGGTTCGGAAGCTATTACAGTCAGCAAATGAGTGTCGATATACTGTACGATGGAGAGGTACATCTGGGGGCATATTACATTTCATTTTTATCTTAACTGATACAACTGAGTTATCGTGAGATCCAAGTGGAGACAGAACAGAAGGTGAACACATTTCAGGGCAAGTTGTGAGAAAAATCTAGGAGAGTTGCATATTGGATGTCAGTATCGGGATCACGAGTGGGTTCGTGAACAATCTGAGTGAGTTCATAAGTAATGGAGACATCATGACAGACCCTCCCCTCATCATCGGTCTTGTTTGTGTTAGTTAACCATTCCACATTGAGAACAATGCAATCTCCACAGACATGAATTTTAGCTTAAGGATAAGCAGATATGACGTGGTTAATTTTCTCAGCGCGCACAGAAATCCCTTTTTACCTAACTACCAACGTAATCGATGCAATGAGACTAAAGCTGATTTCAGGAACGCTAGCAACCGCTGTAAAAGCGTAATAACATATGCAAGAGAGATATATGCCCAGTCTGTTAAATCCAAAGTAGCTGATCAGCGGCTTGGTTCCCACCAGTTTTTGCAAATAATAAATAGGATCCTGTACAGAAGTGTGCGTTCTATCCCATCCATTATCAATGGACCAGAGGTCATCTCGTCAGAATAAGACAAGGCCAAACTATTTGCAAATACCTTTGCACCTAATTCTACCCTATGCGACGAAGTCTATCACCTTCCCATATTTCCTCCTATGCCACAGAACACGCTAGGTTACATACAAATATCTGTGCATGAGGTCGCCAAGCTGATCAAGAACCTTGATTCCAGTAGAGCAACTGGGCTGGACGGCATCCCAATCAGAGTGTTAAACAGCTTCAAGCAGAACTTGCTCTCATACTTACGAAACTATTTAAGCGTTGCCTAAACGAGAAGTGCTTTCCGACTCCCTGGAAAATCTCATCAGTATTCCCTGTATTTAAGAATTCAGGTTATAAGTCATCTCCCTCTCAGTACTAAACAAGAAGTATCTTGTGTGTCATGAGTATGTTACTGGCATCCATATAAAATAGATAAATAGTCAACCACCTGAACAGAAATAACCTTCTTAGTGACACACAATATGGTTTCCGTTCGGAGAGATCTACCGCAGGTGTGCTAACGGTTATATCTCACAGAATTAGTGAATCTCGCGACAAAGGCTTCCATTCTAGGGCAGTTGCTCCTGACATATCAAAGGCCTTCGACAAGGTATGGCATAAGGGGCTACTCCACAAGATTTTCAGCTACGGTATAACTGGAAATGATTTCTCAATCAATAAATCTTTCTCCTGATAGACTCATAAGAGTAGTGGTCGATGGACAAAAATCAGAGGCCTACAGTATTAATGCTGGAATCCCTCGATAGGGGCAATCCTGAGCCCCAAACTCCTCATGATCTACATCAATGATCTCCCTAAACACATACTTAAATCATTCGTTGACATCTATGCTGATGACACGAACATCTACAGCAACACATCAAAGGCTGTAAATGACACAGTTATCTATGGTTCTCTCTCCTCTGATCTAAAGCGCGTGGTTCAGTGAGGGAAGGTGTGGCTGGTTATCTTTAATGCATCTAAAACAAAACTCCTATCTTTACATAATCAACGATCTGATCCCCATCTGGCATCAATTGAAATAGATGGATCTCGTCTAGGAGAAGCCGCATGTTTTGACAAGCTTCTGGGGTTGTCCTTTACTCCTTATCTGAAATGGAACACGTACATCAAGTCTGTTACCAGGGTCATTGGAAAGATGGTGGGGTCCTTCTACCGCTCCAGACGATATCTCACCACTGATGCAATTCTCTATCTATATAAAAGCCAAGTACGCCCAAGGATGGAATACTGCTGCCATATCTGGACAGGAGCTGCTAAAAACAGCCTAACCATGCCTTGACAGAGTACAAAATAGATTCGTGGCTTAGTAGGGGTGTCCTTTTCTCTTTCCTGCAACCTCTCTCCCTCAGAAGAGACGTTGCGAGCCTATCCTTGTTTTATTGTTATTTCCAGGGCAGGTGCTGTCTGAACTCCAATCTCTGGTGCCCACCTCGCTAATCTTTCACGAAAAACACCCGTCTAGCTGAATCCACTGTGAAAAATTTCCCCCACTTTTTATCTGTGCTTAAATCAAAACGTGGATTCCATGAACAAAGCTTCTTTCTTAGAAGTGCACGCCTGTGGAACTCAGTGGCGTATCTAGGGTATGGCACGCATGCCCCGTGCCATGGGCGCCACTCTGACATGGGCGCAAAAATTGCTTGACAAAACTCAAAATTTGAACATATGCGTAATTACTGGCGCGAGTTTTTTCTGCATAATTCCGATATATTCAAACCGGAATAAACGGAAGGGCACCACCTTTTTTTATGCATTCCATGTCAAATCATCCAGGTCTTGGCACCCATATCCTCAGATTTGGCTGTCATTTGCAGTGCAGGTAGACAATATAGAAACTCAGAAATCCTGAAAATTTGAGCATCTAATTCCAAGCGGTTTCCGATTTAGAGCATTTTTTTTGTTTTTGTTTTTGCTGCATAATGTGGCGCCCGGGATGAATTTTGTGATGTCATTTCTTTGAATATGTTCTGATTGAAAGATCGTGTGGCTCTGAAAATTTGCACAGGTAAGTATTTTGACCCAAGGAATCCAAAAATGGCATCAGATTGGCTAAAAAGTAAATCCTTATAGAGATATTAACGGTTTTTGGATGTTTTACCCACATTCACCAAAATTCAATAAAAAAGGGTGTGGCTGATATGGTAATGCATTTTTTTCATATATTTTTTCTAGACACAATAAATTACCTCTGGACAAAAATGGTAAAAATTTCTTGTTACGTTCACTCACAGGTTCTGTTGAAAGTCGGGTCTATTTTCGATGATAATGAAAAATATTCCCTCCCCTATTAGATGTAATAATTAATTTAGACATTTGCTAAACTGACATCACACCTTTATTTTGGAATAAATTTGCAAGCCAGATACAAAAAAGTTCTGATAACAATTTCAACAATTTCACAGGCCTATAGTTTTCAAAATTAATTGATATGGGTTGGAAACACCAATTTATGATAAAAGTATGCTATTTTTTAAATAAGAAACAAGTAATAGGATTGTAAAAATCTTAAACTTGTAGAACTATCTCAATCCAACAATTTGATTAGAAAACTTCTTCAGAAACCTATTAACCCTCAAAATACCACGGTATTTTGATCCAACTTTCAAAACTGTTCATTGATCACTGTTTTTGGAATCAATTGTGTTTGTGTCTCTTGTAGGGCATGTAACAATATTCTTTAGGCTGAAAATATGATATAAACCATCCATATGGAGAGCCAAATCATTGAAATCACCAGCAATGAAATAATCTTTAACATTAAATTGATTCTGATAACTTGAAATTATAGATAATATGGTATCAATTGCTGAATCATGTAAATGAGATGTGTTCCTATAAAGGTGGTATATTAATATGACCAAGGATTTGAAATTGTATATGTAAAAACTTAGAATTTCATGAATGCCAGTTTCCACCTCCAAGGGAGAATAATGCAAATCTTTATAAATATAGCACAATACTCCACCACCTGCACTAATTGAGCATCTATCTTTTCTGATAATGTCATATTTAGAAATTGCTAAGCTGTCATTTTGTATGTCTCCATTGAGAAAGGTTTAAGTGAAAAAAGCTAAATCACACTTTCTTTCAATAATGCTGTGTGTACATAGATCAATCTTATTTTTAACTTATTTTTACAGATCAAACCATGAAACGGACCATAACTAAGAAAAAGGAAAGTGGGAAGCAGCAAAAGCTGAAAAATCAAGTAAAGTCTTAATGCGTTTGTTCAAGAAGCCTGCACCTTCTGTTAGTACTGTTGAATCTGATGATGGTTCAAAGGCACAATCTAATGGAGATCCTAAGTTGAGGGATAAGGCTTGTCATGTTGGGAGCATGGAATCAGAAAACGACATGGAATCTGATGCACCAGAGTTCATTGCAGAACACGATATTGGACTCTTAAATCTGCTGCCTGCTCTATTCCCGATCAGAGCATCAATCCACATTGCAGCAGGAGGGTGGATTTAGTCAGTGGAAAGCACCTGAAAGGATGACCGTTCATGAAAATGCTAAGAATCATCGAGAATGTTTTACACTGTGGAAAGAACTGGAAAGAAATCTGACTGAAAAAAAGGGATTCTTGACGTAGAACGCCAGTTACAAATTGAGAAAGAAAAGCAGAAATGGCGTGACATTCTCATGAGAATATTACACGGTATCAAATACTTGACAAAACAGAACCTTGTTTTGCGAGGACACAAGGAATCACTTCAGGCAGATGGTAACTCAAATGTGGGTAATTTCCTTGGTTTAATGAAATTTCTTGCCGTCTTTGATCCTGTGATGCGAGACCACCTCGCTCTTATCGAAAGTCATCCTTACGCATTATCTTACATTTCCCCAGGTGTTCAGAATGAATTTATTCATATTATGGCATCTACCGTTCGCAAGAATTTACTAGACAGCATTAAAAAAGCTAAGTATTATGGTCTTCTATTCGACTTAACCCCGAACCAGGCACATCGTGAGCAGATTTCAGAAGTTGTAAGGTTTGTGGATATTGATTTTGAAAGGAAAACAGTTTGTGTTAGAGATCCCTTTCATGGTTTTCTCCATATCCGTCAGAAGGATGCTGCAAGCTTCCTTGAAGTTATCATGCAACAACTGGAGAAAGACCAGATGAAGAAAGAAGATTGTCGGTCACAATGTTATGACAATGCTGCTGTGATGGCGGGACACAGAAGTGGTGTGCAGCAAAGAATAAATGAAAAAACAAGCTGGCAGTGTTTGTAAATTGTGATTACCATTCACTTAACCTTGTAGGTGTACAGGCAGCCAGGCAAGACACAGAAATGGTCTCATTCTTTGGAGTTATTGACTCATTGTATAGCTTCTTTTCCCGTTCCACACAGCGGTGGGAGATAGTAAAAGATGCTGTCCCACTGATTTTAAAGGCTGAAGCAGAAAGCCGTTGGAGTTCTAGAACAGAAGCAGTGAAGCCTGTACAAATGTATCTTGACAAAACCGTTGATGTACTAGACAGCATGATAGAGGATGTCAGTCAAACAACTGATACCCAGAGTGACGCTAAACAACAAGTAAATCGCATACTAACATACGAGTTTCTAACATTGTTGGGTTTTTGGCACAAAATACTTACGCCAATAGATAGAGTGCAAAAACGATTGCAAGACAAGACAATGAATTTTCACAATGCTGCCCTAGACATAAAAAGTCTAAGAGATCATTTCAATGATGCAAGAGAAAATTTAGTTGATGAATGCTTGGAAGATGGCAAGAACCTTTGTGAAAAATGGGACGTTGAAATCAAAAGAAGGACAAGGGGAAAAACAAGAATGGCTGGTGAAAATGCACGAGATGCCGGGTTATCAAGCACAGATGAAATGAAACGAGTCATGAAGGGAGCTCTAGACCGCCTGCACAAAGAGATGGATGATCGATTCTCCCGGTTATTTGACATCGATTCCAAATTTAGCTTTCTGTTGGATGCCCAAGGCCTTTGTTACGGTCCTGACTTATCTGACTGTGCACAATTAGGGTGTATGTGTGAAAATTTAGGAGCTGTGTACAGCTCAGATATAGATGGCAAGCAATTATATGAGGAGATTATTGATTGCAAAATGTTGATATCAATTCGTGCCAACTTAAAGTTATCGCGTCCTGAAGAACTTCTTACATGCATAGTTGAATATGGTGATGAGAGCGTATTTCCCAATCTTATAATTGCGTTGCAAATAACGTTGACAATGGTAGTATCTATTGCAAGCTGCGAGCGAAGTTTCAGTAAACTGAAACTAATTCTTTCATGTCTCCGAACCTCAATGAGTCAGAACAGATTGTGTGATCTAGTTTTGATGAGTATAGAAAGGGAAGAATTAGAGAAAACTGACTTTGATAAAATCATAGACGAATTTGCTTCCATAAAGGCACGAAAAGTGTTATTTTAGAATGTTATTATTGAAACAAAAAAGGCCGGATTTATTGAGGTTTATTGTGGTATGTTTGTTATCCTTCAATTTCTTCCTAATAAAAATAAATGAAGTGTGTTGTAGTCCTTTCTTTTTGGATAATTTAGAATTTTATTTCTTAAAGCAGGAATAACAATATAATTACTTTATTAAAACATTCATTTCATGGTGTATCTTTCGTTAAAATTGTGCCTGTATTATAATATTATGTAGGTTAGGCATATCTAAGGTATACATTATTAAGAAGGAGCGCACATTCAAACTTTGCCATGGGCGCCATGTTACATAGGTACGCCACTGGTTGAACTCTGTTCCGTCTGCCTGCTTCCCAGCTGACTACAACCTGGATGTCTTCAAGTCCAAAGTAAACAAATTCCTAATGAACCGCCATTTCACTTCAATAAATATCCACACTAACGTACTGTACTTACAATAACCCTTATCCCTGAGTGGCTTCCGGGCCTTGACAAAGTGGTGACCACCTGTAAAAAAAAGGTATGCGTTTAAAGATAGTAACTCCGCTGTTGTGGGGGCGATAGAGAAAATATAAATGCATTAGTTTGAGCAAGTTAAACTCGGAAGCACATATATGGTAAGTAAGGATCTCCCTACCACATTGAAAGCCATATTTTATATAGGCACATATTCCATTCCCCTGGCGATATTGGGGGGTCAGATTTGGAAGTTAAATTAGAGTATCCATGAATTATTAACTCATCTAAGGAAATGGCCTGTCCAATGCCAGTTTCACTTAGAATTAATATGTCTGGTTTAGTCTCCTACAATTGGGATTCAATCTCTGGAAGCTTAGAATGTAGACCCATGATGTTAGAGAAGGAGTCTTAGTAGTGGGGTATACGTTAGAAATTGGAGATCGGGGGTTAATCGTCTGTTTTTTATTGAGACTGATCTGATGGTGTTTTGGGATTTGTGAATTTCTACTGTTATTGTTAGTTTTAAAATTATTTTGTATCTCTATCCTAGAGTAAATGTTATCCTGCGAACACAGTGGTTCGCTTGACAGACATACCTGAAACAGGGCAGAGAGGCAAAGTAAGAGAGAGATAGAAACACTATTTTATATAAACTTTCAAATCCATTATTATATACATTTTTTTTATTGAATCAAATATCGGAAATAATAACAACGATATTTCAACCATACATTCGGTATTTTTATCATCTATTCATGAAATGTGTACACGACTACCTTTCGCATAAATTCTAACATTTCTGGTGAGATATTTGTTGTTCTATGATATTCAGTAGTATGCGGATATGTATTTCGATAACACTTAATACTTCTATTAATATAACTGATATGTGGCAAAATCATACGAACAAATGCTTGAAGCGAAAATAAAAGCGAACTGATACTGTGTACTTGTTTCTGATTTGCATCATCCAAAATACGTAAAAATGAAAATAGTAAAATAATATCACACATACTAATCCAGGACAAGTATATTTCTTTTTTAGCGTATATTTACAACATATTACTGCTATATAATCGTTGGAACTTACATAAATAGTCAAACAACTGAATTAAAGTGGTTGACCGATTATAATCTTAAATAAAAGGTTTCATGTGTTTTTTTTATATACATATAAACACGTAGTATCATAACAAAAAGAAAAATAATATTAAACTTATTTTCTTTATTTGTCCTGATTATACAATTTTATAATTGCCAAAATACTTTTTTATATACTCCATATTAACATAATCCAGGTAAATGTGATTCCAAAGTCTGTCTAAGTCTTAACATTTTAACCATAGATTTAAATCCTTTAACCTAACTATATTTGGAAATAATTTAAATTTAATACCATACATAAAAAATAATATATTTTATTCATAAAACATTTTTCCATTTTTATTTACGTATTCTCATGTAGGTGTTGCCTTTAAATTATTGAATGTCATTATCAATTCTAAATATTCTCAGTTTAATAACATATTAGTATTTTAATAAATTTTTATCGACTTGGGTTTACATTATTTATCATAGTGGGGGGAAAGTGCAAAATTATGTCAATTGCTAATATTTTACAAATGGAACATTTTAAATATAAATTTAAAAAATCGGAATAGGAAAATATAGTTTCATATATTATTTTACTCAATAATATTATACATGTATATATGTGACCGTAAAGTACAAACGCATAAGAACTTTGTATTTATACATCAGCTATGTAAATAGTATATTTTCACACCTATAATTTACTCCGTGCGAATTAAAAGTAATCAACAATGTTTCCATTATATTCGGAAATGTTCGATTGTAATTTTAACCCTTTTCTTAGAGAAGGGATAGTACAACCCTTTTTTCTCCGTCGGTATTCTGATTACAAGATCTCGACTAGGCTTTGCTCCCCTTTTCAAAACTTTCAAACACCGGAAAAACATAAAATTAGTTTAATACATTATATAGAATTTCCTACACTCTGTATTTCTGTCTGTATCTAATTGAAGATTCCGTGACATATATACCACTCTTTCGCTGAACATATATACCACTCTTTCGCTGACCTACTTCCTGATCAAATATAACTTTAATCTTCTTGGGCGTCTGCTTAAATAATTAAATTGTACTCATTTATTTCGTTTATTTTAATAGCACCTTACATTCATTATCCAATGCCCTTGAATAAAAAAAATATTCTTAATGAAAAAAACCAAAAAAAACCTGTAATGAATTAAAAATTTATGGAGGTGGGGTCATTCTGCGGCGTGCTTTGCAGAAACGTAGTATATATATATATATATATATATATATATATATATATATATATATATAGATAGATAGATAGATAGATAGATATGCTATCTCTCTCTCCCTTTAACCCTATCTCTCTCTCTCTATATATATATATATATATATATGTATACATAGTATGCACTTATGTGTATATAAGATTGATGCAAAATAATGTCGCTCTTTATAATAAACATACAGTGATAGAAAAGTAGACAATATTTTTGCACCAACCCAATACACACGCATGCACACACGCACACACACATAGACAAGTACAATATATATATATATATATATATATATATATATATATATATATATATATATATATATATATGACTACTTCATTTACTCAAATAAATTAATATACGACGGTATAAATGTATGCGTATATTTTAAGTATTTATTCAACAGTGCTCAATACGCATGCAGAGCTAGTTAGTTATAAAATATATATGGCGATTAAGCGACACTGAATAGTCCATGTTTTATTCACACTAGGATTCTTCAGGCTTATGCGAGCATTTTCTGTTCGTCTCCCGTTTTTATATACGCACATTCTATTGAGTTTTTTTGTTAGCCAATCAGGTTTCTGTATCCTTTATGATAAGCCAATCAGCAGGAACACACAGGGCAAAGACCAATTTTAGCTCTGTTTGATCCGTTCCTTTGTGTTTGCTGTTTAGCATACATATCTAGTGTCTTGAACTGGGTTTTTCATTATGTAAATTTATATATATATATATATATATATATATATATATATATATATATATGCATACATACATATATATATACATATATATATATATACATATATATGCGTGTGATACTTTATGTATATGAATGTTTATTTATTTATTTTATTTGTTTATTTTCTACTGTTATTGTTAGTTTTAAAATTATTTTGTATCTCTATCCTAGAGTAAATGTTATCCTGTGAACACAGTTGTTCGCTATTTCTCTCGTACAGTTAAATAGATGTAGACGTTATTTAAAGTATAGGATATAACTTTTTCGTGAAGACAAAATCTACATAGATTGTCTTGGTCCGTACATAGGTTTGCTTGTCTTACTATTTTCCGTACGACTATCGGTGACCGTCCGCTTTCCTTTAATTCCCAGGATTTGCATGCCAGCGATGTTTCGTAGTTTTTTTTTTTTAATTATTATTGAATGCATTTTCTGGCCATAATATCGAGTTTTGAAATCTAAGGAAGTGATACCTACGTAATATTTCTTGTTATTCGGGGTTTTTTTCGTAAATATTGTTGCCTGGTAAACTATACTTTTGGTTAGATATCTATTTTGAATTTGGCAGAGTGTGTCGTATCTACAGTTGCATTTGTCTTGTTCGTTATTAGTAATTTTATTTTTATTTCTAGTATGGTTGTTATCATCCAGAGTTGGTTTCTTCTTCTTCTTCATCTTATTCATCTTCTTCTTCTTCTTCTTCTTCTTCTTCTTCTTCTTCTTATTATTATTATTATTATTATTATTATTATTATTATTATTATTATTATTATTATTATTATTATTTCTACTAGTTACATATGTGTTTTTTTATTACTGTTATTTTTGTATCCACTTTTTTATTGTTAATGTTGTGTTTGTTTTCATTGCTTTTATTTATTTTTTCTGGTATTATGTGGTGTAATCTCATTTTAAATTTTCGCAGCAGCTGTAGTATATGTTTATGGTATTTTTATTGAACATTATGTGTAAGGATTGCTGCGGGAAAGTGCTTTTCTATAAGATCTAGACATTTATTTGCAAGTGTTGATTTTTAACATTTGATTGTATGGCGCCGTATACCAGATTATATTTATTTTTCTTCTATTTTTAATTTTATTATAGTTATTGGTGACTTGTTGCTTATATTTTATATTAAGATTTTTGTATCCACTATTTTTAGGGATATTTCATAAATATTTGTTGACTGTTAAATACATTATCCTCCATTGAGTTTTTGCTGACTCTACTTACGAACGAGTAAGGAAGTTTTTTGCAATTGATGGTGGATTATTGGACTAAGGATTTACGTATATTGGAGTAGCGTTGTCTTTAAAGTCTGGTTCAGATAGGTTTTTATCTAAATTTAACGTGATGTCCAGGAAGTTTGTAATTTTTATGTTAGCTAATACGTCTACTTTTAAGACTAGTTTTTCCATTAACTTGTGTATAATTTTCTTAAAATTATCTTCATTGCCTTTGTTGGAGTATTTTATTATAGCTAGCCCACACTTTCTATATAGGCCGATATCCATAGTATTAAATAGGCTTTTGGGGATATATAGAATGATTAATGACACAAGATCTGAAGCCTCTGTTGAATCCCGGGCACCCATCGCCAATCAAAGGAATTTGTCATTTTAGTTTTTATCAATTGGTTATTGTTATTTAATAGTACTGATATTCTACATTTTTTAATGATGTTGATTTCTTCCGAGGATATATCAGTGTACGTCTCGGCAAATTCTAGTGCAATGTGGAAAATTTCTTCGGATATCGAGGGGTAGAAGTTTATGATGTCGAACTATATAAACGTACATTTCTTTTTTTTTCTATATTTTTAAACTATATGATTGTTTAGGCCGTATTTTCCCACTGGTTAAATTCTTGGTCTTGTTTAATTTGTTTGTTTACTTCAAAAAGTATTGCTACTTCTAAATATTTTTGCTCGTTCGCTTATTAGGATGAATGCTAGAAAGCTGATTGGCTTACAAAAACTCGATAGAAGATGCGTATATAAAAACGCCAGAGAACCACAAAAGCCTGATCAATCCTAGCATGGATGAAACGCGGAATATCCTATGTAGCTTATATATATATATATATATATATATATATATATATATATATATAACTTACGACTAAGATCTACCTAGGTACTGAGCACTATTGAAGTAACTACCTAAAGTTAATCATAAATTATATTAATTTTTGTGATTAAATGAAGTAGTCATATATATATATATATATGTATATATATATATATATATTTCTTGAGTTTAACATAGTAAATGTAGCTTAAACGTATTTTGTAGCATGTTTGTAACTACTAACATCGACTGTTTCACTGAATATTGAAATATATTTTCATAAACATGCATTAGTTATAATTAATTCACTATTGTAAATATTAGTTATAATTAATTCACTATTGTAAATATTAGTTATAATTAATTCACTATTGTAAATATTAGTCTAACTATTGTACACGGTATGCTAGCAATATAATACAAACACTTTAAAATAAGCAAAGCAATTTGCGTGTGCATTCCGTGAAGTAAGTAATATATAGAACTATTTTTATTCAGTATTGCTATCATTATTTATAATCTGTGTTGCTTTACTAATATGAAATAAGTATACAATTAATAAAATTACATATTGAAAATATAAAGATGTAGAAATAGATATATCCATATGAATATATATATATGTATATATATATTGCAGGGAATCACTATTTATCAAGGCTCAGAGGGCATTCGAGGGTAATTTTGAAATAGTATACATGAGTCAATGTGATTATAGCATAGTAAAGGTAAATAGTGGGGATTTTGTACATTGAATTACTTGTTTATGTTGCACATGAATACAAATGAAGTCAGTTAGAAAGCAACCGGAGGAGAGTACCACAAGTATTGTTCAAAGAATCTACATTTTAGTTTTGACACAGATAAAGGGTGTGGAACATTATTTATATTTGTGTTGGCTAGACGAATGCATATCGTGTAATTTTGGCGAGAGAGGGCATATATTAAAGCTCAGCTGAGCACTTGCCATGAAAATAACGATAAAGCAGAGACAAATTCGCGACTCACTTCATTGGGAAAGAGGTTGCAAGGAAGAGAAAAGGGCGTCCACGAGTGCCCAGATGTGAAAACAGTACTCCATTGTGTTCCGTACTTTCGTTATATAGGTAGAGAATTGAATCAACAGTGTGTAATCTACGGAAACAGTAGAAGTATCCCACCATTTTTCCAGCGGTCTTTGCAATGCATTTGATATACTTGTTAAAGTTCAGATTAGGAGAAAAGGTCAAGACCAGAAGCTTGACAAAACATGAAAAGTCCCCAAGACAAGATCCCTTCATTTAAACCGATGTTAGATTGGCATCAGAGCGTAGATGATATAGCGATATATGCTTAGTTCATGATGCATTAATAAGAACCAGTCAGCTCTTCTCTATTGTACCAGGTACTCAAGATAAGAGGGGAGAGAATCGGAGATAACTTAGTCGTTTACCGTATTTGATGTGCTACCGTAGATTGTAGTGTCGTCCGCAGAAATCTCTCACTCCCCCTCTATCTCTCGCTCTCTCTCTGTATATGTATATATATATATATATATATATATATATATATATATATATATATATATATATATATATATATGTATATATATATGTATATATATGTGTATATATATATATATATATATATATATGATAATAATGGAAATACTATTCCAACGAAATAAAGAAATATGAATGGAACAAACCAAGATATTTGTAAATCAACGATTCGTATTTATTTTGAGATCCCTCTTGAAAAAATAACGAAACATCGAGGAACACGTAACATGGGTTGTTCCTTTTATCTCTCTCTCTCTCTCTCTCTCTCTCTGAATTTATATATATATATATATATATATATATATATATATATATATATATATATATATGAACCAAGTAAATGATTTGATTGGTTTCCTTTTGCTTAACTTATTTAAAATTTTACTCGCAACATCTTCCACTTCCGAAAGTGCGATAACCAAAATCAAATTACACGTCTCAATTTGTGTTAGTTTTCCTATCTCGTATCGGGCAGTTGAAAAATCGTCATTTTGTCTTGATTTTATTTAATTAGACGACATATATCTTATTATCTCTACTCATCTTTATTCTATTTGTCTGCATTTGTTTTATATTTCACAGGAATCACATACTGAGATATTAATCGTAATATATGAGGGCGGTGTCTTTATTTCGTATTAGTTATCGACAAGTCAAATATATCGACACGTTCTTTACCTATGTAAATATGTGGAATAAATATTCTCGTAAGTTCTAACTCGATGTTAATATTTATGGATAAATCAATCTGTCGTAAGCAGAGTATACTGAAACAATTTTTATACGTAAGCAATATTTATCACAGACTACTTTAGCACTTTTTAACCTCAACGAATATTTTCTCTTTGCCGTTACGTGGCATGTATTGGGTCCAGAAAGTACTGTTGTGAATTTAGCAGACAGGGGGTATTTAAACCTTACTAGGTGTTCTAAGCTATCTACACAGTAAACTATGTGACAATAAGAAATCTTCCAATTCAAGGAAATAAACTATTAGAATAGAAGGCATTCTGAAATGTAGAGATATAAGCACTGAACGAGTGAGATGTTATTGCTTTTGAGTTACTAGGGAGTATGTATGGTGAAGAGACTTAATTGCTATGTGTTCATTCGTGGGCATTCTATTGCAGTACTCTTAAAACCGACACAGCGATGGAATATTGTAGAGATTGTATAGACGTTTTACTCGGCTTGGAAGGTCATGAGAATTAGATATGATACACTATTTAGAACTTGTTTACTAGGGACTTCATGTACGAGAACTTGTGTTGCAACAATACATTATATGATTTTTTTCAGTGTTGGCATTTTTTTTCG
Source organism: Euprymna scolopes (assembly GCF_053919585.1). Lineage (NCBI taxonomy): Eukaryota > Metazoa > Mollusca > Cephalopoda > Sepiida > Sepiolidae > Euprymna > Euprymna scolopes. Next base: position 40,946,174 of record NC_136485.1, read on the forward strand.
GATACACTTACGTGTATAATTTCCTTGCAAGACAGAAAATATACAACTTTTACTTTCAGCTACATATTAAAGGCCCTAAATGTATCCGTGCTTAACGACTGTTTCCCTCTAACAGGAATCCTTGAGATTTAACACATGAACCTTAAGCTAGGATGTGGTTGTTATGTCAATTAATGGTTGATCACATTGTTTGTAATTGTTCAAGTAAAGATATAGTACGATTACTTTCAATTTTCGTTCTTTGCAAACTACAGTCCGGAGGCGTTTTTATCAAACGGTTCTGCTTTTGTGTCTGATATAGGGGCATTAGTTTTTACATCACCTCTAATATAAAGTGTGGTGCTATCTGCAAATGCACATACCTTATACACGGTTATATAATGGGCTAGATTAATGAATACCAGCACCTTTAAAAACCCAAGAATCAAACCATGATGCAGATCCGCATTATTTACAAAAACATATATGTTCTCTTGTTTAGTATAAATCTTATATTTTAACATTTGTTAAGAAACCTAGTCCGATTTAAATTTTCTAAAATGATTTTCCTACCAAATATTGTAAGAAATGAATAGCGGCAAACCGTGTTTCCATTGCCTGATTGAGATATAGAATATATATTCAAAGATTACGGTAAAACTATTCACAGTTGCACGCATTTACAGTAATCTTCACTGATAATTCATTATAACGGAAAACATACAGGTTTTTCTTACAAGTAGCACATGCCAATGGGTGAAAATTCACTCATGTTATGTAACTAGTGTGTTTTAGGTTACGGTTGATTTATGCGATTTTCCTAAACATGGGCAAAGTCTAATTTTTCTAAATTGACTACCATTATATACTGATCATGTGCGAGGGGGTAAGTGCACAGGCTTTATATGAACAATTGTGTTCCGCTTAACTAAAAAAAACACACTAATAAGTTATATCCATTTATTTTATATATTCCTGTTATTTCTAAATGGTACGTATATATGATTTCTAAGAAGATCTATAGAATAGTGGGCGATGTCTTTAACTACAAGTTTAACAACAATGTAAAATTATACTTGTTGACATTAAATAATATTGCATTCAAACCATTAATAATTGCCAATAATCAAATGCATATTTCTGTATTTCTTATTATAGCCATACTCTCTTCGACACCGATTCCCATTTATATCATGTAATTTTATCATGGAATTAATCAGCATGAAGTTTAAATATATCAATGGTGATTGTAGGAGTGTAGTGTATTTAGGTGATATAAACGACGTCTCTGTTTTTTAACAATGTTTGATCCAGGAAACACATGACGACGTTTAAAGATTGTGTCGTCGAACCTGGAAATCTCCATATTAAAATTAAGAATCTGTGCAGCTCATAAAGAGTAGTGTGTACGTTATTATTTTATTACTTTCTTCCATTTATAACAAAAATCTAATTTTAAATGGCAAGCATTTATTATAATGGAATTTGCTAATAATAACATCTTAAACACCTGGAATGTTGTCACTACAAAGTAATTCTCATTTAACACATGTGTTGCACAACAGGAACAATACAACATTCAATAAAATATTGAAATCTAAACACGACGGACTATATGGATACTAATGCCCAGGATAAAAATAATAGGAATATAATAAAATAAAAAAAACTATAACATTTTCTAAAAAAAATCTATAATATGTGGGTTAATAATACAGGGAATATACACAAAGAACACAACAGAAAATTATATTATATATCCAAAAATGTTGGAAGAAAAAACTAGCAAAAATAAAAATTGAAAGTAAATCTCATTTAACTATTAGTATACAAGAATACTTTGTACTATATGAACTCCTGAGTCGCTTCTTTCGAATAATCATCAGCTGTTGAATTACTGGTAAAAAGTTGCTGTGCGTTTTTGTTTTTGTTTTTTTGAGTTTGCATATTTTCATTGTGTTCATTACATTTTGTATGGATACATCGTATAAACATATGTAATATATAAATATTCGGATAACGTTACAATCTGAGTTATGTCGTATGCCGTCATTAATATATATGAAGTGACCAAGCGCGGGAAGACATCAAGGGAGAAATTAATTGTATTTTCTCTATCAAATCATAAACTACAAGTGATAGTAATTGAATGATAATATCCATATAACTTAGAAATAATTACAATTATAACGCATAAAGAGACATTCACCAAATTCTTCAGAAAAATATAATCATGGCTTGTTTGCATATCATATATTTTTATCTTCCGTACATAGAGTATACTTATAATTGCTACAGATACTATTAACGATGTGTATTATAATTACTACCCTAATTATTTACAATAAAAAATGCAACCGTTTTTCATTGAACTGTTTCGCATTATCTATCAAAGTAGACAAATACATACATGGGTACATCATGAAAATATTAGGTTTTTATTTATATCTATCTCTCTCACTCTCTCTCTCTCTCTATATATATATATATATACACATGTATACATATATAATAAATATATATATACATATATATAACTATAATATATATATATATATATATATATATATATATATATATATATATATATATATATCATTCAGTCATTGCACCATAATCACCTTTGACTGTAAACAAGCAAAAATAGTTTAATTAAAATAAAAAGCGCAGGAGACTTCCTGAATAAGCGCTTATGGCACATTCAAGCACAATTGAAAACGTGCAGCTTTCTATAATGTTGTGCTATTCATAAGTGAACTTTATTAAAAATCATAATTTAATTGTAGACACAGGTTACCATAGAAACCCCCTTCTAATAATTATACATATAATCTCAATAAATAAATTACATAACAAAAACACACTCATTTCATTTCTGTTCACGGTTATACTTGAATTTTAACGGACACTTTCTTACCAGAAAAATATTAAATGCGTTAATACCTTTTAAAACTCATTAACTGCTACATGACGTTATCAAAAATCTCCCTCACTTTGACATCACAAGCTCCCGTCTGTTTGAAATTTTCAACGTCTTTTTCCGTCACATTTTGCACATGATATCTTTTCAAACATTTGACCTGGTGTTTTTGTTTTTCTTAATCTCATTCATTCAGCGGCCATCCCGAAATAAAAAGATGAAGCGTTGATGAACACATGACTTGGTTTTCTCTTTTCTCTCTCTCTTTCTCTTTCTCTCTCTTTCTGTCCGTCTCTCTCTACATATATATATATATATATATGTATATATATATGTATATATATACAAGATTCTTAGAGGTGCGTTAGACCTAAACACATACAAATTAGAAAATGTTATATCTATACGTATATAGTTAGATCTACATTCATTCAGAGATACTTCTCTATATCTGTTTATATGTTATTGCTTATAAATCGACATCCATATACTAATGCATTTATTTAAGAACTTGACCTATCAACTATGCGTGTTTTCCGAAAGTATGCGTACAATTCGTCAACCCTTAAAAGTTCTACATTTTTGTCGTTAAATACAATTGTTTACAACATCATACATCCGCACTCTGATGGTCGGATATGAACTTAAACAGTTGTCAATAACTGGTTTACAGTGTAATTCACTTCAAATTATAGCCCTTTTTGCATCTTATTCTTCATAACGGTCGTCCGTATCTATATATCCAATGGTCCTATTTAGTTATAACACATTCTCCACCTAATGCCATATTGTAAAATGATGATAACATTTCAGAATAATAGAATGCTCATTTAATTCGTGACATAAACACGTTTCACGTTTGAAAATGTTGTGCTAAATATAAATTGATAACCATGTATAAAATGATATGCTTATCTCTATAACATTGAATTAATTTGGCTGGGGTTTTTATTTGTATTTTTTTGTAGTTTTCTTGTTTAGATAAAAAACACACACACACACACACAAAAGATCAATTAAAAACGCGTTTAAAATACATTGCGTATTTCTACGTAATCATGATTCTGGATAGTATATAACTCTCCTTTATATTTCCATTTACAACATTGTTTAACAATACAAACATTTAAAAACTCAACAGATACGGTTTATAGACTGATCCTATAATTTCCGATGGTGTAATGCCCCACCCTTGTGTTTCCTTCCTGTTTCTCTCTGCATTTACACACACACACACACACGCATATATATATACGTATATATATATATATATATATATATATATGTACGTATATACACAGTCACACATACACACACACACACACATATATATATATATATATATATATATATATATATATATATATATATATATATATATATATATATATATTTCTAGAATTCGCTGGTTAAGCGATACATATGATAGAAACAAACGGATTTAACGTCATATAACTCTCATTAATGAATTTGGCGTTCGTAATATTTCAGTTTTTATTTATTTATCATTATATATCTATTCACATCAGGAACAAATTAACAAACATATCCTTATAATTCCTGTAAATCCTTAATCACTTTAATGGCTTATTTTCTTTTATTAATCGACATATTTTAGAAAATAGTTTCGTTACTGCAGCGACATTTCTAATCTGACATTTTTTGTCCTTATGTATCCTACTCTACCGGAGATTATCATAATCAAAATCGTCATTAGAAGAATGATTTTTCCTGAACTAAACACCAACTATTCTGTAAATTATAGCTTTATTTTTACTTGGCACTATTTACTTTCGATACGAATCATTACAAATAAACACGCAACAAACACACAAGCTATATATTATTTCTTTAAATTGATTTTATTTGTTTCACCTTAGTAACATCAATGTAAAAGGTGTTCGATATTTATTTATAAAAGCATTTCCAAAATTAAGCTTAATATAGACAGGTGATTAATTTAATGTCAAATAGAAGTTTCTATAGTCTACGACACATACTATTTAATTTACTTTCTCAAAATCGATAATTGTGCTACACATCCCATACAGTATATATATATATATATATATATATATATATATATATATATATATATATATATATATATATATGGAAAGTCCAAAGTAACACTCAGAATATTTTTGTTTGTATACACTTCCGATATAAACGGACTTGCATAATATCAAAATTAGTACAATGTTTCCAAATGTTTATGTTACTTCATAATAAATACTTCACGAATCTTGATGATAAAAGGACAAGTTTTTCAAATATATAACCATTGAGTAACAATTAACACATTACAACGATTTTTCATTATGATACATAATAATCAGCAATATTTAAAACCTATAATCAGCAATATTTCATCAATGTTGGTGGTAAACAGCAATAACATATTGTAAGTAACCGTTTGCTTCAACCGCCTGGAACTTTTATCTAAAAGTAGTAGATCAGACTTAATACCAAAATACACACACCCACACGCACACGTTATTATTTGTTCAATTTTCTTAACCGTTTTATCAGTTTGTCACGGGACATACTATAGAATCGTAAGTATTTAGCTTCTATCTCATTTAATCTTATCGATAGAAATTGTTGAAAATTCTTTCCATGCCTTGATTTTTGAAATATTTTATAGACATTGTTCACTGTTTCCCTTTTCTATGTAGTTTTACGAATTCGTTCAATGAGTGAATTGATCCATATAATTACTACGGTGTTAATGATATTCCTAATTTTCTAGTTGTATTTTTTCTAGTCGTAAATGATACCTTATATTCTGTTATCGTTTTGTTGTTTGTTGAACGCAACACAGTTTACATGAAGACACGAGTTAGGTATTTCGCTTTTTTGTCTCCTATTTCTATGTCAAGCATACAATTGTGTTTGCTAAGTAGGTAGCTTCACATTTATAATTGATGATTTATGAACTTAGTTTAACTGTTGTTTTGATCTATGTTGCCAGGTTATTGATTATACAAATCATCAATGGAGATAATTACGTACTAATATATGTTATATTGTACATTATCCGTACTCTATCAGAACATGGAAGACGGGTAGCAGGTTGTCCAATTGTGGCAGAACGTTCATTTTTATCATTGTTGAGACTACTCGTTATAATGCAGCATTTGTCAACAAGCCTTGACCTTGTCCAGCCATTACAGTCATATATGTATTATAAGTGAGAGATTTGATTTTTTTACTTTTTATTGCATTTTACTTATATAAATAATCCTGGAGAAATTTTTGCAGTAAAAAATATGCCCAATGTCGGTTTACTTCCCTTGATGTATTTGGATACCTTTTTTAAAATTATTTACTGAGAGATTTCATGAAATATTTTGTCTTGCATATAAAACAAGGTTCTCCCAATAAATACACACACATGTGTATATATATATATATATATATATATATATATATATATATATATATATATATATATATATATATATATATGCGTATGTGAGTGTGTTTTTGAATCTGGTCACGCTATAGAATGTTGCCGTTTTCAGGATGTAAAATAATGAAAGTGCAATATGCGAAAATTATTGTTTTTAACAATGTATTATCTCATTTAGCCTTTAAATTAAATTCATGCCTGAGAAGACAGGCGAACTTGTTTAAGTATCATACTATAAAATTACATCTTCTGCTTGGTCGAATTTCAACAAGCAAGAGTCTATGTCTGTTAATTGTAAAACAACAAAGCGGTTATATTCTTATAGCAACCGTTCATTTAAAACAATATTGACTAATCAGTATACACTACACATTAAAACAAATACATTTTAATAAATGCCGAGAAGATTTCAATATTTACCTTATTACGATATAAGAACAAATGCAGTTTCCTGAACCTAAACTGTCGAGAAAACACAGAAAAAAACAACGAAAATTAATCATATTCCTACGTAATAGATAAGGGTCTCAATTATTATAAGTCATAGTCTATTAAATTGTTTACGTGGAATATATATATATATATATATATATATATATATATATATATATATACATATACATATAGATATACATATATACGGGGTATTTAAAAGATTCTGAACGCAATTCTTTGCATATTAATTTCATGACAATATACAATTTACATATGATAATTTTCGGATATCCCCATTTAATATATTTTCATCTCACCTATTTTGTTTCATGTTTAAGCGGACATAAGTATGTGTTCCATCATTATGAAAATAATGCTAAAAATTTCCTTAACCTATAATTTCTCCTCATGAATGAGAATTGTGTAAAATACACGTATTTATTGATGATGAAAAATTTTAATAAATTACTTAAAAGAAGAACAAATATAAAATCGAGTAAAACTTATTATATACATGCCATGTTACTACAATGTATAGTCATTACCTTAATTATATCATCTTAACGTATGTTTTCGTATTAATTGTATATTACCGTGTAACTTTTCCAAACTCTGAGAAAATATTGATTGTAAAGAAATTCCAAGAGAAAAGTTAGAACATCAGGAAACTTATCAAATACTAGCATTCTACTTTATTAATGAAACGTTTTTAACAAAGAACTTTATATGCTTGACATGTGAATTTTTAATCGTCAGTAGTTTTAGGCATTTACGACTATTAAGCATGTGAAATTAATGAAAATCCACAGCAGCAGACGCACTATTGGTATACACATATTGTGTCTGTTGTTGTTCTTGTTGTTTATTATCAAACATTTACTGATCTGTTTCATGATATACTTTCGTGTAAAAAGAAACAAAATCAACACAGATTCACCAGTGGTATTTCGATTGGGGATATTAGTGTATAGCAGTTGCGGTTAATTTGTCCCTTACTACAAAAAGAATTAACTAATTATTTTTTTTTAATCTATCAATGACTGCTGCTGCTAATCTGAGAAAAACACATTTTCAACAATGGAAAATTTGATAGGAAAGTATATTATATAAATATCCTGTAGAGAAATTATCAGAAATATGAAGAATGCCAATTTTCTGTTAATTTCTCAGATTTTTACTGCAACATTTTACTTCCTTTAAACCAAATAAAACAATATAAAACAAATAAGAAAAAAAGTATATAGCTTGTTTCTGAATCGATACGACTACAACCATAACAAGTTATTTTTCAATGTAATCAATAAAAGTAAATATATAGAAGATATATTTATTTCTGACATTATCGGTATGTTTAATACTGATTCGGAACATTATAAGTGTATAAAAACAGTAATTATCAATAATCCATTAGGAAAAAGATTCACCAGAAGACCAAATTGTTCAATTAACATTAATTTTTGTAAATATCATATTAATAATTATAATTCATTGTGAACTGAATAGATTCGCTTGCACAAATAATGACGTTACCAGGTAATGTTAAAATATATGAGAAATGACACAAGCAACCACATAATACAACACAGTGTACTGTAAAATAGTGTACCCAAACCTACTTATTTTTAATATTTGGGAGGCAACGAAGCTTTAGCTGAGGAAATATACACCAAAATAGAAAACAAATACGCATTGAGTTGGATTATTTTATGCTGAGTTGTATTAATATACTCCATCTTTTCTGTGTGTATGTTGCCTATTCTTATTTTTTGGTGTAATGAAAACTAAGATTCGCATAATCCACCTGAGCTTAACATTTAAAGGTAATTGCGTATAGGCATCACTGCGTTCACACATGCATGTTATTACACATGAGACTAGTCCCCGAGAGACTTAACATATACAACTTAGCAAATAGAAAATCGTCTACATTATATAATGGACAGTTTTAAATTCAAATATATATATATATATATATATATATATATATATATATATATATATATATATATATATGTGTGTGTAGTGAGAAAGACATATAGATATGGGTGCGTCTGTATCTATGTATCAATAATATATATGTATATATATATATATATATATATATATATATATATATATATTCCTGGCTCGTGGTAGTTGTCTAGACACAAGGATTAACGGTGATACAGTGAAACGCTTCTGTATATTGATTGTCATAATGCTCTAAATATCGATTGAGCATATCGTGATGTTATTTACAAACTGCCATTAGCGTATTTACTCGAGCTGGGGCATTTGGGCAATGCATATATATCCTTAATTCCCTATGGGCAGAACAGTAGCCGTATAGCCTTAAAGAGAAGCCTGACTATCGTCTTGGCGGCCGAGTTTTGATCTTCCCTTAACATAGTTGCTTGTCTATCCGCACTGATGAATTGTGCAACACTAGTTTATGTTGATGACTAAAGGAAATAACACTTATACCTGCTATATTAAAAGTGTAAAGTTATTTTACGTCTTTCATCTAGCACGATGATAATTGTAATACTGTATAGGTCAATCTATTGTTTCACTATGGAATTGAACACTATTTCATATAGCATATGATTTTCGCGTGTATTTTCCTATATTATGTATTTATTTATTCATTCAAGGGTTGTTTTACATGATTTACGCTTAAGATAAATAATATTAAAACTGTGAGTAATCTAATTCTTTTGCGACTATTTTTTAATTCTTATTATCATAAATATTATCCGTTTTAAAACTTTTTTATTTACTAATTCCAAGCATAAGATAATAAGTACAACAAAACTGTTATAGTTAACAGAGAAAAAAATGGCCAGAAGACAATATGTAAAATAAAAGATGGCATTAAAACAGTATTAAGATAAAGTTTCGAACCATATAAGAAAGACCCAGAGCGCTAGTAATTTCATTAAATAAAAGTACTGAAGTATCCTGGATAAAATTATTACTTCCTATGTTTATCCCTGTCAAACATAGAATGATTTAAGTTTACAGTAAAATAAAATAAAAGTCTAGAAGCCTCAAATGTTTCTGTCTAATGCTATAATTTAAATTTCGATCTTTTCCAGAGGTGTCCTAAACAAGGAATTAATCTTCTTCCGATGAGCAGAGACAGCAAGTAAGAAGATAATAAATAACACTATAGAAATATCTTGATCGCTAAAAAACAGATATAAATTAAATTATCCAACATCACTAAAAAAAATAAGATATTGAACCTCCCTATAATAATAGAGAAATTATGTTTTTAAAGAATTGAATAATTTTATATATATATATATATATATATATATATATATATATATATATATCAACAAAACCATAAGCATTAAATACAATTATGAGTGTCTCCAATGGACGAATGTGCGCGCATTTCTACGAACCCTGTGTTTTCTATTAGTATAGTAATTTGTTCACATACGTACATAGATATTTCGCCTATATCGTATTTCTTCAGTTATATTTATTTTCCTTAAATATAAGAGTGACAAGTAAACGTTTAAGAAAATTGTCTCTACAAAATTGAATGAAAAAGACAGAAGATGCATGCATATATTATATACTAGTCTTATATACATGAAATGCGGTTCTTTTCTCAGCTTAATATTTTATTGTTTATAACACTTTTTTTCAGGAAAAAATAATTCATAATACAATGTAACTACGCCTAACATGATGTTTTTTTTTAGATTTCGAAAGGCTTATCTCTTGGAATGGTATATTTTCATCGTATTACTTTTTTATACTACTGGAACCAAGTGCACATCAAATTTCCTACAATCATTTCCGTTACTAGGCATCCATCTCATTGTATTTAATTACAACGGAAAAGTCATCGATTATCAAAACAAATATACTATACAACGTTTTCAATAAAACATTTTAAATTCTTCAAACAGTGCAATCATTATAAATTTAATATATAAATCTCCCTAATTCCGTGTGTATCTGTACCCCGTTATTTAAATTGTATCGGAGTAGCCCAAAACATTACATTTTTGGTACCAAATGTTTGGTTAAAATAATTTGTTTAATGTGTCTACAAAGTATTTTAAAATTGAAAGAAATCACAACTTTCCAAGCGTAGTGATATGGCATCGGGATACGCATGTGCGTGGACTATAAATAGCCACCCATTTTTATTGTTATTTAAAAAAAAAACAACTTTTTATACGGTTGTTCGATCGGATCAGTGGATAGCGTGGCGGCTACTAATACAACATTTGCTGTTTTGATCATCACTATTTTCTTTCCCTTTATTTATATTCAGATAATCTTCATGTTTCAATTTTATTATATAACAATTTTACGAAATTACGTTTTTTATATATAGTTAGAATATCAGTTTTTTTAAATATTTATATCGTAAGAATATCAGTTTTTTTTAGACCACCTTCATCTTTCTCATTGCTAGTTAACAGCCTTTATTAAATCGCAAAAGCCAACGAATAACGCTTGTAAGAGTAGCTGCGTGTGTAATTGGGTGCCACAAGTTGCACAATTTTAACCACAACACCTCCGAGTGCACTGCTTTGGGCCAGTGTCAAGGAGAAATGCAAACAAGGAAATAATAAGCAGAGTACATACGGCGCATAGAATTCACAAAGAGTAACCACTTAAAGCGCTCAACTTACTGAATTCGGATGGTCTAACGTCAACAGGTGTCAACGTGAGATATACAGAATATAGCACAACTTTCATTAAAAATAGCAGCTCATAAAGAGAAAACTCGAGATTAATAGGTAACGCCCCCCCCAATAGTAACTTAATAAGGATATTAAGCTTTTCGTAACAAAAAAAAAATAGTTATATTTAATTGATAATAAGCAGAAATAATTTATGTATCCGTCCATTTGTGCGAAGAGACTGCAGAATGCACGTTTTGGAAAAAAAGTCGTAATAAAGGAGCACACGATCATAACAATATCATACAGGGACGGATTTTAATGATACCTACGGCAATTTTACTTCGAATATATTTTTTTCTGATACAGACAGGCAAGGGGATTTTATGCTATATCAGATAGTTTTAATATGAACCAACAATTTCCAGAATTTATACGGAAAAATATATTGCATTAGTTTTTATTACACGAATAATTAAGATAATTTCCTCATAAGATAATGACTATTCAGTACCGTAAGAAAAGGAAAACATGCCTTCGAATAACTGCAGACTGTAGATCTACGTTATGTCGGCCAAACGAGTATTTTCCAGACGGGTATACCCACATGTTTAATTATTAACATTCAATTAAATATACAGGACATCGCGACTAATCAAATCACTTACTTCTTGCAGCACATAATTGTCACGGGGTATTTGATGTCGTTTGAAAATTATTAATTCATAATAAAACTTAAATTTTCTCAGAAAAAAAAAACTCAACAAAAACCGATTAATAATGAATGCGAATGTGTTCATGTTTGTAGGGGTTTGTGTGGGCTACTTATTTGCATTTATTTACATTTGTTTACTTTTAATGTTATTTTTTGGTGTGTGGGTGTGTGTTTGTGTATGTTACAGTCATATTTAACTGCAATACTTAATAAGAAAAATATTACAGACAAATACACAGAGGGAATTAGTTTTATTGCCTTTGGATAGGATTCCAGGTTTTCCTTCTTAAATCATTTTCTGTTTTGTAATAAAATTCTGAGACGAATTATTTTTAGTCGCGGAGGCCGGTAGGTAACCAATGGGCATTAGAACAGCTTCAACGGCGAAATGGATTTTTTGTTTTGTTTTTATTGATATTTTAAGCTCTTTCGACCCGGGGTTGGTACTGCGTTTAATTTTGTGTATTCTTTTTCCCTGCGTTGCTATTTTATTTTTATTTTGTATTTTTTTACAACGAGTGGTTTCTCAATATCCTTATTCCGCCAGGTTTCTCTATCCGTTCTTGCTATTCCGATAGCCGTTTAAGCCACAGAAGACGGGGTGTATATTTCACAAGCCGTTCATAATATAGAGTCGGGGGTAGGCCAGCTACAGCAGCAACAACTACAAAAACAACAACAACAACGCAACAAGAGTACTTTTTTTCGAATGGAGACGCTGCAAGCGAACATTAGTGTATGCAAAGAAGAGACGTTGCTATATCATTCTTTTACTGTTTTTTTTTATTTCCGGTATAACCCCTTTTTTATCAAAATCGACATATTTTATATCAAAATCAAAAACCTTAATAAAGATCTCATAGTTGTTTCTGTCACTGGCGCTTTCGATTTCTCCACGAACGGTCTTCATGTATGGAGAAGGTAAAAGGGAGGAAGAAACGAAATGAAAATTAAAATTAACAGTAAAACGTACATTAACCTGCGTTAGATTAAAATAAGTGAGTCAGTTCTATGTTTCTGTCTCTGTCTCTGTCTCTGTCTCTTTCTTCCCCTCTCTCTCTCTTTCTCTCTCTCTCTATACATATATATATATATATATATACTAGCAAAATCACTCGTCCTTGACTGCGTTCAAGAACAGCCTACAGAAAAGGGACTCTTATTTATGAAAGTGTGATAGGTTATGAAAAGAAAGGGTTGTAAATTTGGGTTGAATTTGGGGGTATCAAAACCAAAGCAAAATATGATTAAATTGAAAATAAAATAGAATAACCCTCTATTTTATTATACCATACCTGTTCACACTGAAACACGTATCACATTATTCTGTGGATCTATATTAAACAATCTTGTTAAACTTCGTGACATATTTCCAGTCCATGCATGTTAGTTGCGAACGAACACCCAATAATTATATTATACGATATTTCTTCAAACTGAGACATAATTATAAAAGTATACTAACGCCGATAAATATGAAACGTCTTTATTAAAGGGTGTGCCTATTTCTATTCTATGGAGTTCAGGCGCGAACGCAGACCCCACAATATTATTATATCATCCCTATTAAAGTTAAAACATACTTATTAATGTATTCTTATGTACATCTATATCAAAAACAAGTGTAAACCTTTTTTTTATTTTTTTTATTTTATTTCCATTCTTTGTGGACCAGGCCCGAACGCAGACCCCACAATTTTAATGACCCACTGTTCTTCCAGATAAAACATACCCATTCCTGTGTCTCGATACATCTTCTATCATTATATGTAATCAGTTCTATTTAAAAATAGTCAACCATATAGGCGCCTATTCCTGACCAGACACGCACACACAAACAGACACATACATTAAGCTTCATGTTATAGATATATAGTGAGTTTTGTTTAAGTTTGCATTCGTAGTGGATGCCCCCAAGTCAGATGTATCAACATCGAAATTAAAACTGTTACGATTAAACTGGGGGCGTGACACGAACATAATCTACTTCATTTTTAAAATACATAAATAAATAAATAAGAAGAATGTACAACATGTATATCGATTTTCTTTACTCTGAATCTTTTTGACCCTCTTAAAATAAGTTTAAACTGCTAAAAACCCTTAAATGATAGTCAAGTAAAATAATCGTTTGATGCCCCTTGTCTGACTCTGCGACTTTCAGTTCTGGAAGTTGAAGTGTTACTAAAACATTGAAACAGAAGTGGATTGACAAACATATAGTTTTTTTTTTTATATGTGATTACATGTAATACTGTAACTTTTTTACTTACTGCCCTTGTGTCTATTTTGACGACAATCATTCCAACGCTTTTAAACAAATATATGCACACCTCCTTTTTAAATGTAGATATATTACATATATGAATAATTGAATATGGTTGTAATATTTACGATCATACAAATAACGTAATAATATTTTATATATCATACAATAAAATCCCTCGTATTATCACACCACAATCACTCCTGTTCTTATAATACTACTACTCGTACTTCTTGAAATAAAAAGAAACAATTTTAATAATAGAATACACCATTTATCGTGATAACCAAAAAAACATACTGATGTTTTCATGCAGCATGGAAACAGTTAAAAACAATGTATGTTTAATAGAAATCGAAAAATCACTACACACTTTAAGAGAAACGGTAATTTTTTCACAAGCAAAATCACGCCAATATGTGTATCTATTTTGAATTGTGCGAACACCTGCGTCTTTAATCGCAGAACAAATGTCCAGACTCAGGCGACATACGATGCGCCCTTTTTATTAATATCTAATGCATTATTTTTTCTTGTTCAGAGAATATCACCGTCTATTCTACAAGACAAAACATATACTACATGTAAATCTCGTAGATGTAATTAACTTTTAACATTTAAGATAAGTTAATTGACACGTATTACTTTTTTAAGTGTGCGTATCCCTCTGTATATATCAAACAAATGAAAAAATCAAACATTTTTTCAGTAAGTTTTATTCATCGAATGGTTATCCTTGTACTACCTTATATATTTCTCCCTATATCATATCAAGATATATTTTTTACATAGGCGTCCCAACTTATCAAGGCCGATAGACCACACAAGGATAAGGGTTAAAGAGTGTAGAGTAGTCAAAAGGACAATATAGTAATCGATAGTAATGGAATTTTGGTAAATTTGTTAACTTAAGTCGAACGGCTCATCAGAAACTTGTTCACGTTGGACTTCAAGACAACCATATTATAGACAGTTGGAAAGCAGGAAAACGGAAGACAATTCCACAGGCGTGTAATTCTAAGAAAAAGCTTTGATCATGGAATCTATGTTTAGGTTTAGGCACATATAAAGAGTGGGGAAAATTATTGATAATGTTTTCAGCTAGTCTAGTGTTTCTTGTGAAAGTTTGGCGAAGGGGGACCATAGATTGAAGCTCAGTCGAACTCTTTCCATGAAAATAACAGTAAAGCAGAGACAAACTCGCAACATCTCTTATGTGAGATAGATGCTGCCGCGAAGAGAAAAGGACATTTCCCACCAGGCCACGAAGTCTGTTTTGAACCCTATCAAGGCAGGACAATTTTTACTAGCAGCTCCTGCCCATATGTGGAACAGTATTCAATCCTTGGACGTATCTGGTTCATATATAGATAGAGAATTGCATCAGCAGTGAGATATCTACTGGATCGATAGAAGGATCCGACCATTTTTCAAGCGGCCTTGGCAACAGATTTGATGTACGTATTCTATTTAAGATCAGGAGTAAAGGTCAATCTCAGAAACCTGTCAAAACTTGAGGCCTCCCCAAGACAGGATTCATTCATTTTCATTGATGCCAGATGGGGATCAGAACGTTGATGATGTAAAGATAGAAGCTTGGTTTTACATGCATTAAAAGTAACCAGCGACTCCTTTCCCCATTGTACAACGTGATCAAGATCAGAGGAGAGAGAATCGGAGAGAACTTGGTCGTTTACTGTCTTAGATGTGCTACCAGAGATGGTAGTGTCGTCAGCATAAATGTCTACGAATGATGTAAGGATGTGATTTGGAAGATCATTAATGTATATCAGGACAAGAGTTAGGCCCAGGATGGACTCCTGAGGGACTCTAGCATTTATACTGTGAGCTTATGATTTTTGCCCATATACAACTACTCTTATTGACCTATCAGAGAGAAATGATTTAATAATTGAGAAGACATTTCCAGCTATGGTATAGCTGGAGATCTTGTGAAGTAAACCTTTATGCCATACCCTATCAAAGACCTTTGATATGTCAAGGGCAATTGCCCTAGAAAGGTTGCCTCTGTCGAGAGATTCCTAATCCTATGAGATATAACTTTAAGCACATCTGCTGTAGATCTAGCAGAACGGAAACCATATTTTGTGTCACTATTTTTGCCGAGATGGCTGATAACTTCTCTATTTAACACATATTCCAGCAACTTACTCATAACGCACAGGAGACCTATTGGCCTGTACTGGGAGGGGGACGAGCGATCACCTGAATTCTTTAATACAGGGCATACTGATGAGATTTCCCAGGGTGATGGGAAGCAATTATCCTTAATACAATGTTTAAACAGTTTTGTAAGTATGGGTGCTAGTTCTGGTTGAAGTTTTTTGAGTACTATATTTGGAATACCGTCAGGGCCGGTTGCTTTACTGGAATCAATGTTTTTGATTAGCTTGGCAACATCACATACCGATATTTGTATATCACATGGTGTGTTTTCTGATACAGGAGGAAATATTGGGGGTTGGCGGCCTTTGTCGCAAAGGGAAGAATTTGCTGCAAAGTTCTTGGCAAAGAGTTTGGCTTTGTCTGATGCTGACGAGATTAACGCACGTCCATTGATAATATTTGGGATAGAGCACACGCTTCTGTTCAGGATTCTGGTTGCAATTTGCCAAAACTGGTGGGAACCAAGCCGCTGCTCAGCTACTTTGAACTTGACGGACTTAGCATATAACTCTCTTGCATTCTTTATTACTTTCTTACAATGGTTGCTGGCAGTCCTGAAAGCGGCTTTAGTTTCCATACATCTATTACGTTGGAAGCACTGGAAAAAGTGATTTCTGTGCACAATAGCAGCAGCACATTCCGGAGAAAACCAGTGCTGGCTGTTAGGTTTTTTCTGGAACTTTTTCGAGGGTATGAAATGGTCTATACCTACAATTAACCATTCTGCCAGGTTTGATACTATAGACGACACATCCTTTTTAAACATAGAACGGAGAGGAAGATCCGATATATATGTACGGAAACTATCCCAGTCAGCCATAGTGTATCGATATACTGTACGATGGAGAGGTACGTCTGAGGACTTATTACATTTCATTTTTATCTTATATGATACAACTGAGTGGTCGGAAGATCCAAGAGGAGACAGAACGGAAACTGAACATTGTTCAGGGCAAGTAGTGAGAAAAAGGTCTAGGAGACTTGCATACTGGGCGTCATTGTCGGGCACACGGGTGGGTTCGTGAACAAAGTGAGTGAGGTCATAAGCAATGGAGAAATCATGACAGAATCTCCCCTATTCATCGGCCTTGTTAAGTGGGTCAATCATTTCACATTGTGAACATTGAAGTCTCCACATACGTGAATGTATGCTGAAGGATATGCTGATAGAACTTGGTCAATTTTCTCAGATATGCTTTTAAAGATAGTAATTCGGCTGTTATGGGGGCGATAGAGAGTAAATATAAATGCCGTAGTGTGAGCTAGTGCTACTCGGAAGCACATATAGGGTAAGTTAGCATCTTCTCTGGAGATGTACCTACCACATGGAAAGCTATCTTTAATATAGGCACATATTCCATGTCCATGGCGATCTTGGGGGTCAGAATTGGAAGTTAGGTTAGAGTATCCATAAATTACGACTTCATTTTGGGAAATAGTCTGTCCAATTCCAGTTTCCCTTTAAAATAAAAGGTCTGGTTTAGTCTCCTGTAATTCGGCTTCAACCTCTGGATGGTTAGAACGTATACCCCTGATGTTCGAGAAGGAGACATGGTTGCGGTCCTTTACTCTGTCAGTCCGAAAGTGTGTCTATACTCTCATCATTGAATTCTGAATTGTAATTATTAATTTCCAAAGGATGAACAGTTCAATGGCAATATACCTATTTCTTTTAGAAGGAAGTCACCACGAATACAGGCCCGGAGGCCTCTCGGGCATAAGGGTTCTGCATGTAGAGTAATCAATGGGATAATATCGTAGTAATCGCTAGTAATACAGATCTGATAACGTTTCTTACTTAAGGGGAGGGTCATCAGAAACTTGTTTATGTTTGACTTGAAAACATCTAATTTGTAGTCTGGGCAACATACAAACGGAAGAGAATTCCACATGTGTGCATTTCTAAGAAAAAAATCTTTGTTTGAGTCACAGATAAAGAGTGGGGAAAATTACTGGGCGTAGTTCCAGCTACACAGGTGTTTATCGTGAAATATTGGGGAGGCGGGAACACAGTTGTCAGCTCTGAGAATAACTTCCCATGAAAAGAACGATAAAAAACAACAGGCTCGCCACGTCTCTCTGTGTGAGGGAGATTGCACGGAAGAAAAAATGGGCATCCCCCATTAGGATACGAAGTCTATTTTGTACTTTGTCCAGGCAGGATTGTCTAATTTGCAGCTTTTCTCCAGATATGGCTGCAGTACTCGATCATTTGACGTACTTGGCTTTTATAAAGATAGAAACTTGTATCAGCATTGAGATATCCACTTAAGTGGTTGAGAGATCCCACCATTTTTCCGGTTACTTTAGAAACAGATTTGATGTACGGGTTCCATTTCAGATCAGAAGTAAAGGTAAACCCCATAAGGTTGTCTAAACATGGAGCCTTCTTAAGAGGATAACAATTGATTTCAATTGATGCAAGATGGGGATCAGAGCGTTGATATAAAGAAGTGAGTTTTGTTTTAGATGCATTAAAACGAAGTAGACACCTCTTCCCCCATTGTACCACACGCTCAAGATCAGAGGAGAGAGAATCAGGGAGCGCATTTTCATTTACGGCCTATGAGGCGTTGCCACGGATTGTTGTGTCATCAGCATATGTGTCACCGAATAATTTAAATGTGTTTTTGGAGATAATTGAAGTAGATCAGGAAGAGAGTTTGACCAATGATGGACGATTGGAGAAACCAGCATTACTACTTTGGGCTTTTGATTTATGCCCGTCAACTATGCACCTATCAAGGGAGAAATGATTTAATAATTAAGAAAACATTTCCAGTTATACCATAGCTGAAAATCATATGAAGTAGGCCTTTATGCTATACCTTATCGACGACCTTCGATATGTCAAGAGCAATTGACTTAAAAACGAAGTCTTTCTTGAGAGATTCACTAACCCTATGAGGTATAACTCTTAGCATATCTTCTGTAGATCTAGCAGAACGGAAGCATATTGCATGTCACTATGAAGGATATTTCTGCTGAGGTGGTTGACTCTTTCTTTATTTCATATGGATTCCAACAACTTATTCTTGTACCACAGAAGACTTATTGGTCGTTACTGAGAGGGAGATGAGCGATAACCTGAATTCTTAAAAACAGGCCGTACTGATGAGGTGTTCCAGGGTGTTAGGAAGCAATTCTATTAAAAACAACGCTTAAACAGTTTTGTAGGTATGTGGGCAAGTTCTGGTTGAAGAATTTTAGAATTGGAATGCTCTCATGGCCAGTTGCTTTACTGAAATCAAGGTTATTTAGTCGCTTGGCGACATCCCGGACAAATATAACCATATATGTTGCATAGCCGTTTGTCTGTTATAGGGAGAAATACTGGGAGGTGATGGCCTTGGTCCCATGGGGTAGAATTAGCTGCAAAGTTCTTGGCAAATAGTTTGGCTTTGTCTTATGCTGACGAGATGACCTCAGGTACATTGACGATAATTGGGATATAACACACGTTTCGGTTCATTATCCAGTTTGTTATTTGCAAAAACGGGTGGGAACAAAGTCACTGCTCAGCTTCGTTGGATTTAACGGACTAAGCATATAGATCTCTTGCATTTTTTATTACTCTTTAACAGTGGGTGCTGGCAGTTATGAAAACAGTTTTATTCTCAATATATCTATAACGTTGGTAGCTATGGAAAAAGTGATTTCTGTGCGCGACGGTAGTGGCACATTCTGGGGAGAAGCGTGGCTGCTTGTTAGGTTTTTGTTGTGTTTTTGAATAGTATTAAACGTTCTATACCTACAATTAACCATTTGTTAAGGTATGATAATATAGAGGGTCCATCCTTTTTCAGCATGAAATGCAGAGGTAGATCAAATATAAATGTACCGAAGCTGTCACAGTCAGTCATAGAGTATTCATGTTGACTCCTATTTCATTCGAAATCCACTTCAGAAATACGGGATTATCGCTCATATACCCTTATTAATTTGCAAAGTAAAACTAGAGAGTGATACCCCTGACTATATATATATATATATATATATATATATATATATATACGCACATTTACATATATTTGTTGATATATATGTTTATATATATATTTATATATTTGTATACATATATATGCATACATATATATATTTATATATGTATATGCATATTTATATATATACATACATATATATATATATATATATACATAATAAACCATGTACATTATATCTAAAGAGATGGTAAAAAATGTAATTGACAAACAGCACTGCTTGGACTAAAACTGTGCAAGCCGTATAAATATATTTTTATTGCGAAACATGTAATTCCATGTGCATTAACACATAGTTCCACATACCCACTATTGTATTCTTTCATTTGAGCTTTAATTTAAAATCCATTATACAATAGATACATTTACCGCTTATTACAATCAATCCGAAAAAAAAAGCATTCACATGTATCAAATCATTCATGCTATAATTATATTTTTCGATGATTCATAGATATTTTATGAATGAGATTTGCAATAATATGTTTGTTAATGTTTTGCGAACATTGCAAATAAACACTGTGATATATATATATATATATATATATATATATATATATATATATATATATATATATATATATATATATATATACTTATTCCTACAATTTGTACATTTTACAATGAATATATATCTCATCGGGTTTAAAAAATATTACGTGCAAACATTTTTTTTCTATTCATAGGGGACAAACTTTGTCTTATTTTTTTAAATAAAATATATGATTTTTTTTTTGTTTACTTTTAATGTAAGCATTCGAACACATGTATAGTATTCATAAAAAATTCCAAAAATTATTTTAGGAATAGCTATATTCTGTGACTCTTATATTTTACTAAAGTAGATTTCGTACCGAACATATGAAGACGGCTTAACATCGATTAAGACATAACTATTTGCATGTCGTTATCTGATAGACTTTGATGTTGTTATCATATACAATCTATATAAGACTTTTATTTTTCGATATTTGTTACATTAACATGCGAAGGATTGCTCCGATAGGAAATTGCAGAAATTATGAGCAATAATCAGCATTTTTCAATGAAGGAAGATTTATTATCCCTGCTCAATTTGTTCAGGTCCATAATAAGCAAGGATAAAGCGCACAAAAAAAAGAAATATATGAGGAAAAAATCTATATTTTCGTTGCTAAAAAAATCATGCAATTACACAGTTAAAAAGGTTTAAAGCCTAGTGGAACTCGTCTGTAAGATAAACATATATATATATATATTTATATATATATATATATATATATATATATATTATTGCGGAATATCACTTCACATGTTCATTCATTCGTGTATGTAGTTTGAAGTCTTTAGTTATGCCTATAACTTACTTATCCCACATCCTGAACTCTGTATAGATATTTCGTCTCAAAAATCAACTTTAAAATTGAACAAAAGTAACAAATATTCTGGTAAATTTCTCAATGATAATAAGTCTTTATTTGCGTGCTTAGTTGTAGTCTGTCAGAGTACCAACTGTATATCTACATACTTTATATGTTTATCTTACATATATATATATATATATAAATATATATATATATATATATATATATATATATATATATATAGGCTTTGCAAAATGTAATAGTAAACACTGCTTTTATTCTACTGCGTTAATGCATTTACAACCTATCCGCAACTTTATTCTTTCTTGAATGGGTAAGCATTATAACATGTATAGTAATTACATAATCATAAAATATCATCCCTGACTTATTATTTGCGAAATACATTGGTGGCGAAGTTCTGAATGTAATTTAATATATATATATATATATATATATATATATATATATATATATATATATATATATATATATATATATATATATATATATATATATATGTGTGTGTGTGTGTGTGTGGGTGTGTGTGTGTGTGTGTGTGTGTGTGTGAGAAACGATAGTTTACGAACTTATATATGAGAAACGAACTGATAATTTAATAAATGCATGCACAGTGCTTATATTTACACTATATTGAATTCGCGGTAAATATATATGCGTCGATGTTCAGATAGCTTAATAATTAAAATAACCCGTCGAAATATCTGGTGATTGTGTGACAGAAATTAGAGTATATTTCATGTGTTTATTAGCTTTCCTATCCCTTATTTGTATTTAAAAGTGAATGCTCGTCGAAAACAATTTTTAGAAAAATAAGTCGCTATTCTACTAGTAAATAATTTCGTCTTTATTTTATTGATGTGCATAGCTTAGATGTGAGATTTAAGGATTATTCGATGATTTTTGTTCACAGCTACGGTGTTGTGTTCATTTTAATAAAATTCCGTATTAATAAACATGTGTAGATATTCACGAATAATGGGTAGCCCTCCTTTTTATAAAGTATAACTGGGAGTAAAAAAAAATAACATAGGTTATATCTCTTAAGACATACTGACTTAATAACTGTTTTTAAATATCTTTTGGAATACGATATTGGATCTAACCTGAATCTAATATTTGGAAGCCGAAGAAGTTGTATAAAATACACACGTTTTATTCTATTTAGTTCTATAAGATAATGTGCCAGAGAATAGAATCCTTTCGACTTCAAATAATAAAAACAATGATTGAAACGCATATAAATATCTGATATTTTTTTTTATTGTCAGAAAAAATTCAGATAATAAATTACATGGATTACGAATGAAGAATGTAATTTCTCATTGCGACTTGCTTGCATGCATATCTTGAAAGTCGATTACCTTTTTATATATACTGATGATATTAAAAATCTGTATGAGCCCCATTACCTGTGTAGTTGCTATGCCATGGAACCATTTAATACACCTTTATTACAGTTGTTATTCTTTTAGTAAACGTGTTTATGATGAATCCATATGTTGGTAAATAAAATCACATAACCAAAAAATGATGAATAATATATAGAATTAAATATTTACATGTCGTATTTTAAATGCTTCTAAACATCTCGTTGAGATAAATTTCAAAAATTTATCAACAATCTTCGACATAGAATCAACCGACATATCAAATATAAATAGGACTGTTTTAAGTATTTTTCTAAACTGAGTACGCATTTATCCTTAAGTGCTACATGATTTATTGCTTTAAAAGATTATTTAAAATCAAGCACTGACAAAATATGTCGATTAAAAGAGAGAAGTTGTTATGGAAGATGAAAGTTCCCAACTGCATTGTTATGGAATGTAACTAACAATCCCGCAATTCAATTAATGCCTTCTTAATGTGTTTCTGCTTTCAGCATAAACGAGTGTCGTCTAAAAGCAGGAAATATATTTTATCTCTCTTCATGAACGAATGTTAAAGTAATCGCTTTCCAAATTCATTTCTCATCATTAATGAGTGTTTATGGCTTTGGAACATAATTTGCTTGCAAGAGATTAAAGCTCAGGTGTTTAGCCATTATTTTGCTTCGAATCGAAGAATTGCTTACTACTCCGCGGAAGGCCATTTTTATATTACAACACAGTACATTTACTCGAGCAATAACTGACCTTTCAAGTTTTTATGCAATCCTAGAAACAAAATCTCTAAGCGTCGCAGATTGTTAATTAAACAAATTACTCCTCCACCAATATCGGTAATGGAAACATTAGCTTTATAATAATTACTTTACAAGAGTTACTTGTTTCACATAATCATTTATGATTTAAGTAATATCTATACTCCATAAATAAGTTTAGATAAGTTATGCTTCGTTAAGTGCAGGATTACAGACTATTAATTACATATGGTTTTATTAGAGAAATTTTTAGTTTACTAAGTGTAGAATGTGATTTAACTTTTGCATGACGTATAGCGATAAAACATGTAGACGTAGAGAGCGTCGAAGGACATTCTATAAGAGTTTACCTTGGTAAACTAAGAAACTTAAAGTTATTGTAGACCAAATTTTACATAGTTTTATTAAAAACAAGGTATAAAAAATACAGGTTCCATACATTATTCTACAGAGTTTCAAAAAATATTTCCCCTTCGTATGAAAAGAATGGCAAAATAAAAATGTTAATCTGTTTGGCCATTAGCTCAATTTTGGAAGAAAGTCGAGAAATAAAGAAGAGTGAAAGTCCAACACAAATGGTTGGTAATATCAATTTATATCCAAAAGTTCACAATAAGTGGGACGAATAGTGAGTACAAATAGCGTTGTAAATTACCTTTTGAATTCTATTTAAAGAGTATCCGGGGTTGTAAAACGAATGAAAGGCCTTATGGAAACACCCTGTAATTAATTGCAATAGAAACGCATAATCCTTCTCCAGAAGTGCATGTACGGTCGCCTAAAAGGAAAAAAAAATATATTGTGCTAAACCAGACGTGTTAGAAATTAAATAAAAAATGTCGAAGCGAAAAAATTGGCAAAATAATTTTCCTTGGCGAAAGTAATTGAGAGTAAATATATATATATATATATATATATATATATATATATATATATATATATATATATATATATATATATATATATATATATATATATATATATATATATATTTATATATATATATATATATATATATATATATATATATATATATATATATATATATATATATGGATTTTTACCCGTCACCGGACTATCCATTAATATGAAATAATTTTATCATTTTTCGTTTGCCTCCTGTTCCCCTTACCTCACCCTTTTTTTTAACCAAGTAAGATCTGTGACTTACTTGTAGTTTCATTAAATACTTTTGTATGCAAAATCCGATCCTGCATTTTGCTAATTTCTGCCCTCTGATGAAAAGGAGAGTGTTTCTTCGAAACTTCGCGGATTAAGGACTATCCGCTTATCTTGTGCTCCCTTTTTTTAAATTAAATATGTTTTTAACTCTTTTTCAAAATGTCTTTTAACATGTATATATATATATATATATATATATATATATATATATATATATATATATATATATATATACACACTTAAACGTGTGTAGACGTCAACAATTGTGGGTTTCTTAGCCTTTTATCACATTTTTCTTTTAAAATAGTGTTATAAAGCGTTTCAATCTTTTGTTCGCTTTCTTCAGGTATTTTCGTGAAAAGATTTTATTTCAAATGGTAGTTTGACATGTTATTTTTACATATGCTGATACTAAATGTGTTTTTTTTTCAGATTGATGTGGTTTCAGACATTATGTCTCCAATAGTAAGTATTGTTACTGTCCGGTCAGAATTAATTGAAAGAGGGAGATTTTTGTCCATTTGTTGATGTTTTTTTTTTTAAAGTTTTTTATGACTTTCTTTCGCCATGTATACCACCCATTCACACACAATCACACACATACATATACATACATGTACATATACATATGCACACGCATAGGTACGCAGGCATATACACATATAACAACGCGCATACATAGAAATATATGTAGGAGCATACATATATACATACCCACCTACACACTCACATACGTACTCATACACATCCACCCACTAATATATCACACAATAATTGTTTTTCTTATTTATTTATTATTTTTTCTAATATTTATTTATTTATTTATCTTTTTTTTACAAACCCACTTGTAAACTTTTTTTAATTTTTTTTTAATTTTATTTCAATACTTTAGGGGCCAGGCGCGAACGAAGACTCCGCACTTTTTATGAACCACCGTTTTGCCAGATCAAACATACTCATTCCTGCGTCTCGATACACCTACTATCATTATATGTAATTAGTTTTTTTTTAAAAAGTCAAGAATATAGGAGCCTATACCTGACCAGACACACCCACCCACACAGACATATATATATATATATATATATATATATATATATATATATATATATATATATATATATATATATATATATATACTAGAAGTTCTGCCCAGCTTTGCTCGGGCCCTATATACTGTTCATAAGGCTTTGTGCATGTGTATATATTAAAAAGTGTGAATGTGTAAAGTGATGCCTTTCCGTATGATAGCCTTTGTAAAATACCATAGAATAAAGACTAACATACATTTTTACTTTTAAAGATATACTAGTATTTCAGCTCAGCGTTGCTCGGGTGTTTGGAGGTGTATGTTGAGCAAAAAAAAAACGGTCAATTGTTTTTTAATTTTACTCCTATTTTTGAGCTGAAATTAAGTTATTAAGTTAGATCCATGTCCAAGGAGCCTATATAAAATGTCAACTGTTCAGCTTCCAAATTGGCTGAGGAGGATAATAGCATTCTAAAAGGTTAAATCGTAGAATTTGAGAATTGACAACCGAATTTCTGGCTGAAAACAAATCACAAATATTTTCCAAATTTTAAGTACACTGTATATCAAATTTCGAGCCTGTAGACTAAAAATAAACAGAGTTATTGCGTAGGAAAATGTACACACAAATACAGACACACAGACACGCTCACTTTTATAGATATCCTAGCATTTCAGCTTGGCGTTGCCAGGGTTTTTGGATGTGTATGTTCAGCAAAATAAAAAAGAGGTAGTGGGAAGGCAGATCGAACCCGTACAGCGAAGGAAGAAAGAAAGGGAAATGTCGTGATGTCTTTGCTCTTACGACCACCGCCAAACCGGAAGTGACATAGATGTAAATTAAGGCTAGACAATCGAAAGGTGGGGGTGACTTTCACATATATCGGTGAAAATAGCGACCCTCCCTGTTGAAAAGTTCGCACATGAAGGTGAAAATATTAATGTTTAAGCTTATTTTCCGACCTGAATGGTGGAACTTCAAAACGATACTGATCTTAATGAAATCCCACTGCATCTGTCGAAGGTTGTAGGCAGGCATGCAAACGTGCATACACATATTTATACATTAACAATGTTAGAACTAAAGCCAATGAAAAGCTTACCCTATCTCTGTATAAAATTTGTGTAATATTTCAAATGTGTGGACTAGAAATTGTCTGAGTAAATTTGTAGTAATCTCAGAGGTTTTTTTTTTATTTTGACAACAATTATGACCCCTTAACATCTATTGGTTCGGTCTCTAATTATGTTAGTAAGTAAGACACATGTCAAAGGAATGTATATCTAAAATTTCGAGTGTTTTGACCCAACATTGTTGGAGGAGTTTGGTAGAGTTCTCCAAGGTCAAATCGTTGAACTGTGATCCCTTAACAACCCAATTTCTGGCCGAAACCGAATTAGAAAGATATTCCCAAATCACAGTACCCTGTATATCAAATTTTGAGTCTGTAGATTTCAAATTGAGTGAGTTATAGCGTAGGGAAATGTACACAGACACACACACAGACAGGCATACAGATACACATGCACGCTCACTTTTATCGATATACTAGCATGGGTGCTCGGCGTTTTGTTTTTAATTTTACCCCCTACTTTGTCCCCTTAATATTTAGTGCTTTTGGCTCAAGTCGCATTATCAAGTTAGCTTAAAGTCCAAGAAACCTATATCTATAATTAAAAGTGTTAGACCCAAAATTTTCTGAGGAAATTGGTATAGTTCTTTAAGGTCAAATCGTTGAAGGTTGACGTCTTATCAACCCAATTTCTGTCCGAAACGCGATCACATAGTTTTTTTTTCCCAATTGTCAGTACCATGTATATGAAATTTCGAGTCTGTAGACGAAAAATTGACAGAGTTATTGCGTAGGGGAATGTACACACAGACAGACATGCACACACCCACGGACACACATACAGGTTCACTTTATATATGCATATGATTTTGAGGTTTTACTGTTCGTGTACTACTGCCGGTTTCGTTTTATACTATTTTTATGCTGAAGATATTTTTATTTGTAATTTCAAGTGTATTGCCGTACCAATTTTTATTTCAAGTGTATTGCCTTATCAATGTCTATTTTTATATTCTTCTTTTTGTGCTAGTTTATTATTCCGAGTCTGCAATTTGCTGTTTTCTTGTCTTTTTGATACTTGTTTGAATGTAGCTGCTTCTAATAGCGTTATTTTGTGCATCTCTTATTGTGGATTCAGTTACTATGGTTGGGTGTTTTGTTGTAGCCATATCAACGTGTTCACATTATCTCATGTAATTTTTGTCATTTTAAGAGCCTTCTGAGTAGATTTTCTTCTTCTCATTTTGCTTTTTTTTGTCAAATCAATATCCTTTTTTATCCTGTTTTCGTCACTTTTTCAGTGTTTTTTGCTTCATAAATAATTGTTTCAGTGTGCTGCATTTAAAAAAAAATAATGACATATTATTTACAGTCTTCTATAAAAAAACAAACATTTTTACGTCTTTTCATTATCACCTACAGTCGGTCAGTATCATCCTTCAGGCGTAGTGCCTTCTTTATACTTTATAATTTACTCATCTCCTGGTCAATGTTACTCAGTTTTCTTTAATATGAAATGACGTATAAAATAATGTATTATATACTATTCGAGGAAGTTTGGAACACTTACGGACAACATACCAGCCTTTGGCCCAATGTCAAAATGGAGTGTCTGTGCTGGTGCTACGAGCTATTTTTTTTTCTCTTGTGTTAGTGAAAACGAAATCCTCTATGGCTGACAGATTTTTTTTTAATACAGAGTGGCTCTTTTGGATAGCTGGATTTTCCTCACATTAAAAGCGTTCCTTATGCCTTACTCTTTCCTCGTTGACGGCAAGGAGATTGGAAAATTATAGGAACTAACGTACGGGACTTCATTATAGCAACATCTAATATATATATATATATAGTTATGTATTTTACATAGTAGACACACCTGCGAAGGCCGGGAAGCCACTCGGGGATAAGTGATATTGCGTGTACAGCAATCAATTTGATAATATCGTAGTAATCGTTAGCAATGGAGATATGATTATATTAGACTTGAAGACATCCAAGTGGTAGTCAGGTGGGAAACAGCCAAATGAAAGAGAGTTAAACTTGCGTGCCTTTCTATGAAAGAATTTTTTTTCATGGAATCCACGCTTTGATTTAGGCACCGATAAAAGTGAGAAAATTATTGATAGTGGTTTCAGCTAAACGGGTGTTTTCCGTGAAATATTGGCGAGAGGGGGCCAGAGATTGGAGTTCAGACGAGTACTTGACATGGAAATAGTGATACAGCAAAGACAGGCTCGTAACGTCTCTTATCTTATAGAGAGGTTGCTGGGAAGAGTAAACGGCATCCCCCATTAAAACACGAAGTCTATTTTGCACTCTGTCAAGGCATGATAGACATTTTTGCT
Organism: Euprymna scolopes; assembly: GCF_053919585.1. Classification (NCBI taxonomy): domain Eukaryota; kingdom Metazoa; phylum Mollusca; class Cephalopoda; order Sepiida; family Sepiolidae; genus Euprymna; species Euprymna scolopes. The sequence continues at coordinate 40,975,866 of NC_136485.1, forward strand.
GCTCCTGCCCAGATGTGGCAGCAGTACTCCAGCCTTAGGAGTGTTATATTACTGCAATGCATTGTTTCCGAATTTACAGCAATTTCATCTATAAAAAGTCAAGCAATATCTTCCATATACCGATCACGTGATTCTCATTAATTTCCCCTAGTTTTATAATATGTGTCAATAGTCTACGGCATACACACGTTGATATTGCTGTTTGGTTTTCATCACCGAACTTAAAAGACGCTGAATTAATTACTACTAATTAGTTGCTCATTACGGAATACAATGTGCTGTATTGTCTTCACCCTTTTATCTGCATTATATTTAAATAACATCCACTGCTCATTTATACGTAATATAGCGCCTGCTAATTAAAAAGGTGTGCAGTTGAAATACCGCAAATGTTGTTTCACAATTACACAAACAACCGCTATTTTCAGACTTATAAGATTGAATGGGGAATATTATGGCATGATCTAAATCCCCATCAAGTGTTTTTTGTTTCGCAAACTACTTATAAAAGAAAATACTTTAATAGTCGTGTGTCAAATGGTGCATTGTTTTATCGCACGATAAAAAAGCTAACAAGTCTACGTCAAATTTTTTCTTCGAGTCTGCTATTTCCTTGTTGTGACTTCACTTTAGGGCGAGGCTTGTTCTGCACATGCTGGACTTCCGTCTATTGCATAGCCTAATTCTTTTATTTCCAACAATATGTTACAACCGTCAGCATATCCCTATGAGTAAGGAAGTTTATGTAGACACAATAGGTTTGTTTTTCGTTAAGCCGACATTACGTTTTTTTTGTTTACTTTTTTTTTAAATATATTTAAAAAAAAATAATTCGAAAAAATGTTGTATTCAAATCGGGTGATTTTTTTTTTTTTTTTTTTGTATTTTACATTTTTTACTTAACTCAAAAGAAATAATTCTTAGTATTTTATCCGGCAGTTCATTAAGATTACGCTTTATTTAAAGATACGATTACTATTAGATGCGTGCATATTACTTACCGAATTCATAGGTAATTGGTATGAGAGTTTATATAAAGATTATATTACTATTAAATATATCATTATAACCTTGGGAAAACAACACATATTCTTTTTTAAAATCGTGGTCGCTTAAAAGTTATTCTCCATTCTCATTCGTTGGAGTAGGCTGACATCATTGGAATCTGCTTATAAACACGTAATTAACAATGTTTTTCTAAGATGTACCTTTCCAACATGCATACTTATTGCAATAATAATTGTAATAATTATCAAATAAAACCGAAGTCATTTAGCAAGTGATTAAAAACGCCGAATAGCCGTGCTAATAGATATTATTTTTATTGTAAATATATATATATATATATATATATATATATATATATATATATATATATATATAACTACTTCATTTATTCACATAAATTTTATATACGAAAGTATAGATTTATGGGTAAACTTTAAGTATTTACTTCAAAAGTGCTCAATACGTAGGTAGAGCTAGTTAGTAATTTATAAAATATATATGGCGATTAAGCTACAATGAATATTCTGCGTTTCATCCAACTATAGGATTCGTCAGACTTATGCCCGAATTCTGTGGTTGCTTCTTGTTTTTATATATGTTGAGGATTTCTAGCTAGCCAATGAGCTTTCTAGTGTCCACCGCGCCCCTTCCTAGGAGCCAATCGGCATGCATTTTATCAAACAAAGGATCTGTTTTAGAACTAGGTTAGTGGTTTTAGGTATACGTTCTCCTTTTTTTCTTTTTTTTTACACATAAATATACCTATGTGTACACACATACATGCTCATATGCATACACACACACATATATATACACCCATATATATATATACATATATGTATACATATATGTGTGTGATCGCTTATGTATATTAATGTTTATTTAATTTATTCATTTGTTTGTTTTCTATTGTTATTGTTAGTTTTAAAAGTAATTTTTTATCGCTATCCTAGAGTAAGGTTATTTTGTGAACACAGTTGTTTGCTATTTCTCGCCTACAGTTTAATAGATTTTGAGGTTATTTAAAGTACAGGATATAAATTTTTCAAGGAGGCATAATTTACATGGGTCGTCTAAATGTCTGCATGTGTTTGCTTGGCGAATGTGCGCTTTCTTTGAGTTCCCAGTATTTATTCGCTAGTGTTGTTTTTATACGGTGTATTTTTTATTTTTGAATTTACTTTTGTGGTCATAGTATCGGGTATTGATATCTAAGGAAAGCATGGCTATGGAATATTTCTTGTTATTCGGGTTTTCTTTCGCAAATATTGTTGCTTGATAAACTACGCTTTTTGTTAGACATTTATTTTGGACTGGGCAAAGTGTGCGGTGTCTACAATTGCATTTATCTTGTTCGTTATTAGTATTTTTATTTATGGTATGGTTGTTCTTGTCCGGGGTTGGTTTGTTATTATTATTATTATTATTATTATTATTATTATTATTATTATTATTATTATTATTATTATTATTATTCTGTTAGTGTTGGTTTTAATTCTGTCATGGTGTCTACTTTTTATTGTTTATGTTTTGTTGTTTACATTGATTTCATTTAGTATGTTTTTAATATGTGCTTTAATTTTCATCTCTAAATTTTCGCAATAACTGTAAGATAACTTCAAGGTATTTTTATTGAAGATTTTGTGTAAGGGGGTGGGAAAGTGTTTTTTCCGTAAGATCTAGTAATTTCTTGCCAAGTTTTGTTTTTAACATTTGATTGTATGGGGCGTATACCAAATTATAGTTCTTTTTCTTCTATTTTTAAATATTTTATATTTGTTGGTGTTTCGTTGCTTATATTTGATATCGATATTTTTTATCAACTGTTTTTTAGAGATTTCGTAGATATTGTATGAGCTGTTAAATGCATTTACATCGCTTGAGTTATTACTGAGTATACTTACGATCGAGTTAGGAATATGTTTTATAATTGCGAAAGAAAACCCGAATAACAAGAAATATTACATAGGCGAGACTTCCTTAGATTTCAAAACCCGATACTATGACCACAAAAGTACATTCAAAAATAAAAAAAACACAGTATAAAAACAGCACTAGCGAATAAATACTGGGAACTCAAAGAAAGCGGACATTCGCCGGTAGTCGAATGGAAAATAATGAGACAAGCTAACACATGCAGACATTTAGACGACCCATGTAAATTATGCCACCATGAAAAATTTTCTATCCTGTACTTTAAAGAACCTCAAAATCTATTAAACTGTAGGCGAGAAATAGCAAACAAATGTGTTCACAAAATAAAACTTACTCTAGGATAGCGATACAAAATAGCTTTAAAACTAAAAATAACAATAGAAACAAACAAATAAATAAATCAAACAAACATGAATATACATAAACGATCACACACACATATGTATATATATATATGTGTGTGTGTATATATATATGTATATATTTGTGTGTATGTATATGTGCATGTGTGTGTGTACACATAGGTATATTTATGTGTAAAAAAAGAAGAACGTCTACCTAAAACCACTAACCTAGTTCTAAAACAAATCCTTTGTTTGATAGAATGCATGCCCATTGGCTGATAGGAAGGGGCGCGGTGGACACTAGAAAGCTCATTGGTGAACTAGAAATCCTCAACATATATAAAACCAAGAAGCAACCACAAAATACGCGCATAAGCTTGACGAATCCTATAGTTGGATGAAACGCAGAATATTCAGTGTGGCTTGATCGCCATATATATTTTATAAATTACTATATATATATATATATATATATATATAAATATATATATATATATATATATATACATACATACATATCGAAAAAAACTCCAACATAAACAGTTTACAGCAGAGTCTTCTAAGTTCTTAAAATTTGATATATATTGCATTTTTGTGCATTTGTGAAAAGTTTAAAGCCCTTTATATTATGTTATTTTCCTCTATAAATATCCATTTTTAGAAGATGTGAAGAAATATTGTTTTATCTATATAAACCTGCACACACACACACACACACATATATATATATATATACATATATATGCACATATATGCATATTTGTTACCATTAAACTGACGATTGCGTACTCATGAAACACTAGCATCTATATATTAATACGATAGCGGGTGTGATATTTTGTGTGCCCCGCTTAGTTCTTAGTCTTTTAATTGCTATGTTCTATTTCTTATCATAAATACTTTTACGAAGAATCCTCATAAGTGTTTGTTTTGTTTTGGACTATTGCTTATTGCACATAACCCATCTACCTTTTAGAAATATTTTTATAAAAATTCTTCATAATATTTTGTTTCGGTTTTAGATATGGCTGAAGAAACTAAAGTAATACGTATATATATATATATATATATATATATATATATATATATATTTATATATATATATATATATATATATATATATATATATATATATATATATATATATATACACCAGATAGAAAAGCAGTTTATCCAAGTCATGACAATTGTTTAAACAAAATGTTTTAACTATAGGCTTTAAAAATAAAGGTATAATATTCAATTTGAAATGTATTTATCTTCAAAGTACACGTTTATAAGTTTTACAAAGTAATGTATCAAAATGTAATGCCGTACTTTGTATAATGTATACAAGTGTGCTTTGAAGATAAATACATTCCAAATTGAATTTTGTACCTTTATTTTTAAAGCCTATGTTAAAAGCATTTTTACCCAATTTTCCTGCCTTGGACGAATTTCTGTTCTAACTTGTATCGTATCTTTTTTAAGAATATATTTTATTTAATTTATTAAGTTGGAATAAAAAATGTATGTGTTTTTGCATATATGTATAAAATCTCTCCTTCAGTCTATTTCAGTTTTTATTTCTTCTCACACCACAACTAATTTTTGCAACCCCCTCTTTGTATTACTACAGGTCTGATTATTCTCTCTGTTTCATTTTGTATTTCTCCTCACATCACAACTATTTTTTGCAACTCCCTCTTCGTTATACATGAGAAAATATGAATTTTTTAACAAATAATTTAAAATACCTTTCTGAGATAAAATTTTAAAAAAAAATTATTTTAGAGTAGAAAATCTTTACACTTTAATAAGGAATATAGTTCGTATAGGTTTCATTAAAATATTCAGTAGATAACGAGAAATAAAGAGATGAACATTTCAAAAGGATTGTATAACTGGTTACGCTCGATAGCAGTTCTCGTCAGCGAAAGTCTTTGTTATTGCTATTCTATTTATATTGTTATTATTTATAACATTTTGTCGTCTTCTCTTCCGCACGAGAACTAACGTATATATATATATATATATATATATATATATATATATATATATATATATATATATATATATATATATAGATTCATATGTATATAGATATAGCTATATTTTTCCTAAGTGTTTGTTTTCATTTCGATTAATGGGGATGCGCCCAAGTTATATGGGTATATATATATATATATATATATATATATATATATATATATATATATATATATATATATATATATATATGTATATTATTTTTAAATCGCAACTTATAATGTATATAAATCGACAGAACATTAGCTCTATAATAATATATACGAAAGCTGCGAGAATGAAAATATCATATTGAAGCGTACTTTCCGACCGGGCTTTGTCGGATGTTCCTTTACCTTATATGAAAAAAAAAATGCCGTTTTAACAAAAAAAAAACTACAATAACATAAACATCTGCATTTACACTGAACATCTACAGAATGCTATCGTCAATATATTACATATGAATTAGTTTTCCGTGGAATTTCCACAGATCCCGCTTGTAAATTATAATTATTATTTTTTTACAGGGTGCTCACCACTTATCAAGGCCCGGAAGCCACTCAGGAATGAGGGTCATTTAAAGTATAGTGCGTTAGTGTGGAAATTCTAAATAACTTGTAATTTTAAGAATGTTTAAAACGGACCAATTTCTGTGGAATCATGACTGGGACAGTTAACTAAAGTTGTATGACATATTACCGACTTCCCCTGGTGCGGACACTCCAGATTCTAAAAATATATTCGTCATAATTTGTTTTAAGTTCCCTAAATTTCCGTGGCAAAATTGTGGTAGAGGTTTACCAAATTAAGAATATTTCGGTTAATTAACAAGTTCTACTCTCCCTACCACAAAGGCATTACATTTATGTAGTCATAAAAAACAATTAATATATATATATATATATATATATATATATATATATATATAGTTACTAAAATACCTCTTCAAAAACAAGTTTACTGATCCCCATCGTTGCATTGTATATTTCATCTTAAAAATCTGTATTAAATGTGTATTTATTATAATTGTTGGCAACAAATTCCCGCAATCTAAGCACATCTGTGGTATATTTTTTTTGTATAAGAAACAGGGTGTATTCTCGTTATTTAAACTGTGATATTAAATCATCTCACGCTTTAGAAACACACGAAAATAAGCCAGTTGGCAATAGACGCCGAACCATTATGGCAAACAGATGTTATGTAATTCTTAAATTCATCCTAACAAATGTTTTTCATGTTACCTTGTTTAAACTTTTTTTCTTGTTTCATTCATGTATATGTATTTATTTGTCTGTACTCTTCCTGCCTTATCCTCATCCTTCGCGCCTACAATTGACACAGGAAACACGTTAGGACTTTATTAAAAAAAAAAGTAAATTTAATATTTACACATCTGAACGTAACAACTTTTATTCTATGAATAGAGAGGCACACGGGCACAAGTTATTCCGGAAATAGAAATCTTCTTACGCTTTAGAGAGACACGAGAATACGCTAGTTGGCAATAGACGCGAACCATTTTGGCAATCAGACGTTAAGTACGTTGCAATATTTTGGAGTGCTAATGGGGTATATATTTAATTGCCGCCCACATCGGCAATATTTGGCACAAGGCCTGAAAAGTGGGATACCCGCAGGCTCCCCTAAAGGAGGGCCACTCCTGCAATTTTAAAAATTGCCTGAGTAACCCCGTCGGCATTTCCCGGTCGGGGCGCCTCAGGCAGCAAGCAATAGACTTGCCCCACCGGAAAGCCCGGTGGCAAGGCCTGGGAGGGTGGACCCCCTACGTATTACCCAGGCGGTGTACTTCAGTCCAACAGGTGCTGGGCCGGTTCCCGGCCCCTCACCTGTTGGGCTGAGTGTCAAGTGACGAATCCTTGACTGGTACTACCCTGTCTCCCTGCAGCCGAAGCCGCTAGGAGTGCTAATGGGGTATGATCCCACACAGTCGGACAATTCTATTTATAAACGATGCTGCTAAGAACTGACGAATCAAATTAATTCACGTTCTGTTACTAACCAATCAGAAACCAGAATTGCTTCATAAATATTAAACCTTTTCGGGAGCAATTTCACATGTTCTTTTCCCGGGTTTCGATACGGTAATAATATTTTGTTCTGTGGAACTGTCTACTACAAACAAGTCACTTCCCAGGACTTGTGTGTAACAGCGAACCATCTTAAACTGTTCTGAAACTCAAAATGGCTTACAATTCTAGAGGTTATGTGCCCAGCGTACGTCTTTATTTCGATGGATCCGAATCAAAATTCGAATTGTGACAAGTTAAATTTCTGGGATATCTGCAAATCCAAAAGCTACACAAAATACTACAAACACAACCCTAAAACAGAAACGACCTCGACTTCATTGAAAAGAACGCAACTGTCTTCGCGGAATTAATGCAGTGTTTAGATGACCGAAGTCTAGTACTGGTAATAGAAGAAGCCCTGGACGACGGCTGCAAAGCATTAAACATATTGAGAGAGCATTATTTATCGAAAGGAAAACCCAACATTATTTCTTTATACACTGAACTGACCTAATCACAAGAGTTTCCAATATAGATACAGGACTCAAAATGGTGACTACATTAAAAATGTTTTGAGCTCTGTTAGCGAACATACATTTTTATTTTCGTGTACATTTGATGCTTCAAAAACAATAATAATTGTATTGTCGATTGAGGGGCCACGGCACATGTGATTACAAAGGTATCTGATTTTATCAAGTTTGATCCCAACTTTAAGCCAAAAAATCATTTTGTAGAACTAGCTAACGGAAGTCGAGTCAATGATATCGTTTTGAAAAGAGGCAATGCGAAAATCTTGCTAAAGAACAATACAGGTGAACTATGTTTCTGTATTCAAGAAAACGCTCTTTTAATCCCAAAATTTAAACAAAATATATTTTCTGTACAAGCTGTTATAAAACAAGGTGTAAATATAAACTTTAGCCCCATTAATAAAAACTGGTATACCCGAATGGAACTGTATTCGGCATTAAAGAAAATGGAAGACTATATAATTTAAATAGCGTAGTCCCATCAAAAACCTCCTGCCATGATTTACAGACATGGCATAACATTCTTGGACACTGCAATATTCCTGACTGTAGGTGATGGAATGAAAATACACACATCAAAAACCTTCAATTGCGACGTCTGTACACAAGGGAAAATGACAAACTATCAAAACAAGATACCAGACAAAAAGGCAAAAAGAAATAAAAAACAAAAAAAAATCCTATCAATGGTGCATTGTGACTTGAACGGTCCCGTAGAACCGATGGCCAGAGAACATTATAGATATGTGTTGAATTTCGTAGATGACCATTCAGGTTTAATAATGGTTTACTTTTTAAAGAACAAATCTGATACCCTGCTATCAATTAAGAAATATCTAGCCGACATGACCCCCTACGGTGAAATCAAGTGTATTCGCTCTGGAAACGGTACGGAATTCACCAATAAAGACTTTGAACTTTTACTAATCAACAATCATATCAGGCATGAAAACATCAGCTCCTAGATCGCCACACCAAAACGGGACTGCTGAACGTGCGTGGCGGACACTTTTGGAAATGGCAAGATTCCTACTAAATGAATCAAAACTCCCTAAAAAACATATTGACGTATGCACTTATGGCGGCAGCCTATATACGCAACAGGTGTTTTAACAAAACTCTATCTAAAACTCCATATAAATCGTTCTGCGGTAAAAAAAAACAAAAACAAATTTAAGCAGAATGCATATATTTGGTTCAACTTGCTTGGCATATATAGAGAAAAAGAATAAATTGAATATTAAAGCCGACAGAGGTATATTTCTTGAATACGATAAAAACAGTCCAGCCAATGTAATATTTTTTTCCCGAAAAAAATAAAATAAGTAGAATCCGGTGTGTAAAATTCACAGACACGTTTAATTGTAAAGACGATACCCATCATATGAAGAGGATGGAATTATATTACCTCAAATAATTAGAACAAACGAAAACAGTAAAAATGAAGGAGACGAGAGTGTCCATCATGATGATGATAATGATAAAGTCGAGAGATATCCCAAAAGAAATAGAAGACGACCCGATTTTTTTTTTGTGGTCGACAATATAAAGGATTATCAAATCGACTATTGCTATTCAATGGAAAATGCGCCAAAATGCTCCAACGAAGCAATTAATTGAGAACATTGTGATGAAAAAAGAAATAGATGCCTTAACCGAAAATGATACCTATACGGGAGTGCCTCTCCCAAGAGATAAACGTGTCATTTCTAAAATAAAAAGTACAGCATCGGGCGTAGAACAGTGCAAAGCAAGATTTGTTGCTAAGGGGTGCTATCAGATTTACGGTAAAGAGTACTTTTCTACGTTTTCACCGACCACACGCCTAACGGCAGTCAGAATTTTACTGCAAGTCGCATCACAATATGACGTAATCATCCATCAAATGGATGTAAAAAATGCTTATTTAAATGCCGCAATAGACTGTGCCATTTATATTACCCCTCCAGAGGGAGTATAATGAAAAATAAAATAGCCGAACCGTTCGACAAATCCCAACACCTTAACATGAATTATCTCCAGAAAAAAAAAAAAACTCGAATAAACCTAGAACCCCATCTTCCAACGCAGACCCGTACTACCAGGTCTTCTTCACCAACATCATGGATCTACGTTCAAATTGTCCATAGATTAGAACCCAATTACAGGAAACGAAACCGGGCATATTCTTTCTAAGTGAAACTGGAATAGGGCCGGTTACTTCCCTAGATGAGTTCATAATTAACAGATACTCAAACAACAGCTAAATCTGACCCCCAAGGTCGCCATGGACATGGAATATGTGCCTACATTTAAGATTGCTTCCCGTGTGGCAGGGATATCTCTAGAGAAGATCCTAATTTACCGTATATGTGCTTCAGGGTTGACCTTGCTTACACCACTGCATTTATATTTGCACTCTATGGTCCTATAACAGCGAAGTTACTATATTAGAGAGTATCTCTGAGAAAATAGAGCACATCCTGTCTGCAAATCTCTCGCCTAGCATTCAGATCTGTGGTGACTTAAACGTCCATAACGTGGAATGGCTGACCACTTCGAATAAGACAGACGACGAGGGGAGGTTTTGTCACGATTTTGCCATTGCTTATGACCTCACTCAGATTGTTCGCGAACCCACCCGTGTACCCGATACTACTGGTAATATGCAAGCCGCTTAGACCTTTTTCTCTCTACTTCTACTGAGCTATGTTCATGTTCCGTTATTTCTCCTCTAGTATCCTCCGACCAATCCGTCGCATCAGTTAAGATAAAAATGAAATATAATAAGTCCCCAGACATACCCCTGCACCGTACTGTATACCGATACTATATGGCGGACTGGGGTAGCTTCCGTACATTCGTATCTGATTTACCTCTGCACTACATGTTTAAAAACGATGTGTGCTCTATAATATAAGATCCGACCGAATGGTTAATTGTAGGCATAGACCAATTCATACCATCTAAAAACTTCCAAGCAAAACCCAACATCAAGCCTTGGTTCTCCCCAGAATGTGCTGCTGCTATCGCTCACATGAATCACTTTTTCAATAACTACCAAAATAATAGAGGCACTAAGACTAACGCTGCTTTCAGCAACCTCAGCAACCACTGTAAAAGAGTAATAAAAATGCAAGAGATCTATATTCCCAGTCTGTTAAATCCAAAGTAGCTGATTAGCGGCTTGGTTCCCACCAGTTTTGGCAAATAAAAATAGGATCCTAAACAGAAGTGTGCGTTCTATCCCAAACATTATCAATAAACCAGAGGTCATCTCGTCAGCACCAGACAAGGCCAAACTATTTGCAAAGTACTTTGCAGCAAATTCTACCCTATGCGACAAAGGCCATCAATTCCCATAGTTCCTGCTATAACACAGAACAAGCTAGGTAACATACACATATGTGCATAGGGTCGCCAAGCTAATCAAGAACCTTGATTCCAGTAAAGCAACTGTCCCTGACGGAATTAAGCTTTAACCAGAACTTGCTCCTATACTTACGAAACTGTTTAATCGTTGCCTTAAGGAGAAGTTCTTTCCGATTCCCTGGACAACCTCATTAGTATGCCCTGTATTTAAGAATTCCGGTGATAATTCATCTCCCTCTCAGTACAGACCAAAAGGCCTCCTGTGTGTTATGAGTAAGTTACTGGAATTCATATTAAATAGAGAAATAGTAAACCACCTCAGCAGAAACAATCTTCTTAGTGACACACAATATGGTTTCCGTTCTGCAAGATCTACCGCACATGTGCTGACGGTTATATCCCACAGGATTAGTGAACCTCTTGACAAAAGGCTTCCTTTCTAGGGCAATTGATCTTGATATATCAAAGGCCTTCGACAAGGTATGGCATAAGGGCCTACTTCACAAGATTCCCAGCTACAGTATAACTGGAAATGTTTTATCAATCATTAAATCATTTCTCTCCGATAGGCTCATAAGAGTAGTGGTCGATGGACAAAAATCAGAAGCCTGCAGTGTTTATGCTGGAGTCCCTCAAGGGTCCATCTTGGGCCCAACTCTCTTCCTAATCTACATCAATGACCTCCTTAAACACATACTTAAATCATTCATGTCTCTGATTCTCTCTCCTCTGATCTCGAGCGCGTGGTTCAGTGGACGAAGTCGTGGCTGGTTATCTTTAATGGATCTAAAACTAAACTCCTATCTTTAATTATCAACGCACTGATTCCTATCTGTCATCAATTGAAATGGATGGTTCTCGTCTAGGAGAAACCCCTTGTTTGACAAGCTTCTGTGTTTGTCCTTTACTGCTGATCTGAAATGGAACACGTACATCAAGTCTGTTGCAAGGTGTCTGGAAAGATGGTAGGATCCTTCTACCGCTACAAAAAGATATCTCACTAATGATGCCTCTCTCTATCTATATGAAAGCCAAGTACGTCCTAGGATGTAATACTTCTGCCATATCTGGGCAGGAGCTGCTAAAACAGTCTATCCTGCCTTGACAGAGTACAAAATAGACTTCCTGGCTTAGTGGGAGATGCCCTTTTCTCTACCCTTCAACCTTTCTCCTACAGAAGAGACGTTGCGAGTCTATCCTTGTTTCATCGTTATTTCCATGGCAGGTGATCATCTGAACTCCAATCTCTGGTCCCCCCTCGCCAATCTTTCATGAAAAACACCCGTCTAGCTGAATCCTCTGTGAAAAATGTCCCCCACTCTTTATCTGTGCCCAAATCAAAACGCGGATTCCATGAACAGAGCTTCTTTCTTAGAACTGCACGCCTGTGGAACTTTGTTCCGTCTTCCTGCTTCCCACCTGACTACAACTTGGATGTCTTCAAGTCCAACGTTAAACAAATTCCTAATTGAACCGCCCCCTTAAGTAAACACTTCATCAAATCTCCACACAAACGTACTGATTTGCAATAACCCTTATCCCTGAGTGGCTTCCGGGCCTGGATAAATGGTGATCACCGTGTAAAAAATCCTAATTCTGCTATTACTGTTGATGATAATCCCATTATTTACTCCTAAATTTATGTAGGAAAAAAAAAGCTACTTTAATTTTGTAGGTAAGTGATGGAATGCATTCTGTTCATTATATATTTTCAAGGTAGTATATATATATATATATATATATATATATGTATATATATATATATTTAATGAAAATTACAATTGAATTTACCAAAATGATCCAAGATGGTAAAAGTAAATTATAAATATTAAAGAATAAATATTTATAAAATTATCTCAGCCAGATATAAAAGCTCGATAATACCAAATAGGAAAAAAGAGCTTATAATATCACATACTTCTGCATGCAAAATCCGATCCCGCATTTTTCCAATTCCTACCCTCTGATGAGAAGGAGAGTATTTCTTCGAAAATCCGCGGATTAGGGACTATCCATTTACCTAGTGTTTCTTTTTCTGATAAAATATGTTTTTAACTGATTTCAAAGTGTTTGTTAACATATTTCATTAACTGTTTGCTCATATATATATATATATATATATATATATATATATATATATATATATATATATATATATATATATATATATATATATATATATACAACACTACCCGTTGGGTCAGTATGTTTCATTAGCTATGGAATTCACGTGTGAACATGACACTTTTCACGCAAAGAAATTTTGTTTCGACAAAACAAAAACATTTCTATGAAAGTATATTAAAATGAAACAAGAATATAGATAGATTTCTATGAGTCGTTGTGTTTATTATAATTGATTATTTTTGGGAAAAAACAGTTCCTTCTTTGATTTTTACATCGTTCATTTCTGTATTATGTTTCAGTTTATTTAAACCTGACTCTTCCCATGTTAAATAGTAATTTCGAAATAATAACGTTATTATTTCAGTGTTGCAATCGTTTTTTTTTTGTTTGCGTTTATTTTAAACCTCACTCTTTCCATGTTTAATAATAATTTCGAAATAATAACCTTAATATTTTATCGTCCCAATTGTTCTTTTTTTTTGTTTAAATAATCAGAATTAACAATTGTTAAACTGTCTGCTTTGTTTTTACATCGTCTATTTCTGTATTACATTTAACTTATTTTAAATCTCACTCTTCCCATGTTAAATAGTAATTTCGAGATAATAAAGTTAATATTTCAGTGCGCAGGTATAAATCCTTAAGAGAAGCGATGCATGTTTATTTTTTATACGTGGTTATGGGTTCATGTTTATGCGAGAATACGCAACCGGATGTCGTAACCCTGAAATTGCGTTACATGCATCGTTACAAAATGATTTGAGTGTTATAATTATATATATATATATATATATATATATATATATATATATATATATATATATATAGATAGATAGATAGATAGATAGATAGATATGTATAATAAATATATACACATATATAGATATAATATATATACCTATCATATTTATATATATATGTAGACATATACTTATATGTACATGTAAAATATATATATATATATAATGTACCTGCATATGTATACATATATGTATATATGGTTAATACACACACACATATATATATATATATATATATATATATATATATATATATATATATGTGTGTGTGGGGGGGCTTGGCTTGGTGTATTGTGTGTGTCTGCGTGCTTGTCTGTAATTCGTTTGTATTAATCAACAATACATGTTCTATTTTACCACGAAGAACAAAGATAATTCCGCGTTTCAGTCATTGGTTATTTGCTACTATGTTTTTGTTGTTTTGTTTTGACGGGTTGTCTATAGGATATAGATTTTATTAAATCGAGAAAAACTATTATTAACTAGAAGTCATAAGACACCAAAAGGAGCTGCAAATAATGTTGGAGAAAACAAACGTAATCCTACAATGTACTCAATGTTAATAAATAAATTTAATGTTATTTAAAAATATAGTTTTTTGGCGAACGTATATTTTAAAGAAACTATGATATAACGTTGAATCGAAAAACCTAAGATATATGTTGACTTCTACGTATACAGTCGTTGGGAAACATATATACGTACACGTGAAAAATCGTATTTCAATATATGCAAAATCCTTAACTGTAATACAGTTCGATAATTTGATAAATGCATACACATACTAATAAAAAAAACACTTATAAATTGTCATTTTTATAAAAAATAATGTTTCTGTTTTATTTTAAAGCCTGCAAAATGTATTTGTACAAAACAACAACAACTATTTACTTACCTTAATATCTTGCGAATATCGTGTATGGAATTTAACAGGTACACATTTATTCGTTTACCTCTCACTTAGTAGTTTGCACATACTGACTCTTTTTACACCCATTTTTCTTGGCATATTGTCATCAATTTCTTGATATGTTGACACATTTTCCCAATTTAAGGTTCATATATCGAGGACTGACTTAGACATTGCAAGATATTAACGGCATTTCAAGCGAACCATTACCTGGTTGATCTATTGGTATTAATATGATCAGTATCCTTTTTAAGTATCGAATTACGGGGTAGCCGAAGCTTGTCAAGAACAGGCATTAGTTTGCCTTGTAATATTTTCTTTACGCTTTTTGTGTAAATCTTACCATTTATTATTGATATCACATCAACACCTTTTGCAGAACCAGATGCATACAATTATGTTGCTACCACCAAACTTTACAGTTGCCACTGTGTTCTTTCATGTGTTTTTCTTCTTTTCCCATAAGATTTCGATAACTATAAATAAACATCACTATTTTAGTTTCATCTGCCCATCGTGCTTTTCTAAAAAAACGTAATTCATTAACTTTAAGGTATGTAGCGAATGTTAACCTACTATCTCTGTGCCGTTTCGAGAGCAAACATTGCGGGTTGCGTGATTTCAACGTGCTTCTGTGTAGTTAATTACTTAGTTGTTATTGCAATCGCAGATACACGCAGATGTATCTGCAGCTCCTCTCGGGTAAGCTGTAGATTTTGCTGGATTTGGCGTCGTAATATCCGTGCTGGTCCTGAAGAAATATGCCTCTAGAACCTGTCTCTCTTTGGATTGTAACATTGTTTCGACTCTAAATTTGCACAATAAACAGAGAAGTTGTAATTAAATAAATATTACGTTTGCTACAAATCTTTCCGTAACTGTTTCCATCTGGCCGGAAGATACAAACTTAGTTGTTTTTTTTCTGTGTAATTGTAAATTAGCTACCTTTTAACGCTAGGCTTTATTAAAAGCTTATCGTAAGACTAGCAATTTCGTAATATTGTGACAGTGGCAAACAAAGTTGATATATAGTTGATCATAACATTGCTCGAACATTCTAGAATATACCATCCTTAATTATTCACTTAAAAAGATTTTCACGAATATTTTTTCACCCCGTAAAATTAAAATAATGCATTTATTTCTGTTAGAATAATAATAATTATGTTTATTCTAATCTAAAGTTGTATTTGTATACATAAAATGTATCGAATTTTATTTCAGTTAAGTCTTGGCATTTATTATAATACAATTTTTCATGTGTACGGATTTCACTAAACTGTGTTAGTATTTAATTACATTATACCAAGAAAGAGTACATCCAATATACTGTTGGGTGTATTGGTTGGTTTATTTTACAGCGTATAGAACGACAAATTGTACGAAAATTAAATAAAAACAACAATCACTTTATAAATTTAACAAAATAATATATTTAAAGTTATAGCATATGTATATGTCTTACAATTATATTTAACAATTCTATATTCTTCAGATTTTTAGTATTCAAGGAATCAACGAGTTCCGGATGTTTAAGGTGATATGCAAATCATTTGGATTTTAAACTGTAAGTTCTGGTGTAATATGAATTTTATATAGCAGATTAATATCTTGTTGGATATTTAATTATTGGCGTATCAAACCATATTCAGCCATTTAAAGTCCACTCAAATGTTATAGTATGATGAACAAGGGTAAGAAATATTTAAAAATTTAAATATTTAATGATGCAATTAATTTAACAGGTTTGTGTATCTAAAAAAACATATATTTAAAATAGAATATATTATGATTTATGATTTAGATGCAGATATTCCTTCAGCATTTAAGCTGAAAATTGTGAATTTTTTTTATGGTTACTTCCATTGGCCGAGGGTTAATCCTTTTACCACCTCTGGTAATGAGTATATTTCTATGTGTGGTGTAGCAATCGGTCTCCGAAGATTAACAGGGGCACCACGTGAAGGTTGGCTACTCGCCCCCAAGACCGTAAGGAGGAAAACAGCACCGCCACGCGAAGGGTTAATTTCTATTGCGATAACATATGATGATAATATATTATACACATTATCAAGTGTGTATAGACTACACATCTTACAAGCAATTGAAATCGCCTGTTTAGGTGCTGTGTTATATCAATCAGTAAAATGTATCTATAAATCAAATCCAGTTCACATTGTGTATTTATTATATTTACAGGATATCTCATAATTATCTGATACATGTAACGGTAAAAAATGCAATAAGTAAATAAAGATTTACATTTTTAATGCACCTTGAATGGCATTTGATTAGATTAGGTTTACATAAATTTATAACTGTAGTTATACATTTGTTACAAAATGCTGCTGTTCATGTTACTTCTAAGGGTTGTGATATTCGTTAGCCAGGTATTACCTACGATTTTTCTCATGGTGATATCAGAAGTAAAATGTATTGAACAACCGCCCGTTAGTTCTGTAAGTCTTCAATTCGTTATATTCGTCTAGCGATTCCTGATTGTATTTCTTTTCAATTATGTATTTATTGGAATACAAATATCGGTTGCCTTATCGTTGTCGCCTTTAACTTGTAAAATAAGCTGTCCGAGAAATATTTCCACGCATTTCTGCATTGTTATATGCATTAAATTTGGCTTCAATAATATGTTTGCTTGCTTTTGTTTTTATTGAATACATTTTTAAATACTCTTTTAAAAATAATAGCCATTCCTTCAAGATCATATCTATTTCTTTTCTATAAATCTGTTATAATAACCTATTTACGTTCTGTTCGAGGTTTTCGAGTTGTTTCTTTACAATAGCAGATAGTTTAGTTCTGTTGTAGCCTTTAAAATTGTTGTAATTTTTCTAGATCGAAAATCCCTGGTGTGATTTATATATAATCTCTGGTGCGATTTGAATATATAATCTCTTATTTGCTTGCATAAATCACAAACGATTCAGAGGATTTCCGAATTATTCTTAGTATTAGAAATGATTTCTTAATTTACACGGTTAGGGGAAGGGTATTTCATTTGTCTGACTTTTAAAGAATAATCATTTTAAGAGTTTACTTTCATTTTTACAACCATCACTACAAGGAGGATATCATTTAATTTCCTCCACATTAGAAATGTTTTCTAAATGTCTCTGTTACGGAACATTCATTAATTTCTCCCCACTCCTTTTTAATATTATAATTTAAGCGTTTCGCTTTTATTTTAACACAACCATAACGTAACCGATTATTTCTGTTATTTTCGTCAAAATAGGAAAGATGTCCAAAGTTTACCAGTTATGAGCAAATAGTTCTACTGCCATGGGAAAGTAAAATACTGAGGGATTAAACGCCGACAAAACATCCGGGTTGGGGTTCAGATAGGCGGATAGTTAAACACGGCTATTGCATTTCAGCAACTCTTGCAGCAGCGCTGGTTACGGCAGTATTATCTTTTCCTCAGGCATTCTCTGCAATGACAAAACGGAACAGTGGTAACTGGACAAAATTAAATGTCTTATCACCAGCTGAATCATGTATCCAAAGTGCCAATTCTAGCTTTGAAGTATATATCCACAGCAGATGCTGCACTGCGCCGGACTAGCTGCAGAATGGTATTGTTTTATTAGACAGGAAATCGCCACCATTCTTTTCATAACTCTGTATATGGTTTGGTACACGTTTCCCACACTTCCCACACACTTGGCGCCCTCTGCATATGATTTTGTCATGGCTCCATTTTGGGCATTTGAAACAGCGCTGGGGAACTGCTATAAATTGCTCCATTTTTCTATTGTATAATCAATCCTGATATTTTTTTTAAATTTATGGTTCATCAAGTTAATTTTGCACCTGTTTATCTGCATTGTCTGCTGTTTCCGTTGATTATTATGATCTTAAATTATTTTAAACGCTGTTATTATTCTCTTTCAATTCATTTCGTTGTAGCTATTGAACGCTTCCTGCTTCTTATAACGCATTTTGAAGTATTGAATATAGCGTTTTAATTCGCTTAGCATTTGATGTGGAATATGTAAAGTTGGATGAATCTTCACTTTAACTTCCATTAGATAGTAAGAAGTAAGTTTCAAAGTCAGATTCGGAGGAACATCTTTTGAATACCTTAAACGAAGAAAATATATTAAAGTTTAAAGTTCATTGCAGGTATACCCAACTATCAACCGCGGAAGCAAACTGTATTCGGAAAGGAACTAAGTAAGTAATCATCAGATAGGAATACAGTAAAGGCTGCTGCGAATAAGGCGAGTTCTAACTACCGTGTTAGAATACTACTTACGCCTGAAAGTATCTCTATAAGGCCACCATCCGCTAATATATGGGGTATTGTTGTCACATTTGGCCTGGTGACTCTGATACTAGTTTCTCACCCCTGGACACGGTTCAAAAGAGAACCCCCAACCTGATAGGTCCGGAACTTTATTCTAAGCTTCAACCTCTATCCCATCGATGAGATGTTTCAGTCCTCTGCCTGTTCTATAAGTCTTTTAGTGCTTTCGCAAACTGCAAGCCCTTCTCCCATTTCGAGGGAAATACCCCCGACAAACCCGGCAAGCAGCTAAATTCCACCTTTACACAGTAGAGAACTTTAAGAACTCCTTCTACTCCAATACTTTCTTCTCCATAACTGGAGAATGTGGAACTCTCTTCCGTGATCCTGTTCTCCCAACTGTGCGGGCACGCAGACGTTCAAGTGTAATGTGGCCCATTCTATTACACAATTTTTCATTAACACCCGCCTCATTATATAGTAGTGTAAATTATGTTCTACAAGAAGAAATCGGATCATACAGTTTGGAGAAATAACTATATATCAGCTTATATAATTATATACCAAGGATTTACCGAAGTGGATCTTATCCGAACAGTCGTAAGACAAAGCAAGTTCCAAATTATTACGATGCAATCTATTGGCCACTGTGTTACCAGAAAAATGATTGCTCAGCCAATGAATACGGTACTGACTCCTGAGGGTAGCCACATTTGTCTAAAAACAGGCCTCATTGTGTGGGGCGGTTACACTTCTACATGTGAACAATCATCATATTCTACAGCCTCATCAGACAGATCGTTTCATTACACGTAACACGGTTGCACTAATTAACAGTAAAATAGAACTATATAATAATGCATTTTTAAAAATACGGCACTACAATATATTAATAGGATAAAACTGAGTATAGTATATCACACCCTGATAGAAGATCGGCCCGTCATTATATAAAAAACTAAAACAAAATATAAATGTGTGTAAAAAATACCTCGATTAGGTTATATTTCAATAGTTGCATAATTACTACTGTTATGTTATTATGTTTGGGTGTGTATATACACTGAAGGTACATACTGCGTATGTATTTGACGAAGTATTCATTTGAATGTGTATTGGTGCCAGTGAATTTTCATGATGTTTTTTTACTAATTAAACCTTCGTTTATCGTGTCGCAGTCAAGGTGTGTTAAAATGTTCTTAGTGCATAATAAACTCTTTTCCTTTACCCGTTTAAACCGGCCAATATCATTAGTTGTTCTCTTTTAGAGTGGGTGTCTGTGTGGGCATGCGTATATTAACATATAGCAGTAATACATAAACTCGGCTTTTCTGACTTTTACGGGGCTTCTTCGATTATCTTGATGGAATCGATTTTCGAAAAGGAGAAAAACGCAACATAATGAAGACAATGTGTTTGTTTTATATAATTGTTGATCCCCTCTCAGACCTTTCGTCTAGGAGAGGAGCCATCGACGATCATTACTTGCGTGGCGAGAGTTTACACTTCCTACGTCTCAGCCCCCGCCTCCTTGAGAGGCGGCTCCTGTCAGATAATTGTCTTTCTTGGACGTCCTCAATCAAACTCAAAATATATTTCAACAAATCTGATCACGTGATAACTGTTCTTCGGAGTCAGCTATCAGAAACTCTTCTGGTGCAACTTGTCTTATTTATATTTTTGACAAGTTTGCCCAACATCTCTATACAATAAATGACTTCCAATATCAACTATTTATAGAATATGACTATATATATATATATATATATATATATATATATATATATATATATATATATATATATATATAAATCGATAGACACACAGATAGCTCGATAATATGCAATATTTCACGAAAAACACCCGTCTAGCTGAATCCACTGTGAAAAATTTCCCCCACTCTATATCTGTGCCTAAATCAAAACGCGGATTTCATGAGCAAAGCGTCTTTCTTAGAACTGCACGCCTGTGGAACTCTGTTCCGTCTGCCTGCTTCCCTCCGGACTACAACTTGGATGTATTCAAGTCTAATGTTAACAAATTCCTAATGAACCGCCCCCCTAATTAAACACTTCATAAAAACTCCTCACTAACGTGATGTACTTGCAATAACCCTTATCCCTGAGTGGCTTCCGGGCCTTGATAATTGGTGATCACTGTGTAAAAAAAAAAGATATCTACATAGCCCGAGAACCAGATACATAAAACTCATTCCCTGTGTCCAAACCACATAACTATAATGCAAGATAAAAACGTACATAAGAGTCATGACGTAATGAATGCCCCGTACATTTACCAACTAGATAGTATAGTATAAATTAAAATGTGTTCGGTTTCGATCCTTCTTGTAATATAAGGTTGTAATGTAGTTCAAACATATATACATATATATGTGTATATACATCTCTCTCTCTTTCTTTCTCTCTCTATCTCTCTCTCTCTCTATATATATATATATATATATATATATATATATATATACATATATATATATGCATATACAATTTACCAACCTCACAAGTCTAAAGCAGTGCATGGAGGTGTAAATAAATATACCATGTGTGTATATGAGAAGATGCTGTGAAACATGTTTATATAGATGTACACTATTTCATTTCCCGTCGCCGCGTACATAGTTTGTATTGGTTTATAGAATTCGTTTTAAATGCTCAAAGTTCAAGACAGGTACTTTTATCAATTATGAGATATTTGATATAATACTGAACCAAATAAATCCGCATTATTAAAGAATATTCCTGACAGGAAGGAAAGGCTGTACAGATTAAGCTGACATAATATAGCTTTATTTAAAGCTACTTAACTAAATCTATATTGTATTTAATGACGGAATTAGAAGAAAATGGTAATATATATATATATATATATATATATATATATATATATATATATATAATGTTTGATTTAATAATTCATGACACAGACAACTTTTATGCCTTAAAGCAGAGACGGCGATTGTAATTGACGCATACTTGCAGAAAGGAGAGTCAATATTTGTTAAGTCACAAAAGATTTAATTTGACTTTAGAGACACTCATGGAATATAAAATGTCGCCGTCAGGCCACTAATATTCAATAACAAGTTTAAAACAAAATACTTTCTCGTTATATATCAGCTGTGAACATGGAGGAAGGCAAAGCTGAGGTAACACGCAGAAGAGATTAAAGACGTAGCTCTTGCTAAGTTTTTATTTAAACAACAGAGGAATAGTTACAACCGATCGAAGATTGTTTCTTATGCAAAAGGTAACGTGTCGATGAATTTAGGTTAATCTTATAAGCGATGGTGAGAGAATAAAAGATTAAAAATAAGGAAACAACTACAGTCTATAAGTGATATTTAGAAAAAATGTAGAATACAGTGCATTTACATGGTCATATCAATATGTTAAAATGAGCACAGGTTTGCGGTGACTCCCTTTCAGTATATATATACATATATATATATATATATATATATATATATATATATATATATATATATATATATACTCCCTTTCAGTATATATATACTCCCTTTCAGTATATATATACATACATATATATATATATATATATATATATATATATATATATATATATATATATATATATGCATAGAAGTGCATGAATACTTATGTATTTGTGGTCTGGCAAGACAACAGAATAGAAAACCATGAAAAAAAACCTGGGCAAAATCCATCCCATAACAGCATAAGCTCGCTTAATAGGATACTATATATATATATATATATATATATATATATATATATATATATATATATATATATATATATATATATATATATATATATATATATATATATTGATTGTGGTGTGTTTTGTTAAGTTTTAAACTTAATTAATTTATATATCGCGGATTATCATCCTCATCTTTGTTTTTGTTTCAGGATGTTTTGGCCAACTATTCCTTTGGCCTTTGCCAGGTGGTAATCGCGACGGGGTAGGAACTCCGAACCTTCTAACTGCATTCTCAGCAATAACTGCGATCTATAATTTGTGTCGACAATGGCGCAGTGAATAGCGACGTTGGATCTCTATGGTTTAATGTGAGAATTGTCTAAAGATAGTGGCTTCAATCCTACCCAGAGCATGCTAGAGGCTTACTTTGCCAAAACATGGATAGAGTACAACAATTATGGATGGCAGCAACTGCAGAGAATGCAGTAAGGAGATTCGAAGTTCCTATCTCGTCTACCTTACAAAGGTGAAATCTCTGTGAAACTAAAACTATGGTTGGTTGGTTGCTTGCTTTTGTTTTACGGCATATCAAACCTTTTCGGGTTATTTAATGCCGAATCCAAAGATTTTGAAGATTTTTTTTTAATAGAATATATTAGTTGTTGCCAAGTCGGTTTCTATTTAACCCATAGTTGAGACCCTAACAGGTACTACCACTTCGGGTCAGAGTGGACCTGAGAGCAATGGTAATTAAAGGGGTACTTCACACTCCCCAAAGCACACAAGCTGGAGCTTCACCACTGGATATAGTTTAAGGTCATATCCAGGACCCCCATTGAGGAGTTTTTACCCTCTGCAGGGGGGCAGTCAGCGTATTCTAATCCCCCACCGACAGGGCCGAACAACTCTTGAAAATAAGAATAGTAGTCGGCAATATTAAAATTAATAAATAATATTCGCCCCAATAATGAATTCCAATGAATAAACTAATAATATATTGAATCGTTTTCTTTTTTACTAATTTTCATATAATTTGCACCATAGAATATTATAATTTTCGAAGAGCCTGAGAATTTTCACAAAAGTTCGACCCATGAAAATATATATATGAACGTTTTTTATTCAATGTGGCGACAGTATATATATATATATATATATATATATATATATATATATATATATTTATTATTATATATATATATATATATATATGTATACACACAGACACACACACAAAAGCGGAAAAAGAGGAAGGAAACAAAGTGGCGAGGTGGTAGGCGGCATGGTATTTCGGTAATTGTTTTAGATTTGGAGTTTATGGACATTAGGTTGTTGTGGGGGTCTGGAAAGTTCATCTCTGATGTGGCTGAGGGCATAGGGATACATTGAGGGGGATATATGTGGGGGTAGGTGGAAGGGGGTTACTTTAAATTTCGTGCCCTAATGTTTAGGTTGTTGGCTCCTCGCTGGTGAGATGATTTCTTGATAAGTGTGTCTTGACATGTTGGGTGTTCGCTTAGGTTTGGAGGCGGGGGGCTATGCTTCGGTTTATCTATTTGATTTTTATTTGTTGTTAAGTGCTTGGAGAGGGTTAGCTTGCGGCCCTACGCGCGAGCACATACATACGTACATTCACACACATATACTTAGCGTGGAAACACATACACGTATGCGTACATGCGTGCATATACACCCGCGCTGCTCTCGCTGACCCCAAATTTTCCTTAAAATGTTAAATTGTGTAAGCATGGATGCGCATATATAAAGACACCCGCACATCGACATGCAGGCTAATACATAGGCCTACATGCATATATTGATTCAGTCATACTTGTATCCCCACGCATATATGTAAACACACGCGCACAGACAGATACTTATATTCGTGAACACATACATCGACATCGATTTGAACGGGCCTTGTATACAATGCGAAAACAGCCATCCGAATACGCTTCAACACATGTTTTATTGTCATACAAGTGCGCATCAATTGATACCTCATGAATAGGTGAGCCCAAATGTGCTCCGTAAATGCTTGCAAGTGTCCTGTGAACGCTCGGATGTGTTCAACAATACGATTATTCTATACCCTGTTTACTTTCTAAAACATACAGGGGCATGCCGTGCCAATCTGACTCCCAGTCGTTGAGACCCACATGTAGTGTGAGAAGTGTATTATTTTAAACGCTGGGAAAGTAGTTTTAGTGGCGAACACCACACGAGGCATCACCGCATAGAAACAGTGAGATACAACCGAGGTAATTTTATCAACAAATTCTTTACTGATAGAACAATATCAGGGAATTTAAGATAAACTGGACACTTAGCCGGACAAAACGAAGGGCTGGTATTAAATTTAAAATGAGCTTTGCAAACACGCTTAGAGATTACACACTCAGGGAAAACATTTTTCGCAAGAATGTCAGCAATCTTCTTCAATACATTATCAAGTTTGCTGGTCGAGCAAATCATGAGGGCACGGTTAATAAGAGTAGTGATCAAACCGATTTTTCTCCTAACAGAGATAAAAAAACTAACTTATATACAGACCTGTAAATGTATGTTTTCTGTATACAGTTGCACTAAATCGATGCTAAGCCCTTTCTACAAGGACGTCCAATAAGGGTAAAGAGTAATTTTGCGTTCCTATAAAGTGAATTTGAGTGCAGAATAGAGACTATTCGAATTCAGGAAATAAACGCTTAATTCATCGCAAGATTTGAAGAAGACAAACATGCCATCACCCGACCGCCAATAGCGGAAAGGTCTAAAGACCCGAGTGAAGAGTAATGACTTCTGAAAGTCTAAGATAATATCGACTAAGTTACGACCCAAAGGACTGCCCATAGCAACTCCGACGACCTGCTGATACATTACATAATTAAAGCTAAACAAACCGACTTTGTGGTTAATTCCATTGGTTCATGGAAAATATTCTCTGGAAAAGTGGGATGGGATCAATGTGTTCCGATAAACGTGTACATCCACACACACACACACACACACACACACATATATATATATATATATATATATATATGTATGTATGTATATATATATATATAGAGAGAGAGAGAGAGGAGAGGGAGATATATAAAGATAGAGATGGGAGATAGATAGCTAGCAAGCTAGCTAGCTAGACAGATAGATAGATAGAAACGTGTGTGTACATGCTTAGAAATACATGAGTACAGATATGCCACCTCAGCGGTGAAAGAAAGACGTTAAAAACATGTAGCTATATTCCATGTATTATTTTTAAATAACTAGTGAATTTACCGGCCGTTGCCCTGGTGTTTTCTTTTATATATAAGAACGTGCGTGGTACATATCTACACGTAATTAATTAATGTGGCTGTAAACATGCATACATATGTATATATATATATATATATATATATATATATATATATATATATAAATAAATATATATATATATATATATATATATATATATATATATATATATATATATATATATATATATATATATATATATATGTATATGCTCTTTCACGGTGCTAGTGAACTCGTTATAATTTCAGTTTGCATTGACACCATATGCTAATAGCGAGGTGTATTTTTTTCGTTTTTGTAAATCCAGCCATCGCATTATCTGCCTGGTACAAAAAATATCAGTTCCTATTGTGTCAGTCCTATATTTCAGGTATCAGTACATGTGGAGCAAACATATTCTGCTGTTCATGTTCAATCCTCTGTAATTTAACTCATAGCAGTTTCTACTACTACCGATGCAAATCGTTTACCCGATTCATTCTTGGAGGGAAATTATCAATCTATTTACGCCAGTTCTGCGTTTTTATTTACATTTTTATCTATAGTGCGTTCAATAAAATAACTAATGCGTTTGCCCCCTGATTTTGCAATTGCCATGTATATTTATTTGCACAAATTCTTAGTTGCCTGTACATTTCTCCCAATGACTAGATTAAAGGTGATTCCTCAATTTAACACTAAAGCCTGCGACATATACATACAATGCACACTATAAACTTTATCGGATATATGCCCCAGGTGTTTAGAGGTGTGTGTTCTCGGGCGTGGGGGGAGGTAATCAAAACATAAGAATAAATAGTAAATAGTAATTTATTAAATATTTTATATAAAATGAATATTAAAACTTTAAAAAAATCGAAAAAAAAACACACACAAAAATAACGTAAGGCAAACGAACGATGTTGAATATAAAAATGGGAAAAACAAAGACAAAAACAGAAAAAGAAAATGGGATGGAAAAACAGAAAAACTAACTTTAAAACTCCTTTTAAAAAGCTGAAAAATAAAACCAAAAGAACATAGACGGTGAAAAATGGCTTAAACAACCCTGCTTCAATATTAAACCTTTAAAAATAGAAGACAAACATCTAACACCACGATTCGAACTCACAACCTTTAGAAAATTAGGACGCGCTCTAATGAACTGTGCTAAGACGACGTTGACAAAATAAAATCGTTTTATGAATATTTAAACTAAATCGTTTTTCGACGTAATTTACGCATGCGTAGATAGGAACATGTCATGAGAGGACGGTTTTTGCTGACTGTTCCCTGTAGAAAACTGATTATTTAAGGGTAAAGCCACTAATGTGTTTGGCAAATTTTCCGATGTTTGTCGGGCGAATGATCGCGCTTTATAATAATACTACTCTCGTGAAAATTCCTGGCTTGTGTCGAATGTTTTTGCGAGACATACACACACACATACATACATGAACATATTTTCGATTTGATATATATACTAGCGGGGGTACCCTACGTTGCCCTGGTGTTAGGAGGTGTGTGTGGATTTTGGGTAAATCAAAACTCCGCGGGAGGTTAAAACAAAAAAATGGTTTGGTAAGTGAGTATGAGGATCAAACCCTAGTAGCAAAGTTAGACATTAAACTGTTAAAACGAGCGACGTTAACCACTGGGCCACCGCGACATATAACGGAAAGACGGGTGAATTTATTTAAACATAGAACTGACACGTGGGCGCAATAAAATTTAACTCTGCTGCTTCTATTTTTCCTGATTTATGAGGCAACATAGAAGTAGCGGATTTAATTTTGTTTACCCAACTTCGGCTGGTTGTTTCCCCAAGATCTTGGGGAAAAAGAAACCAACTCCCACTTGTCCAGATGGAATAGCAACTGTTTGATATAACTAGTTTGGCCGGCATTGATCAAATCTGATTGCTTTTGGGTGGTTGCGCGCGCGATACTTAGAACACGCCGTTGGAATTTAGTTTCACTTTATTTATACTAAAAAGCAGGACAAAAAGGCGACATAGTGATATAGCGCGAATCTCATGAAAGTCGACATAAATAAATCTAGAGGACACCCACGTTGCCAAAACCTAGATATTATTATCTAGGGGGTATACAAATAGTTCTAAGCGATTGTTCCCTCCCCGGGGGCGTGTGCGAAAAAAAGCCATTGCGAGACATACATACAATTGTCACACATATTTGCGTAGATCATCGTATAACGATTAGATCACTGTCTGTCTGGCGTAAATGAACACTTAAAATTAAGATGTTTAAAATTCCACGTTATTTCAAGTGGTTAATGGTAGCCGAATGGATTAGGTCTCCGCTAATCGAGCCAGAGATGTCTCGTGATACGTTGTTCGAATCGTTCGACTGGTAGTAATCGCGACACCCTGCACTGAAGATTCCCGAAAGGATGAAACACAAGTGTCTCTAGGTATTTAATTGTTATAGAAAAAAAATTATATATATATATATATATATATATATATATATATATATATATATATATATATATATATATATATATATATATATTTAAAATAATAATGCATATACCGCTCCCCATTTCGGGTACTAAACTGGTCACACCGATAATTATTTCCAACTCACATTTGTCGCGCGAATGATCGAGCTTTTAAATGATACTAATCTCGTGAACATCCCTAGCCTGTGTCGAAAGTTTTTTTTTGCGAGACACACACAAACACACACACACACATATATATATATATATATATATATATATATATATATATATATATATGTGTGTGTCTGTGTCTGTGTGTGTATAAATATATATTATATTTAAAGAAATAATACATACCCCGCACCCCATTTAGGATACCAAATTGGTCAAACCGAAAATTATTTCCAATACGCATTTAGGTAAAAATGCGCTTCCATAGAAATAATTGAAATAATTTCAATAAGTGTAGCAAACAAAAACAAACAAGCAGCATCTTCGGAATAAAATGTGATTAACTAGTAGTTCTGTGAGATGGCTTAGTGGAAGATGCTTAAGTTTCTTGTCGCGTGATCGCGATTTCGAAAATCGCTAGATTATACCAGTGTGCTTTGTGCAGAATTTAATCTTGCTGTCAGTAACACTTTTTTCGGCGTAAACTGAACTACTTGGATACATCCACGTTCAAAGCATGGTAACCTAATTGACTTCACCATAACTCGAAAACGCGATCTTCCAGGTGCATAATTTGTGTGTGTCCTGCGCAGGGCTGAATTTTACACGGATCATAAGTAGGTGAGACGACATTTAAATCTATGAATCCATACGAAAGTTCCTCATAATGGCGTTAAGGTGCTTAGCCGTATTGATGTTGACAAGTTATCGTTGACTGAATTTAAAAAGAATATGGAAGAAAAGCTTGACAATCTTACATTTGATGCTACATTGGTGAATTTTAAGACTCAGGTTTAATCTGTTCGCGCTGAACTTCGTGGCTTCAAGAGGTATAAGAACAAGAACTGGTTTGAGGACAATAATCTTTAATTTAATCAATTGCTTAAGAATAAACAGACAATTTCTGAATCTTTTCTTCGTGAATGTCATTTTTATCTTAAAACTAATTTGCGGCAATACAAACAGGCTAAAACCACATTCCAACGTGAGTTAATAAAGATGAGAAACCAATGATGGATGAATATAACGGAGGAGATCCAAAAGGCGTTTGACACAAATAATTCGTTGGAAGTTTTCGGAATCCTGCGCCAAGTATTTGGTCTTCCTTCCTCTAAAATATTATCCATGTGTCGACAGATAGTAATTTTATCATTCAGGATCCAGAAAATATCTTGGAAAGATAGCAATACAACTTTACTGATGTGATTCACAATCTCTCAGCGCAGATTTTGATGGAATTAATTCGCCAATGCAATATCATATTCAGAATGGCTCGTTTGCCTACTCTGGTTGAGGTGCAGGTTACTATCGCACAAGTCAGCGTTTGCAAGGCACCTGGTAAACATAGCGTTTCGGTGGAACTTATTAGCATCGGAGGTGTGAATATTGCAAATGTTATCCTTGGTTTTCTTCAGGAAATCTCGGAAGGTCCTCTTATTCCACATGTATGCACATGTATTCCTTATGTCTTTGTGATGCTGTTAAAAAGAAAAATGACAGAATCTTTGTTACCACTACAGTTGAATAACCCTTTTTTAAGCTGCTGCGAAAGTTTTAGCACGACCTCTATTCAGAGGTTACTGGAGCAAGTTAGTCATAATGCTATTCCAGAGTCACAAAAAAGATTTAGGTCTGGCAGAGGAACTATGAATATGATGTTTCAGCTCGGTACGTCCAGGAGAAATGCATTGACAAAGATACTGATGTGGATCTAACCAAAGCATTTAAACTCATCAACACTGGAGCGCAATGGTTGATCTTAGAGAAAGTAGGGTGTCCTCCAAACTTTGTTAGAATATTCAAGGAACTGTACAGGGACATGAAGGCTTGAGTCTTCTTGAACGGAAACTTGGCTGATGAAATCCCAGTTTACAATGGTGTCAACAGGATGTTAATCCTGCCCCTACTCTTTTCTCCGTATGTTTTGCTACTCTACTTGTTCATGCTTATCGGAATTACGATAAGGGTGTTATGACAAATTTTGGAACCACAAATCCCATTTTCAATATTAGAAAATTTAATGCCGAAACCAGCTGCATCATATTTTAGCCAAAGAATTACTATATGCCGACGATGCTTTTTTGTGGCAAACTTGAACTGATATGCAGCATATAATAGATAGTTTTTGTGACTCCTGCACTTCCGTTTTTCTGAGGATCAGTCTGTCTAAAACATACATGATGTTCACTCCTGCAATGGTCCAGTCCTACGTGTTGCTGAACATCATGGTCTGTGGTGTTAGAAGGTTGGAAAATAGAGTGTGATCTAATCGTGGAATCATATACATGTCTAAGATGTGCGTTTGCAAGACTTGTGTGCTAATTACACTGTTGTATCCATCGGAGATAAAGACATTGCATCAAATGCATATTTTATGGCGTGAATGATTCCCCCCCCAAAAAAAAATACTTGAGACCTATCTTAGGCATCAACTGGCAAGCAGAAGTATCCGGTACTGAAGTCCTTGTGAGAGCACGTTACTCTAGTGTTGGGACTCCTGTAATAAGACCTCACGTGCGTTGTGTATGCCACCTGATTTGAATGAAATACTGTAGGCTGCTAACACATTTTTCTGTACGGAGAGCAGGAAAATGGCAAATAACCCTCGACATAAGCATATAAATAGGTTCAGGGGTTCTACAAAGACTAATAGAAAAGTCTTACAGATCGACATCGAGAGCTGGGAAGAACCTACTCTGTAAAAAACGAAGTGGCACAAGATTGTACATAATAGTTGTGATTCTCTAGAGAAAACAAAGCAGGCCTTCAGCGATCTGATAAGAGACCTTCGGAAAGGTTTAAATTATTCTCTTAACCATGACACACACAGCTGAAAATGCGACACATGTGAACAATTTCTTTGTCAAAGGTTGGCTACACCTATAACCTAAAGTCGCCCAAAACTGAGGTTCAGGGTAACTTTGCACCAATTAGTCCGAACGAAACGAGCTGTTTACTATGTAGTAAAGTGCGCAAATCTACTGCTGCTTTGAGATAACATGTGATTGTTCATAAGAATACCGATCAACCTCCAGAGGAAGTAAACTCAGTAAAAATTGCTCAAATTCTATGTCAAATCTGCTTCTAGATGTTTAAATCTATGGCAGGAGTGCAGAGCGATCTGAGATGAAAGGAACAAGGAGATGTGGAGAACTCTACGTGAAAGCGATCATCTGAAAATATCACCAATCACACCCACACACACACACACACA
Source organism: Euprymna scolopes (assembly GCF_053919585.1). Classification (NCBI taxonomy): domain Eukaryota; kingdom Metazoa; phylum Mollusca; class Cephalopoda; order Sepiida; family Sepiolidae; genus Euprymna; species Euprymna scolopes. The sequence goes on from NC_136485.1 coordinate 41,008,013, forward strand.
CATATATATATATACATATATATATATGAATATATATATATATATATGTATACATATGTATATATATGTAAATATATGTATATATATATGTTTATTCAGGCACTTATATATATATATATATATATATATATATATATATGTACATACTTGCTCGTCTGAACTCCAATCTCTGGTGCCCTCTCGCTAATCTTTCACGAGAAACACCCATCTAGCTGAATCCACTCTGAAAAATTTCCCCCACTCTATATCTGTGCCTAAATCAAAACGCGGATTCCATGAACAACGCTTCTTTCTTAGAACTGCACGCCTGTAAAATTCTGTTCCGTCTGCCTGCTTCCCACCGGACTACAACTTGGATGTCTTCAAGTCCAATTTTAACAAATTCCTAATGAACCGCCCCCTGAAGTAAACACGTCATCCAATCTCCACACTAACGTAATGTACTTGCAATAACCCCTATTCCTGAGTGGCTTCCGAGCCTTGATAAGTGGTGATAACTGTGTGAAATATATATATATATATATATATATATATATATATATATATATATATATATATATATATATATATATATATATAACGACGTGCACGTGGAATTGATTTGTCTGGGAGAAGCAGAGAAAGACGATAAGACATACGTTGCTTTTAACACTCGTCCACTTAAGACTTTGGCCACGTCCAGATCAGACCTTTTAACACACGTCTACATCAGACCTTGACGACGTCGTTACCACTTCCACGCAGACAGGGCTCTGGTGAACAGCAAGTGTCCTGCGCCGTATAACTAGACCTCCACTGTCTTGTAGGCCAAGGTTATTTAACCAACGGCTAAGGGTGAGGTACCCATGACAGCAATCTACAGAGGAGCTTAGGCCCTGTAAGCTGTGCCATGTATGACAAATCCGCGTGTGGAATATGCTCTGGTGCCCAGCAACCTAAGTTCCCTCATGGATCAAATGGCATGGGTGGTGGAGAAGGCTCTGTAATCCCTGGTGAAGGCAGCTACTCTAGGAGAAGGAAAGCTTATATAAAACCTGCGGTGACTGCTGCCTCCTATGATGTGGGCTTGTTCTTCTTTGTGGATTAATGTGCCAGTTGTTTAGAGAGTGTGATTGTCTCGGTGCAAAATCTTTCCTCACTATAAAAAGTTCATGCACAGCCATTGTTCGATATGAATTAAACACAGTTTTTACCAACTTGTTTATCCTGATAGCAAAAAAAGGCTGGCAGTAGCCTAAAACGGCAAACATGCAATAGAATTGACAAATATGGTTATGATCTTAAATGGCAATAAGGGAACTGGAACTTCAGGGCCTGCCCCGGCAGGCGTTTTAGGGGTCCACAGCTTGGACTCTATCGTCATCATGCTACTGCGATGAAATATATGGCAATAATTTCGGCTGTTGGAATGTGCGTACGCTGCTTGGCTTGCCGTCAGGAATAACGCGTTCCTAACGTAGATCTGCGGTCTTGTTTCTAAGGAACTTCAACCTTATTAAATGTACATAGTTGCTCTGTCTGGTACAAGACTGGTTAATGAGGGGCATTTTTCTGAGTTGGTTGGGGCCTACATCATTTTCTGGAGTGGTAGGCGCATGGGTGTAAAAGGGAATCAGGTGTTGCTTTTGCTATAAATGCATCAATTCTTTCTTGCCTGGAAGAGATTCCCTGTGGTGTGAGTTACCGGATCATGACTCTAAGGTTACCTCTTGTAAATGATCGTTATACAACTTTTTTTAAGTGCCTATGCACCAAGTATGGTTGCAACAGAAGATTAAAAGGGTGATTTCTACCTTGCTTATTGCAGTGTAGTTAGACGCATTCCCTCTGTCGATAAGATATTCATTATTGGAGATTTTAATGCTAGGGTGGGCCAGCAAACAACAGCGGGACCCTACTGTTAATTCCAACCATCTCGTACCTAACAAGGGAGCTGGCCATCGAAACTAGCTATAAGCAAAGCCAACTCTCACAGGAAATATAGTTTACAATCGTAAGGACGATGCCAGAACGACACGTTAACTAGCAAACACAAATAACGGAAATCTAAGATAAGAGTTTTGCCCTAATTTTTGCCACTTTTTAATTCGAGCCTCTTTTATGTGAAGCAGACACTCTATCATTTGAACTTCCACGTCGTATTGCAGTAGAAGGAATTACATATTCTCTCGCGTTCTGGTGAGTATATTTTTGATATCTAGCTAGATTAGCATGTCCGGAAAGCATTGTCTTCACAAGCGCAACATTCCTTCTTCTGAGTGGGATGACAATCTCCCTTTTTTTGGTATAATGTAAGTTGAATCAACTCTCGTATTTCGTCGCTGTTGCTTGATCTGTGGCGGTTAATGTGTTTTCTAGTGTATGTACCACTTTGCTAAGTGGTTTGAGTGTATTCCTCGCAGGCAAGCGGCTCGAGTGTATAACCCCGAGTTTACATATGTCTAACTGATGAGCCGAAGGTAAATGCGAAACTAAATAAATACATATTCTGTTACAGTCTGAATATGTATATATGTATATGTATATATATATATACACATTGATATTTTAAATACATAGACACCCCCACACACATATATATGTATATATACATATATATATATATATATATATATATATATATATATATATATATATATATATATATATATATATACGTGTGTGTGTGTATACATATATTCAGGATGTGCTGAATTGCAGATTTGCCGATTGCCGAATAATTGTGTTTTAAAAAATGACCACTTTACTCCTTTTTTATTTGCGGGGGAACATTTTTCGAAGTCACAAAACTCGTCTACATAGAATCTACACCATATTATCAAATAAGAAGCATTGCATGCTGTTTACATGTAGACTTTTACTGCACTGGTTATAAGGCATATTGCTAGGGGCATATGAAAAATTCTTCACCTTACTCTTCCCATTGAATTAACCGTATCCCTTAATTTAAGAAAATCATTACTTAATATTTCAATTATGCTTACGAATTGTCCACTAAATTGCCACTATGTGCGAAATAAAAAAAATATTCATCGGTAAAACATGTGTGTCCCGGGGCTACTATTACATATAAGTTTCTTTTGTCTAGCATAGATAATGTATATTTTATTGAGACAATTTCCTGATTAGATATTAGACATAAATAATTTAAATACTTAAACAATAACCAAAATATTGATAACCATATTCAACCATTATGTCCTTTCTGCTTTTGATATTAATCCAAGCAATAGCAATGCAGCTGCCTGTAAGTTTTTGAACAATCACATCTCAGGGTGGAAAATGACAAAATATTTTGCAACGAGCAATATGTTAAACCACCTTAACGATAGTTTCTAGAAGAAGCAAACGTTGTTTAGAAGAAAAGGAAGAACAAAGAATATTCAAGGTCATACATTCTAGAAATAACTTGCAGCAACTATGAGTTTCCAGTGAAACACTGAATTACTAAAGAATCACTATTCTAATAGGGATATGTGTGACTATCTTCCACAAGGAATCTGTTATCTGATGAGATAAATAATTGCAGTAGATATTATACAACATGAAGTAACATCTGACATGGTATTTAATGGGGATATTTTAAAACTTTGCTCAAATTACAGTATTCTATAAAAACATACTTGACTTAAAAAAATAATTCCAAATACAGAAGCAAAACAATAATAAAAATGGCTATTAGCAGCACTTCATGCCATACGGACATTTGGACAGCAGTAACAGACTATCCAATATCCACACTTTCTTTTTTTATTAATGGAGATAACTCTTATGAGTGTTTAAAAGATAAAACCATTTTTAACAAGTTGAATAACTTTTGGTAAATATAATTGAGAAATGTAGGATACAGGAACTGAGGAATAACTGAGTGGCATTTATAAATGTTGACTTTTTTTAAAATTATAATTGAAAATGGTGAAAAAAACAATAAAAAGACAAGGAACTTCAATAGTGCATGAAAAGAAACAGAGAATTCATAATCCTGAATGAAGCCGTGGACTTCTGAATTTTATAATTTTATTGACGTTTTTGTGAACTCTTTTATGAAGAAACGGGGGAGAATCTTCGTCGGGATGGTTGCTATTAGATTATGTGCATGTTATCTTTCTTAACAGGTGGGCAAACGATGGAAAATGGAGGAACCTGGAGGAATTGGCTGTGAGAAAGTGGAAATGTGTGTGTGACTTAAACTTATTGGTCCCGTAGGGAGCAATATATCAAAATGGGGGGAGGGCGAATATAACGTGGCCATCTTGAAGAGCGATACTGCTCCCCATTGAGGCGGTTAAAATCGCGTGAACTCCTGAGCAAGGCCGGGTAAATATGCCGAGGTTGTTGGTTAAACGTTGATTTTATCTCGGACACCGGCGAGTGACCTATCAGAAGACGGGACGGGTTTATATTGTTTGGTAAAAAAAGGAAGATATTTTTATTGTTTAAAACAATGACAGGAAATCTCAGAATAAGGACGAATGACCCTGTGTGTCCTGAGGAACACCGACTCAGACGTTTTGGATTTCTGAGTAGAGTTGTTGACAAAGAGAAATCGAGGTAGTGTAAGAGAGATTTCATTTTTCGTCCCAGATTAACAAATCTACGGGCGAATTGCTGAAATGCATACACACAAAATAGATCTGGGGATTCCCCCAGAAAGCGTGCCGGTTTTGCAAATCGCCAGGCACAACTGTTACCTTAGTATGAAAACAAGTACCTGCCGAAATAGAGAGATTGAAGCCAAATCTCGAGAGAAACACACGCTCCCGTAGGACGCTACAACCCCCCTCGATCCATTCTGACTGCCATCGTGAGAACAACGAATAAGATTTGGGGAAAATATTGATGCTTTCCGATGTAATCTAAGTGACTTTTTATATATGGAAAAACTTGTAACTTTCATGAAATTAACTTTTTTTCGTAGTTAGAAACTCTGAGTCTGTCTTATTTTCCTGGCGTGCATGCAAACCTATTTAATATTCAGCAGAATCGACACGGAGCTGAGACTCCGAGAATCCATGTGCAGGCCGCGCGGATGTTAGACGATTACGACCAACATTTTCGATGGGGGCAGAACTCAATTGCTGACCTGAACCGGAGATCCTTTACACTTTCACTTTAGTAGTTCTAGGGTTATAATCAGAATTCGGTTCTGGGGTTCGGAAAGGAGTGAGTCACTCTCTCGACAACGGCACACTTCTGTCCTCTTCCTTTCCAATCGACCATACCTGGCCTCTCGCCACCAATGTCACCCTGAACAATCCGGACGTCAGCAATACAAATTTCTTTTCAAGAGATGTTCACGACGCTTTTCTCTCTCCTGCCCCAGGGAATTTTTCCCTGCTTTTATATCCTTCTATCTAGAACAAATGGAAGAGACAGGAAAAATAGCGTCTCCCATCATTCTCTGCCTTCCAAAGATGCCCTTCACATATACAAATGCGCTGGCCATCCTTTCCTTCTTCTTTCCAAAAGAGCGATGCAGATACGCCTGGTATGTTTCTTTTTTTTTTCTTCTTTTCTAACCATATACCCCACAGTAGTCATTATATCTGTCTTCACCCAATGTGTCAATGCTTGTATAGTCGGTGTCATCCTCCTCAATGTCTATTAAACGTGAGCGGCAGTTTCTTTATTTTATTCTTTCTTTACATCATTTCTGACCAAAATTATAAAACACTCCATTAAAATATTGCCTTGTTGTTTGTCATTGTATAAAGCATGTTGAACTCCTCTTGACTGAGCTGAGGAAACACAATTATGTGGCATTTCTTCTTTGAAATGGTTATGATTTTCCCGCATTTGTAGTTCGGATAAGTGTTGCTGCTGCTAATGCAAAGTCGTGCGGACTCTAGATGTTGAATATTGTCACTAATGAAGCGATTGATCTGCTGTTGGTGGGGGTCATTTAGAGAAAGTCGACCCTCCTTAAAGGGGAGAAGGAATAGATTGTCTCTGCGGGAACAGGGCGGTTGATGAGATGGGATGGGAATAAGAAATAGCCACGAAAGATAAGGTTGTATTGGGGCCAGCTATGAAGTCGGCGATTATGTTTCAAGGTGTGCCCTCTAGAGGGCAAGTATAGTTGAACAGCCCAGCAATGCTTATGATTGTAAGTTTTTTTTTTCCGGGGTTGCTTTTCATCCATGAAGCGGGCTTACAATTGAAGTCAAATTTCACTGTCTCATAGACAGAGCGATCCAGAGGTTGCATATTATTTCTGGTATAAGGGGATGAGGGTAGATATGTGCACAGTTTCTTTTGCGTTGGTTAATGCGTTAAATGACAGAATACTTTCATTAGTTTACAGAACCATTTCTCACAAAAATCTACGCTGGTGCCATCTACTCATTGCCTGTGACAAATTACCAAGTTTATCTTAGACGAATTGCTAATTATATGCTTCGAAAACTTCTTTCTGAGAAATATGATGAGTGGCAGCAATGCCCCAGCTGTTTCTGACAAAATTCCGCAGTGTTTTTAAAATCGGACTTGCAGAAATGCGCAACAGTTTTTATTTATAAGCTGCGGTACCCATTGTTATTATTATTATTATTGTTATTATTGTTATTATTATTATTATTATTATTATTATTATTATTATTATTATTAATAATAATAATAATAATAATAATAATAATAATGCTAATAATAAATTTTATGTTGAGGAATCGTGTAGTAAGTTACAACCACATGTAAATTTAACATGTATTATTTATCAGTTATATTCATGTTCCCCAATTAAAGCGTGTGATACTATAACATATACATTTTTATGTGTATGGTTCAGATACTGCATAGTACATTGATATAAAAAAAGTATTAAATATCAAGCATAAATAATTTTAATAGATAAAAAAATGACTATATATTATAACTACATCAAGCATTATGGAACTGGGAGTGTTCTGATATAAATAATAATAATATTATTATTATTATTATTATTATTATTAATAATAATAATAATAATAATAATAATAATAATAATAAAGCTGTCTACAAATTATGTAAAATCCACAATTAGTAAATGCTTTTACAGCGACAAATATGTAAACCATCTAAGAAATTCTCATTTAGAAAATCAAACGTTTCAGATCAGAAAAGTCGCACATCTTAACACATGCATTCCAGTAACAAGAAGTAATAATATCTAAAAAATGTCCTACAAAACTCCATGGAATACGATAGAATCAACATTACCTTTAAATTTAGGATACTACCGCTCAAAACAAATTAATTATCTGATAGTACGGATAAATACATCTCATATTCAACCAGCATCTTTAACATGGTATAGGACATAATAGACTTATTGTAAACTTTGTTAAGATGACAGTATTTCAGAAAACAACACTGAAAAATGAGTGTTAATAAATTTACAAAAGTACCAACGAAACATTTAATAATCTTTGTCGAAATTAGCATAATTTCATAGACTACAGAGATTTGGACAGCTGTAACAAATAATACCCTCTTTCGTAGTTTGAAAAGTAATCGGGTTTAAATGACTTTTAATAGTGCAGCCATGCCCTTAGTGTTGCTCCAGTCTTTGTACACACACAGATTAAAAAATAGATATAGACTCGCACAATGTTTTATATACGTATAAGTTTTCTTAATCTTGTGGGATTCATGAACAAATATAGTAGTTACTGTCATGGAATGTGGTTTTCTCTCACAACCAGGTGTAAGGCATAGATTTCGAGACTAAATACATGACTTACAATGTTCCTTATAGGTTTATTTAATTCTGGTTATCACTAACACAAATATAGTCACTCACTTACGCAAATTTTTCTCACTCTCTATTAGAAAATTTTACACACTCTCTATTAGAAAATAAATTAAATAGAGGATCAGTTCGATTTGGAAAATACAAACTAATTCAAGATGTTACCATAGGGTAGAATTCAACATATATGCTACAAATAAAGTAAGAACAACAGATAGCTCATGTAATGTATGCGGTTTAAAATAAGTGTTCTAACTCAAGAACTTACCAACAACGACTTGTTAAAAATGTCCAGTTCCGAGTTCATTATATGCTGCTTCTTCTTATTTGCCCCTCATTCCTCATTTCAATTGCGTGATTTTTCTGACAAAGTGTGAAGGAAATGCTGCTTTCCACGTCGGCAGTACTTCGTGAATAGTAGCCTAAGGTGTCAGGAATTATATGTGTCTATATCTATCCTTGTAGGCATGTCACTAGTAAGGATGCTGGAAGTAAATGTTTCATCTGGGATGACGGTATGTGGCTGATAGACAGGGGCACGAACCTTGGATTAACGACTAACAAGGCTGACCTATCAGCAGGGGCTAAATACTGGGGCTGATGTATTGCCATTTGCTGAATGGATTCCGGGCGATGAAATAGTTTCTGCTGAGGCCTCTCGATGCCATACTAGTGGGTAATAGTTACGGCTTTACTTTATAATATGCTACAACATATTACTGCCTTTTTCTCTCTTAATTTCCCTCTCTGTCCTCCTGTCAAAGAAACTAAACATAAAATATTCATAAATATATGTTAATTATACATTATAAAATATATATTAATAATACATTCAGAAATATATTCTACATACCTTCATAAATAAATTTTAATAATAAATTCATAAATTCATAAATATGTGTTAATAATATATTTTAACAATATATTTTAACATTATATTTATAATATATTTAAAAATACATTCATAAATATAATTTAACAATAAATTCATCAATATATTTTAATATACATTCATGAATATATTTTAATAATACATTTATGAATATATTTTAATAATACATTTATGAATATATTTTAATAATACATTTATGAATATATTTTAATAATACATTTATGAATATATTTTAATAATACATTTATGAATATATTTTAATAATACATTTATGAATATATTTTAATAATACATTTATGAATATATTTTAATAATACATTCATAAATATATTTAAAAATGCATTCAAAACTATATTTGTATAATAAATTCCGGAATATATTTTAATAATACGTTCATAAATACATTTTAAAATACATTAATAAACATATTTGTATAATACATTAATGAATATATTTTAATAATACATTCATAAATATATTTTAATAATACATTCATAAATATTTTTAAATAATACATTAATCAATATAGTCTAAAATTCATTTATAAATTTATTTTAATAATTAATTCATAAATATATTTTAATAATACATTCATAAATATATTTTATGAATACATTTATTAATATATTTTAAAATATATTCATAAATATATTTTAATAATACATTCATAAATATATTCTAAGATACACTTATAAATATATTTTCATAATACATTCATAAATCTATTGTAAAATAGATTCATAAATATATTTAAATAATAACTTCATAATATATTTTAAAATACATTCATAAATATAGTCTAAAACACAATCATAAATATATGTTAAAATAAATCCATAAATATATTTTAAAATACATCCATGGATATATTTAAAAATACATTCATAAAAATATTTTAACAATACACTCATAAATATAGTCTAAAATACATTTTTCAATATATCTTACCAATGCATTCATGAATATATTTTAAAGTACATTCATTAATATATTTTAATAATAAATTGATTGATATATGTTAAAATACATTTATAAATATATTTTAAACAACATTCATAAATATATGTTAAAATACAGTGACGAATATATGTAAAAATAAATCCATAAATATAGTTAATAAAACATTCATAAATATATTTTAATAATACATTCATTAATATATTTTAATAATACATTTACGAGTATATTTTAATAATATATATCTAAATATATTGCAATATACGTTCTTGAATATATTCTAAAATACATTTCTAAATGTATTTTAACCATGCATTCATAAATATATTGTAATAATACATTCATAAAAATATTTTAATAATACATCATTAAACATTTTTTAACACTGCATTCATAAATATATTACACAATATATCCATGAACATATTCTAAACTACATTCATGATTATATTTAAACAATGAATTTATAAATATATTTTTACAATAGATTCATGACTATATTGTAAAATACATTTATATATATATTTTAACGATGCATTTTTTTAAATATATTTTAACAATATATTTATGAATATATTTTGATAATGCATTTATAAATATATTTTAAAATACATACATAAATATATTTGACAATATATTCTCAAATATATTTTACAATACATGTATGAATATATTTTAACAATACATTTATACATATAATTAAAGTACATTCATAAATCTATTTTAAGACTGAATTTATAAATATATTTAAAATACATTTATGATATATTTTAATAATACATTCATAAATATATTTTTCTAATACAATATTAAATATATTTTCATAATACGTTCATAAATATATTCTAAAACACATTCATAAATATATTATAAATATATGTACATAAATATATGTTAATAATACATTCGGAAATATTTTTAAACAATACATTTATAAATATATTAAAAAATACGTTCATAAAAATATTTAAACACTGCATTAATAAATATATTTTAAAATACATTCATTCATATATGTTAAACTGCATTCGTAAATATTTTAATAATATATTCACAAATATGTTTTAATAATAAATTCATAAATATATTTAAAATACATTAATAAATATATTTGTATAATACTTTCATATATCTATCTTAATAATGCATTCACAAATCTATTTACAAAAAGCATTCACAAACATATTATAATAATACATTTATTAATATATTTTAATAATACATTCATAATTATATTCTAATAATAAATTCATCAATATATTTTAGTTATATATTCATATATTTAACTAATGTATTCATAAATATAGTCTAAAATACATTTATAAATATATTTTAATAATATATTCATGAATATATTTTCATAATACATTCATAATATATTTAAACAATACATTCATTCATATATTTAAAATACATTCATAAATATCTTTTCATAATACATTCATAAATGTATTCTAAAACCAAATCATAAATATATTTTAATAATACATTCATAAATGTATTTTACTAATACATTCAAAGATAAATTTTAATAATGCATTCATAAATATATGTTAATACTACATTAAAAAAATATAGTTTATAATACATTCATAAATATATTGTAATAATACATTTATAAATATATGCTTACTATACATTCATAAATATATTTAAATAATACATTTATAACTATAGTCTTAAATACATTCATAAATATATTTTAGAATACATTCATAAATATATTCTTAAAAACATTCATGAATCTATTTCGATAATTCATTCATAAGTATATTTTGAAATACATTTATAAATATATCTTACAATGTATTCATAATTATATTAAAGAATACAGTCCTTAATAGATTTTAATAATACATTCATAAATATATTTTAATAGTACATTCATAAGTATATTCTAAAATACATTTCTAAATATATCTTACCAATGCATTCATAAATTTATTTTAAAATACCGTCATAAGTAATACATTCATAAATATATTCAAAAATAAAGTCATAAATATATTTTATATACTTTCGAAAATATATTTAAAGAATACATTCATAATAATAGTATAATAATGCATCCATAAATATATTTTAAAAATACATTCCTAAATATATTTTTATAATATATTCATAAATATATTTTAAATAAATTCATGAATATATTTTAAAATGCATCCATAAATATAGTTTGATAATACATTTCTTACCAATGCACTCATAAATATATTTTAAAATACATTCATAAATATATTTTTATAATATATTAATAAATATTTTTTAAAATACATTTATAAATGTATTTACAAATACAAGTGTAAATATATTTTAAAATACATTCATTAATATATGTTGAAATACATCCATACATATATTTCAATAATACATTCATTAATATATTTTAATAATACAGTCATAAATATATTTTAATAATACCTTCCTAAATATATTTTAAATACATTAATCAATGTTTTAGCAATATATGTTAATAACACATTCATCCATATATTCTAAAATACATTTATAAATATATTTTAACAATGCATTTATAAATATACATTTACAATATATTTATAAATATATTTTAACAATGCATTCATAAATATATTTTAAAATACATTCATAAATATATTAGATAATACATTCATAAATATATTTTAACAATACATTTATAAATATATTCTTGACAATGCATTTATGCAATTATTTTAACAATGCATTCATTAATATATTTTAACAATACATTTTTAATATATTTTACAATGCATTCATAAATATATTTTAAAATATATTCATAAATATATTTTAAATTAAATTCATAAATATATTTTAAAATAAATTCATAAACATATTTAAAAATACATTCAAAAATATATTTTAAAATACATTGATAAATATGTTTTATCCGTAGATTAATAAATATATTTTAATAAAAATCAATATTTGGCATGGGTTCCTATTTCCTTGCTTACATATTTTTATTCGTTTGTGTGTATTATTCGATGAATTGTTGCAAGAAGTAGGGTATGTTTCTGCCAGTTTTCATGAAGCTTTGCTTCTAATTAAATGTGGATGAATATGTGTGCTTTCGTAGTATTTTCACTCGATCGGACCACAAAGTTTCAATATGATTAAGGTCTGTGAATGAGGGGCACTTTATGATACTATTCCATTTTTCTTCCAAACAATCTATTGACGTTTTGATTTACGGCATGAGTCATTTTCTTGGTTAAAGATATTATTATATTATATTATTATGGGCCAAAATGTTAGTATATATTTCGGAGTTCCTAATCCCCTCACATCTGTACAAAATTCCAGTGCCTGATCACAGCATGCAACTCCATAGAATTACTCTTTCACCTCAGAATATGGCTGTTCATACCACCAAATAAGGATAAAATTACTACATTTCCTTACGGCGGACATAAACCGCTCTAGATGCGCTTAAAATCTGATTAATAAACAAAATAAAGAATATCATGTATTCATAGGGATATTTCAATGATTCATTTAAAATTTATAGATATACAATCTGTGAATTTTTCTAACAATAACTTTCGTCAGAACAACACTTTTGTTCTAATCATCATGTTGCATTTTTTCTTTTCTGTATTGCAAATTCTAATCTTCTTTTCCTATTGACCTAACAAAAGTATGGCTTTGTCTTGGCTTTTAATCACGCTTTTAATAGAATTCTTTTCACAGTTCAAGTTGATCGAGGTGATATGCTTTTGTTCGTGACCTACCTAAAGTTAGCAACTAGCGTTGATATAATTTGTTTCTGATCTGCAACGCGTGTTCTTTCAGCAAACTGTCTTTCATTGCGATTGTATATTACTTTCAGCCATTTCCCCTTCTGTTTGTGAAAGATTTTGTTTCCATGTACAATTTGAATCGTTGTTAAACCCCTTTCATGAACATTCTAAAATCCTGACAATTGTTTAGTGAGAATATCCTTTTCCAGACAAAGATGAAAGAGTTGCCTTTTAATCTCTGGAAGCCTCTCGTCTGGAGGCATTTTAGTGAAAGATACTATTATAAAACTGCCTGGATGGAAATATTACATAAAAATTAAGAAAACAATTAGTATGACAGAAACCTCTTTCGACTATTGGAACGATTTAGTATGAAACTCAGTTAACCTTCTTTAAAGAGGATTTAAAACATATATACTGCACTCTTCTCTAAAATATATTATGCGGCATACTTATACCTGTACCTGATGTTGCCAAGCTAATCAAAAACCTTGATAAAAGAAAAGGTGCTGCCCGAGGTGGCATCCCAATTATAGTGTGTAAAAACTATACCAAAAATTAGCTCCTATATCTACAAAGGTCTTTACGCGTTATTTTAAGAAGTGATGTTTTTAAACACTCTGAAAAACTCATCTTTATCCTCAGATTGGTCATCACGTTCTCAGTACATACTTCTTTTGTGTATCATAAGAAAATTGCTGGAACCTATGCTTAATAGAAAAATAGCCACGCACCTCAACAAAAATAACGATATGCAATATGATTTCCGTTCTGTTAGATCTATATCATGCGTGCTAACAGTTATAGCTCATGCGATATATGTATCTCCTTACATATGTTTTGTAAGGTAAATTGTTTCGGATGCATAAAAGGGCGTTAATAGAAAATGGCATAAGGTCTTCTCCTCAAGATTTCAAGCTATGGTATTGCTGGGAATTCTTCTCAATTAAGTATTAATTCGTCTCTGATAGGGTGACAAGAATAGTGGTTGATCGTTAGATGTCAGTAGCTCACATTATTAATATTAGTGTCCCACAACAGTCTATCCCTGGCCCAAACCTCTGTCGAATGTACATCAATCATCTCCCTTATCACATACACAGATTAATCGTAGACGTTTATGCTGATGATACTAACATCCAAGGCAACACTTCAATGTTCGAAACTGATTAAGTTATTTCTAATATTGTCTCCTTTTACCTGAGCCACATAGTACAATGTGGGAGAGGCGGATCGTAAATGTAATGCATATAAATCCAAGCTTTATCTTTACATCATCAACGCATTGACCTCGCCAGGCATCAATTAAAATAAATGGCACTCGTCCCCTCGGTCTGACTATTACTTCTTATCTGAGAGAGAACACGAGATCATATACCTCGCGGAGATCGCTCGAAATATGTTGGGATTACGTTAAAGATTCAGTAGATGCCTCACTGCTGATGCAATTTTTATGTGCATAAGAGGAAAATACGGCGGTGATGGAGTACTGTTGCAACATCTGGAGTAAAGCTACTAGAAGCACGTAATTTTACCCTGAGAAAGTTTGATATATAATAGGAAGCCTAGTGGATTATGCGTTTTCTTTCCTGCAACCTCTTTTCCACATGAAAGACGTTGCCATCCTATCTGTGATGTTCCCTGAATGTTCTGATAAATGCGAGACTGAGTCTCAATATATGAACCTCCTCTCACCCTACTTTGTACGAAACATCGTGCTTGCTATAGTCACTGTAAAATGTCCCGCCTCATCCTTCATCTGTATCAACCCCCGAACGTTGATTTCATGGACAAACTTCTCTCTGACAACTATGCGCCTCTTCCGTATCACTGCTTTCCAACTGACTCCAAAATCGTCGTCTTCAATTCTAACGTAAACAATTTCTTGATAAGCCGCCCTATTATATTTTCCAATTTACCAAATTTCACCATCCACGTATTACCACGGTATAATCCTATTGGGTAAAGTGAACTCATTAACGATTATCTTCGTTTGGACACTGCCTTCATAATGAGTGACTTCTTTGTAATATATATATATATATATACACTTGTGCCCGATATTATTCATACCCCTCGGATCTTTGAGATTTCTTTAAGAATATTGCTCAAACCAGAAGGTAGACAATATTAAAGGGATTTCAAAAATAAATCAAGCATAACCATTTAATTTAAACTCAACAAATAAATGAATTATGCAAGTTTGAAACATTATACAAAGAAAAACAATAATGGCACTAGTTCAAAATTATTCATACCTCTCTTACTAATAGTCAATAGCATGCTCTTTATTCTTAATAACTGCCTGTAACCGTTTTGGATATTTATCAACAAGGTTTTTACAAGCATCAACACTGATTTTTGACCATTCTTCAATGCAGTAGTTTTTCAAATAATTCAAATTTCTAGGTTTCCGCTTTTTAACCTCAGTTTTCAATATGTGCTAGAGGTTTTCGATAGGGTTCAGGTCGGGACTCTGGCTAGGATATTCCAAAACATTAATTTGATTATCCTCAAACCATTTCTTGACTATTTTGGCAGTATGTTTTGGATCATTATCCTGTTGAAGGACCCAGTTTGGTCCTAAATAGAGCTTCTCCGCATCCTGTCTAATGTTTTTCTGGAGTATCTCCAAATATTGCTCCTTCTTCATGGTTCCATCTATCTTGACCAAACTACCTGGAACACTAGCTGAAAAGGAGCCCCAAAACATTAGGCTACCACCACCATGTTTCACCGTGGGTATGGTGTTCTTTTGGTTGTAAGCTTCTCCTTTCTTCCTCAAAACGCAAGAAGCATCCATATGGCCAAACAATTCAATTTTTGTTTCGACAGTCCACAAAATACTTGAGAAAACGGACTCTGGAGAATTCACATGGGTCCTAGCAAACTTTAGACGTGCTGCAAGGTGTTTTCCGGTGTGCAATGGAGTCCTTCTTGGTCTTCTTCCTTTCAGACCATTTTCATGCAGAGTCCTTTGCAATGTTTGCCTTGATATGTTTATGCCAGAAGACTCCAGATTTTCTAAAATGTCCTTAGTAGTGGTGGTTGGATTTGCATTAACACGTCTTACAATATTCCTGGTGGCTCTAGCAGACAGTTTCCTTTTGCTTCCTCTACCAATCAAGTTGTTTGTTGTGTGGTGGCGCTGGAATTTTTTGATGATGCTCTGTACTGTTGCTGTAGGGACCTCACATTCCTTGGAAATTGACTTGTAACCTAAACCATCCTTATGTGAATTCACAATTTTAGTCCTAAGATCATTACTAAGCTCTTTTTTCTTCCCCATTCTAATAATTGTTATTCTTTTATTGGTTTTCAGTTGATATCATTTTAATTTCTGAAAAATGCAAAAAACGAAATGAAATTAATCAAAGGTTGTATAAAAGCATTCAAAATTAGAATCAAACAGGAAACAACAAGTCAGAAACTCGATTAATACTGAAAAAAATGGGGGTATGATTATTTTTGAACATTGCAGATTTTATAAATAGCTGTATATTTCTTTTATTACAAGTATGCCGAGATTTTAAAATGAGGAAAATGATCAGAAGAGGTTTATTAAGAATATGTATCAATATGGACGTAAAAAAAAAATTCTTACAAAGTTACACCTAATAAACTAAATTTTCAAGGGGGGGTATGAATAATATCGGGCACAAGTGTATATATATATATATATATATATATATATATATATATATATATATATATTTGTGTGTGTGTGTTGTGGGGGTGAGCGTGTGTGTGTGTGGGTGTGTGTGGGTGTGTGTGTGTATATATATATATGTATATATATATATATATATATATATATATATATATATATCCGCTCAGTGAAAACAATACCAATATCTAGCAATTCAGACTGGCTTTATTCAGGCCCTATTTACTGTTCATAACTTAAGGTGCATGTATATATATATATATATATATATATATATATATATATATATATACATATATATATATATATATATATATATATATATATATATATATATATATATATATATATATATAAAGTGATGGTTGTGTAGTTCCAACGAGAGAAAAAATGTATATTTAAAAGAGTGTAGCCATCAACAATTGTGGGTTTTTTTTAAAAGGTTTTCATCATATTTTTATTTTAAAATATTTTTATAACGCGTTTCGAGCTTAGGGTGTGCTCTCTTCAGATATTTTCGTAAAAAGTTTTTCTTTAAAATGGGAGTTTGTGGATATGCCTCCGCTGATATTAAATATGTTTTTCATAGTGGTGCGATGCGTGTGTTCAGTGTTTAGACGTTCTGTCTCCAACTGTAAGTGTTTCACTGTGACCGGTCAAAGTTAGTTTCAAAGAGTGTTTTTTAGTCCATATGGTGAAGGTTTTTATGGCTTCTTTAGGGTTCTTTTTTAAAGACTTTCTTTCCCCATGTATAGCATACACTCACACACAATCCCATACGCATACATATATATTCATGTACATGTACACATGCACACACACATACACACACGTACATACATAGAAATATATGTAGGAGCATACATATATACACATATACATACCCACCTACACACTCACACACGTACTCGCATACATCCACCGCTAACAATTATTTTTATTTTTTTATTTTTTATTTTATATATATATATATATATATACACTTTTTTTCCTACCAAAACACGCATGTATATATGCGCTTAATCATTCAGACATATGTACACGCACCCACACACACACACAAGTAAGATGGAGAATAATAGGTAGAAGATATATATACACACATACACGCACATACACACATATATGTACACACATATATGTATGTGCACATACACTCACAAACATCCACATACTATGTAGGCACATACACATACACACACACATGCACACACAGACATATGCAGGGGCTCACACATACGCGTATATCCATATTCACACGAACACATTTACCCATTCATACATGTGCATACATATGTATATATACATACATACACACCCATACATACGGATGTGTATACACTTATCCACCCATATATATATATATATATATATATATATATATATATATATATATATATATATATGGGCACATGCACTCACAATCCCACACACACATACATATTCATACATCCCACCTTATGTATATATTGGTTGAAGTTTCCTTTCCATCCATGCACATATGCATACATGGATTCGGTCAAAAAAAAATTACGCCTTAAGAAGAATAAAAGGAAAAAGTTACTAAACATGTATTACGTTGGGTTAACTCTTTTCATGAATTACGAAAAAAAAGTAACTAAACCGTTTATTGATAATTTCTCACCGACAAACATTTTTAATTTACATGGGCGGATAAGTCTGCTGGTCGCTATGGAACTCATCGGCCACCAAAAAAAGTAGTTTGCTATATACGAATGTGAGACGGGCCTTAATTCAAAATATTATAAAAATTCCGGGATGCTATTTTTTTCAATAACATAAGACATTAAGAATTAGACACATGTATTTTAGGTAGGCTTCGCCAGGAAAGCTTTGAAAATAAGATAAATAAATAATGCTAGTGCACTAACCAATTCGCACTATATTTTAGATCGCATTTCCACGTTCAATTAAAGTTTTCTATGTGTTTTTATTCAAATTGTAAGGTTAAAATACAAAAAAAATATGTGTATAAAATTTTAAAAAATAGTGACTTTTTACCCATCTATTTATTAGATAGTGAAATGTTGGAATTCGAAAGTCGTCTAAGTGTGGTGTCGTGGTGCACGTGAAAGGCTCGTTTCTACCGGAAATAAAATAGCGGACAGTCTCGCAGTTACGGAAAATATTTTTTATGTAATATTTGTATAATTCGTAATGTTAAAGTATTTTAATGACATGAAAACAGTCCTTTACGTTACAGAGAAATTTTCAGAACATTTCAATAAAATTGGTAATCAAGCAATACGGTTTTATCGATTTTGAACGAACCAAGAATTACATTTATATCGTTTATATATATATATATATATATATATATATATATATATATATATATATATATATATGTAATTCTTGGTTCGTTCAAAATCGATAAAACCGTATTTCTATATTACCAATTTACAACATGCATATCATGACATAAGTCTAGTACAAACAGACAAAAGTATATATAAGGTAAAAATATATGCAAGAAAGAAGTGGCAACAGCTAAGAGTAAATCTACTGAAACCGTCGGGAAACGCATTGAACTCGTGATTCCTGGAAAATCTACAATAGTGTAGTAAATAATTGGCAACGGACAATACCTACACTATTAAACAATTATGAAGGTGTTTGCACGGCAAGTGAGAAAGCTAACATTCTTGCCTGTCAGTTTGCCTCAAACTCTACCTTGGCCCCAAAAAGCCTTCCCTGATTTCCGCTGCGGACAGAAATCACGCTAGAAGATCTGGGGATCACGCCTTCCCTATTACATGATACAAAACACTAGACTTCAATTCCGGCTGTACTATTTAACAATACCTTAAGAAAACTTGCTTTCCTGTGTGCTGGAAAGTTGCTTCTGTGGTACCAGTTCACAAAAACTGTAGCGAAAGACTTGACCCATTAAATTATCGCAGAATGAGCGTCCTCCTTCTTTTCGCCAACATATTTGAGTCGTTAATAAAGCTCTACTCCACCACCTTACATCTGCTAAACTTGTGTTAGCCCACCAATATATATTGAGGCAAGCCACCCCTACTGCAAATATTCTAACTGTAATCTCTGAACGTTTATACCAATATATATCTAAGACTTTTATGGTACGATGGTCTCTGATGAAAATAAAATCATATTGTATCACTGGACGAATGCTTAGCATAAGAAGGTCCTTGTGAAATGAGAGAAGAATCACGATTTTCCTCGAAACAAAAACATTGCCGCAGGGATCGGTTCTTGGACCTTTGTTATTTCTGATATTCATTCATAACTTGATAAAAGTTGACTCTGACATGTGCATATTTTCCGACGACACCACGCTCTATAGCAGGGACTTGGGAAAAAATAATCAGCACATATCTAAGGTAATGACCGAAAACCTAAAGGAAGAACTTCAGTCTGTAGTGGAATGGGGTCAAAATGGATGGTTACTTTCAACTCGGCCAAGAACAAAGCTCGTTACTTTTAATAATTACAGCAAATCTTACCAAAATTATACTAAACCGGAGAGCACTTCGTTCAAGCTCCTTTTCTTAACGCTCACAGGAGTTGGAAGAGAACCATTGGGATTATTGCTGCGGCTGCTGCAAAGAAGATGAGATCTCTCTATCGTGCTAGAAAGTTACTGACCCTTACAACACCATCATTTGCCCATGTATGGAGTACTGCTGTCATATTTGGATTGGCGCATCTGCTACTAGTCACTCGCTCAACGACAGGGTCTAAAAGAGAGTTGCTACCTAATAGGTCCCTCACTGTCATCTAAGCTTCCGCTCCTGTCCCACCGACAAAATGTCACCCCTCTTCCTTTTTTACGAGTATTTAATGGGGTCGCTCTGAACTACAAGCCCTTTTACCCCTTCTAGGAACATACCCCCGAGAAACTCGATAGGCAGCAAAGTCCCACCCATACATAGTTAAGATCTCTAGAGGTAAGACAACCTTTACTCTAATAGCTTCTTCCCCATAACTGTGGGACGTTGGAATTCTCTTCCAGTTTCCTGCTTCCGCAACTGTATGTCATGCAGAAGTTCAAGTGTAATTTTAATACAAATCTTGCTGCCAAAATCCTTACATAGTACCTTTTCAACTTTCGTCCCTGATAGTAGTCCCCCCCATCAAGGTAGCAACGGGCCTTGCTTAGAATGGAAATGTAATTACAAAATAAAATTAAAATCTTATCAAAGTACACTTTACTAGACAGGAAACCCCTCTTCAACGTGAATAAAAAATATGGTGATTAGATCTCTCCAAGGCACACCGTAATCAGTTGGGCTTATGTGCGTCTTACATAAAAAAAAACAGATATAAACGCTACGTTAAGCATTGAATGCCGCGTTCTACTCCAAATATAAGAGCAGTGTCGGTGAACCATTGATCATTCAGACTTGCTGATCTGTGTGTTATCATGGTAGCTTAGAGTTTGGTAATCGAAACGAACATGACCGATATAAAGTTACCGAGGCAGATCGCAGAAATCATCTTTCCCATTAATGTATAATTGAGACCATTTCAGTACCCTCCCATGCCTAAGGGGACTATTAGTGTGACAGATCTTTAAAAGAAAACGATAAATTACAGGGGGTCCCCTCAACAGTACGATTTTTTATGACCCTGAAGTATTTGTCGTTACTGAAAGCAAGTAGATGCGTTATTTTAAAAGACATATATGCTCCCGCAATATGGTTCCACACACCTTTCGTTTCTTTCATAGATCTTCCGAGAGTTAAAATATTTTTCGGGTTGTAAAATCCGTCCGGGTGTTTAAAGTCTTCGTTGTTCACCCTTTTAGTAGATCTTCTAGTGTTTTTTTGTGGTGAGTTTTCAGCAGTTGTTAGTTTTGGAGGAGATCTTCCAGATGTATTTGTTTGTGTACAAATTGTGACGTTTTTATTTTTCGAAATTCACATTCCAATGAAGCTCTCACCGTACGGTTTTTAGAGGTTATAAGCAGAGGAGAGGGAAAATGTGTATTTTGTTTTTCAGTTGAGTTGCGTGCTGGTTTGTTTGGGAGTTTATTAGAGCATGTCGAAAATGGATAGGGTTTGGGAGAAAGGGTCTTGGTTTTAGTGCTTGTCATAAATAGGGGCGACGTCTTTTTTCTTAGGTACGGAAGGTAGAGATTTTACTGGGGAGTATCTAGGGGGAAATGCCAACTGTACAGGCGGATAAATGGCGATCAACGTATAATTCCTTTTTTTCTGATGTGCATATTTAACATGGGAAGGACATTCTTTGCTGAGGAATGTTTACTCTTTACTTGGGAGGAAAGTTTGACGGTATATTAAGTTGAACCCATATTGTTTTCTTTAATAAGTTTTTGTTCGCTGTGTCGCAGTTATAAGTATGTTATTTTATTTTTGTCCACAGGATGTCTACTGCTTCTATCTGCTATAATTTCCTCTTCCATTTATAATTCGGCGTACGATTATGTAGACGATTCCTTTTCTCTATTTTTTATAACTATGCGTCGATCTTTTTGAGGGGACATATTTTGTATTGCGTTTTCGCCTCTGAATGCATTAGGTGCCATACTGGATTTTTTAAGAGGCTTACGAGTTTTATTTTAAAACCAACTTATCGGTGTGTCTTATTTATGTGGGGTAGAATAACCGACTTACGAGGTGATTAAGTGATAAGTTCTTGGATCTTTATAAAGATGGATTTTCGTACACCTACAAGTACATTAAACCAGTTTACAACATATTCAATAAGCAGGCAATCGCCTGCGAACACAATCGGATGGCCTTTCTCTCGTTGCTTCAATGCAATACGATATATGGCTAAATCTATTATTTAACAATATGTCCAATGTCAAGAGACCGTTGTATTTGTCAACGTCACTAGTTGTTAATTCCAAATAATTATAAGAAAGCGCGTCTTTATACTCATATTTACAAGGAACTACTTCCGAAAAAAAAACAAAAAAACCCCAGAAATTTCATCCTTCGGCATTCCATGAATTCCATACGTAATACAAAGTCTTTAGTAAGTATTTGTTTTCCCGATATTATTATTCAATTCTCTTCAATTTTATGATGTTTGTTCTAGTTATTTTTAGCTTTATTATTTCGTAAAGTCTTCTGGTCTGTAGATTGTTTTACCAATATGTTCTTTTCCTCGAGGGCCACAGATATTTTTTTCTGTCTATGAGGATATATAGTCAAATCCTATTCGCAAATCTTGCGACATTGTTAATTGTATGTATATTTCTATGTAAGTAATGAATTATTTACACTCTCGCTCTATTTTATAAAGTTGCCGATATTTACTTTAACCGTGGAAGATTTTAACATTTGTTTTTTTGTTTTTTTTTTGTTTTTGCAGTTGTACTTCTCGTCTCCATTTGTGTTCATAAGCTGCACAACGGCAATCCGCCGCCTTAGGAGGTTCAAATAAGTAATTTCACCAAAAACTGAAAGTTCATCTCGAAAAAAATTTAGTAAAATCAATGAGAAATTAAACAAAATGTAACAAATTAAACCATAGATAAATAAGAATTACACATAGAAAATACGCAATCGAAAAAGAGAAAACAAATAATTAACGATTTTGTTTTGGTAACAATTGTGTATAAATCAGGACAATACACGTATACATCCTCTATAAATGGACATTATATATATATATATATATATATATATATATATATATATATATATATAAATATATATATATATATATATACTAAGGGTTCAATCTGCCTTTGTTCGGGTCCTATATACTATTCATAACTTTTTGTGCATATGTACAGACGTCTTAAAAATTTACTCATTATAAGGTAACGTATATCATACACTTTAATTGTGTTGCCCCTAAATAAGTGGAGGAGTTTGGTGGAATCTGTAAAGGAAAACTCTTGTAACTTTTACTTCTTTGCAACCAAATTTTCGAATAAAAACTGACTAAAAAGCTTGCTGCTTGTTTAAATAGACGTTGTGTAATTATTTAAAGTTGTAAATACAACATTGGCTTAATAGTTTACTAGAGAGTGCAAAGGGAAAATATTTAAAATTTGGGCGCATTAGAAGCAGAATTTCCGACAAAAACGATAATTAAAAGCCTTATGTAAGATTACAGTTCATGTACACTTTCTAATGTTTTGACCAACAAACTGAGTAATTTGGTAGAGATGGGAAGGAAAATGTTTTTTTCTAAAATTGGAGCAAAATTCTGACCCTACACATTTATTGCTTTTGGCCAAAATTAAAATCAAACTTGAAGTAGTATCCAAGTAAATACATCTAACATTTCAAGTGTAAAGACACAAAATTGGCGGGAGAGTTTGTAAGAGTTTTCCAATGCTACATTGTTAAACTTTAACCCTTTGTATTCCAAATGTCTTGCCATAGCCAAAAGCTGATAAAATAGTTTTTTCCACATCATGTCTGTAGGTTGACAGAGTAGTTTTGATTGATTCTTTCGGTTCGTTGATTGTGTACGTGGGTAGGATTCAACTGCAGAGACGTAGTTTACGTGCTCATTTGATGTCTCTAGTCTCTTGACCATAATACCGTTGGATGAGACTATACGCATATGTACCGACGCGCTCTATGATGGTCGCCTGGCTGCTCCATGATTTTCTAAAGAGATTCTTATTGAACTCATTTTAATGTGTACTAAATTCGTGAAGTTGCGTTTTTGTTATATAATATACTGTCAAGTCGATGGGGTTTCAATGGGGAGTCGGTTGGCCCCAACTTTAGCGGATATTTTCGTCGGGTACCATGAATCCGTTATTTTAATTCTACAACTAAACCCACTACATATTACAGATATGATGACGACACTTTTGCTATTTTTCCATCACAAAGTGAAGCGTCGATATTTTTTAATAGGTTGAATTGCTTACTTGGGGTTCTTTACTTTTCTATGGAAAGTGAGAAGGATAATTCGCTTCCTTTCTTGGATGTTCTTGTCGAACGTTCAAGGGTGGGGGTTTTCTCACTACAATTCATAGGAAGCCGACATTTACTGCCCTATATGTGAACTGGTTGTCTTTTATACCAAAATCAAGTAAGGTCGGCCTAATTAATACATAGAGCCCTAATGATTTGTTCGCCTAACAGATTAGACGCAGAACTCGATAAGACCAGGGAAATATTCATCAATAATGGGTATCCTGTAGACCTTATTGATGACTGTATTGTCAAAAAGGTTGCGGATTTTAAATCGCCTCAAAAGTTTGGACCCTTGAAATGCCCGGTTTATTAAAAAATACCGTGGATTAGGGAAAAGAGTAATAGACTTTCCAAATAGATTCGCAGAAGTATTTACGCCTGCTTAAATTCTGTGTCCTTGCGTTTGGTATATACTACGAGACCTGCTTTTCCGTCTTTTCGCAAGGATAGTTTGCCTTACATCCAAAATAGCAATATTGTAAATCATTTTAAATGCCAGTGCGGTGCTGGTTATGTTGGTCGAACATCATTGCACCTTTTGACTCGAATAAACCAACATGTTCAATCAAAGACATGACAATGGAAGATGGGGTCTGGTCGTCTCCCTCCTTCTGCAGCCTTGAACTCTGCTATTGACCAGCGGTTGGTTGACAACCCGTTATGTGCCGATAGATAAAAATAGATTGGTTCGAGGTGCTACATAGAGCGGACTCCAAAAACAATTTAAAGAATTCGGAGTCTGTCTCTATTGTGGTGCGTCAACCTTCTTTGTGCCGACAAAAAGAAACACCAAACGCATTGTTTCTCTTTGGGGAACTTTGTATCTTTTCTCCTGCTTTTTTTTTCCTCCCTCGTTGTGCCAATATTTTAATCGTTTTTTTTTTGCACATTTAATAAGTTCCCCATTAGAACTCTTCATTTTTCGACACAATATCATTTTTTACGCTATCGATTTACCCTGATGAGATGATAGCCGAAAGAGCTATCGAGAAACTTCTCCATATATATATATATATATATATATATATATATATATATATACATATATATATATATATGTATATATATATGTCTATATATATGCGTGTGTGTGTGTGTGTGATGCGGTGTATGTGTAGTTCTCAGCATATTTGCTGAATGTCCCTATATAAAAATGTTAAATGTATATATATATATATATATATATATATATATATATATATGTTTTATCTATCTAGTTTTGAGCTTATTATTCTAAGAAATTCTTCAACTACTTTATGTTTCATTTAGACACACCATAAAATGCCGGAGAAACACCAGCCGTGTTATCAATAATCCAGATGGAAGATCAAACACTTCTATCTATTTTAATTCCTATATTTTAAGCTATAAAGTGGGAAATGTCAATTCTATAATTATTTTAACGCTCCTTATTTTCAAATCTTTCTCATCTAAGTCAGATATAAAATTAATTATTTAATCGATTATTGTCCTTGGGCATTTTATTGGCAGTGTTTTTAGAGAAATGTAATTTTTCATAAAACGAACCAATCCCGCAGATGAAAATTTCATTAAACATCAAATGCTTAGGAAAATATTTACTAACAATCAGGCAATTGCCGCCTTAGGACAAGAATATGTGTCGTAAAGCTAATAAAACATTAAAATCATTGATGTATGAATTGAGAAATCCAAACAAAAAATGGGACATTCATTTTTTTTATTGAATATAAAGGGAAAAACAAAGCACTTTGAAAATTCATATGATCAACATTTAGATGTAAATCACGATTGGGTTTGAATGATTTATAGGAAAATGGCGGTACTTATAATATAACATGTGAACTTATTAGATTAATTGTAGATACATCAAACGATTTTTCGGACACATTTTCGTTAGACTTTTTCTATGCGTGCATTTTTACTATGAAAGTACAAACAGAAAACGATCCCATAAAACAAATTCTACAAAACGATTCTGAGATATCATACAGATACTGAAGCAACGGAAAGCATGATGTATTAAATGGATTTCTATTTAAGCATGTAGCTATAAATAGTATATTGTACCTTAGTCTTTATTTTACAGCTATTGCATTTATATATACATACATATTACATACATCCACCCATATATATATGTGTGTGTGTGTGTGTGTGTGAACGTTGCTGTGTGTTTGTGTGTCTGCGTGTGTGTGTGGGTGTGCATATTTCCCTACGCAATAAATTGGCCAACATTTAGTCTACAGACTCGAAATTCGATATACAGTGTACGTGAGATTTTTGATCGGTTCTCCACTATAAATGTGGCTGTTAAGTGGTCAAAATTGAACGATTTTACTTTTGAGAACTCTACCAAAATCCTCGGACAATTTAAGGTGTAAACATTGTAAATTTTATGTATAGCTTACGTGAATATAGATCTAAATTTATTACTTTATTTGAGCAAAATACAATAAATGTTCAGGGGCCATAATAGGGGGCAAATTAAAAAAAAAAAACATTGACCTCTTTTTTTTTCCTCAAACATACACCTCCAAACACCCGGGCAACACCGCCCTGAAATTCTATTATATATATATGAAAGTGAAGGTTTCTGTGTATATGTGTGTCCGTGTTCTTGTATGTGTGTGTACATTTCTCTACGCAATAATGTAAAGTCTACAGACTCGAAATTTGATATTCAGGGGACTGAGATTTGGGGAAATGGATGTGATTTGTTTTCGCCCAGAGGTTTGGCTGTTAAGGGGTCAAATTCCAACGATTTCACCTTTCAGAACTCTGCCAAACTCCTCCAACAATTTTGTGTCGAAACTCTTGAAATTTCAGATATAGGTTCCGTGGACGTGGATCTAACTTATAACTTGATTTGAGCCCAAAACAATACATGTTAACGGGGCATAATATGGTACAAAGTTTACAAAATTGACCATTTTTTTTGCTCAACATACACCTCCAAACACCCAGGCAACGCCTGGCTTAAATGCTAGTATATATATATATATATATATATATATATATATATATATATATATATATATATATATATATATATAATGAAGATTGCTAATGTTGTTAAAAGATAAAAAAAACACTTCTTATGAGAGAATTAATAGAAGCGTATAGCCTCTTTATGAATAATATAATATAAAGTAGATATATATCTATCTATATATGTATATCTATAAAAGTGAACATGTCTGTGTACATTTTCCTACAGAATAACTCTGGCATTTTTTATCTTACAGACTCGAACTTTGATATACAGATTACTGAAATTTGGGAAAATTGGTGATCAGTTTTGGACCAATAATTTTGCTGTTAACGATTTGACGTTCGAGAACTCTACCAAACTCCGCCGACAATTTTGGTTTTAAACACTTGGAATTTTGGATATAGGTTTGCTTCACAAAAAAAATTAGTGAATTTTAGCCCGACTCAATAAATATTTACGGATCGACATAGGGGCAATTTAAAAAAAAATATTACCCCCCTTTTTTTTTTGCTCAACATACACCTCGAAACACCCGGGCAACACCAGCCTGAAATGCTAGTATCTATAAAAGTTGACGTGTCTTTGTGTGTATTTCCCTTATCTTTTTAACGTTTGTTAGTAAGGGGCTCCTACCTGCTGCTTACACTTGATCCTATTACAATTTAAAATTATAACCGAGGGTTATTTTTAAGAATATATACTGTCCATCCATGGCTGATATCTGTATGTTATTGCAGCTTGGTTTTCCAGGGATTGCTTCTGGGTATTTCCGAAGGTTCTTTTGTATTAGGCCAGTTGCTCTCGTCACAACAAGTATAATTTGTATTTCTATCAGAGAGAATGTCGTTTTGAAATCATGTTTTAGGGCCTGATATTTGTGTAATATTTTCCCGTTCTGCTCCATTAAGGTCAAAGTCGTTTGGAGCTGTGACGTCGATAACGAGTACAGTTTTTTTGTGCTTGTTTCATATTACTATATCTTGCTTGATGATCTTGTCTTTTATGTATCTTCCCGCCTGTATGTCTTTGTCGTAGAACAGTGTCACTTTTCCGTTTGATATTATCGGTGGTGTTTCGTGTTCCCAGATGTTCGACGGCCTATCTATTGCATATCTCCAAAGATCTATCATTGTAAGTATCTAAATCCTTTGTTGTGCCGGGCAGTGTAATGCGCATCGCCTAGAAACACCTTTGATCCAGATATTAGATGGCTTTGGCCTTCAACAACCAAGTAACAGAATCTGGATTTTTCGATTTTTAGTAAACCAACCATTTACTTAAAACATTCGTGAGTAAGCCTTTGTGTTTTGCAACTATAATTAACCGTTCTTCATCAAATGCAAATGTTTCACATTTAAGCCATTGTAGTGAAGCCTCCTTGTCAATGTAGTTCTGGTTCAGTTCTTCCATGGATCTGCCTGCTCTTTTTGTTGTTGTTTCCATCCTTCTAGTCTTGTCTTCGGAATCCTTTTTGTGTGCTCTTCTCTATTCTTTAGAGTTTAGGCGATAAGGGTCGCTGGGTTGTCATATTCTTCTTTTGTGTTATCAAATGTGTTACCACTGACATTTTCACCAAGCTTTGTAGTGGATGTCTGCTGAGTCAGACATTTGGTGTGATGTTCATTCACCATTTTTTATTTTTCGGTCAGAAGAATATATGATATATTGGCATATGCTTACAATTGAAGCTCGGTATGCGTTGTTAATTTCAGTGAGGCATAAACAACCTTCTCTCAGGGGTAAGTACAGCCTGACCATGCACTGGTGTTTGTAAATGAATTTATGAAGGACCAGCATTTTCCGAGTTTTTACGTCAAGATTATTAATATGGCCAATTGATTATGCCAAATCCATAAGGGACAACGGGTATTACCAATTGATTATGCCAAATCCATAAGAGACAACGGGTATTACCAATTGATTATGCCAAATCCATAAGGGACAACGGGTATTACCAATTGATTATGCCAGATCCATAAGGGACAACGGGTATTACCAATTGATTATGCCAAATCCATAAGAGACAACGGGTATTACCAATTGATTATGCCAAATCCATAAGAGACAACGGGTATTACCAATTGACTGATGGCAGTAATTTTGTTTTTCGCTGATAGTTCTGATGAGAGGATTTTTAACGTCGCTTCAAGTATTAACCCTGAACTTTTTATCCCATCTTTCCACGTGCAAGTGTATCATCTCCTTTTTTCCCAGGTATTTATAAACCGCACTTTCTTCAAGGCTTTCAATAGAGCCATTGTCAAGAATAAGATGTTCTGATGCTGTCTTCCTTCCTTTTTTATGGTGAACTTAGCGCATTTGTTGAATCCAAACTCCATGTACATGTTCTGTATAATTTCTAACAATGTATATTAGATGAGCAAACAGTTGCTCAGATTCCGAATAGGGTTTCAAGTCGTCTATAAAAAAGTAGAAGCTTTCCTATTTTACTCCTGTCTGCCCATTCTGAGATTGTATCCAACATTGGATGGCTTAAGTAGCTTACTTAGTGGATCCATTGTGAGGCAGAAAAGGAGCGGTGAGAGGTTGCCTCCCTGGAATACTCTTCCGTTCATCTTTATGTTTGGGGTCTGTATCCTTCCTTCCGTGGGCTGTAGCGTAATTGATGTGCGCAATCTGGTCATTGGTTTTTGGAGGAATGATTTAATATCAGTGTGCACATTGTACAGCTCCAAACATCGAAGTATCCAGGAATGAGGTATGCTGTCAAAAGCCCTTTTGTAATCAATGCAGGCCATTGCGTGAGCTCTTTGTCTTCGTCTGCAATCTTCTTCTATTGTTCTGTTTACAAGGAGTTGGTCTCTTCTGCTAAGCTTTTTCCTCGTACACCCCCTCTGCTTACTTTTGCGGTAATCACCAGCAATCAGGTGATCGTATGTTGCATCAAATATTATACCTATTAGGAGCTGGTAGGTTTTGTGAGGCAGCAGGTTGGTCGATATTTGCTAGCCATGTGGATGCCCTCATTTTTAGGAATAAGTGAGGTACGGCCTACAGTTAGCCACCCAGTCGGCGATTTTATTGAATGTCTTAGCATAGTGATGATGAAGTACGTTCATTTTTCTAAGCCAGAACTTTGGCATTTGTTCTATTTCTGGTGTCTTGAAATTACTGTATTGAGCTTCCTTCCTGCAGACAGCTTCCTTGGTAATTTTTAGAGCTGGCATATTTTCTTTTACCTTGTTCTCCTGGTTGATGGTATTTATCCCATTGTTTTTATGTACTTTAGTGTGCTCAAAGAGTGCCCTCCAGAAGTTTTCAACTTTTTCTTGTGTTGGTGGGAGCCCACCTTTATTTATTCTTTAACGCGGCTCCTATAAACCATTCTTGGGTTTGTTGCAAAAAGTTTATTTATCCTTTTTGCTCCAGAATCTTTGGTTTTATTTTTTCTTTGTGAGGCTAAGGCTTTTATTTCAGCCGGATTTTCTGCTGTCTTAGCTCTTAGCTGCACTGGGTCTTGGAGAGAATTGGAAGTTTTCAGCTTATTCACCTTCTTATTACGTTTTTTGCCTGGGATTTCACAGGACAGAAATGCAGATATCTGGGACGTTTCCTTACGGATTTTTTTCTATTTCTGCTGAATTTTTCGTTTCTCGGCTGGATTATATGAGTTAGCCTTCATATTTCCTCTTTTACTCACTTGGTGGTTTTAAATGAATAAGCCATGCTGCCCCATATGATGTATAATGTATTTCACTCAATGGTACATTAGTTAGAGTTATTCTTTCGAGGTTGACTTTTGAAGCACGCAGCTTGAAGGTTTCATTCATGTAAGCAACCTGTGCCGATCATCAGCAACCATACCTTTTCCATGTATATCCTGTTTGCCACCTCTTCCTCTAGATCCGATTGGTTCGTTCCCAATGTCACGTGTTCAAATTGGAGATACTGTTGGCAAGTCTGCCAATGTTTAAATTGTGTTAGGTCTGTTGGGAGTGATCCCTTTGGAGATGTTGCATTATTTTTTTATGAAAGATAGTCTAAGATTTGAGTTGTTGGCATTGTCTCAGGGAACTTTGTCAGGTGAGAATATGGTGTAGTGTCTTCTTGTTTCGTTTGGCCGGTCTTAGGTATATGGAGTGGATTGCTAATTGGGCAAATGTTGTTTTCAGCCATTTTATGGACATTTTTAGCTGGGATATTTGCTTATCAGAAAATATAAGAACATACAATCTTCCTCAGAAAATTGTATTTCTGCCATGTTAACTTTTCCTTCTCAATCTCCTTTTGTTTGATCTTAAAAAAATATTTTGGCATTGCTTACAAATTTCTGTGTCTTTATATTTTTGCATATTCCATTGACCAAATCAATGTGAATTTGTCCTCCCTCTTCTACTGAGTTGTGGAAATTAAGCAGTGTTAGATTTCGTGAAATCAACCGCTGCTTCACTAAAATATTTCTTCTCGGTTGACTCTCTAGCATCTTTTGGGAGATGTACCTTAGATACAATTGAACGCTAGTTCTTAGTTGTGGTTATTAATGATTTTTTTTCTTTTGGTAATAGCGAAGTTTTTATTTGAGCCTCGAATAGTGGGTTATTTTTCTCCCACATATCTTATACCCTAAATATGCGAAACAGTGAAGAATAATGTTTCCCCTCAAGAGACAACGTTAGTTGGTTATAGTGTATTTTCCTAGTGGCCCTAGTTTTGTTTTTCCGGATTCCAGGAATAGTATTTCACTGGTATGTTTGGGTATCCAGCTTAGTGTAGTCACTTGTGGAGATATTACAAGAAGATGCACCGTTATTTTCCTCATATGACCCAGTGTCTAGCCATGCTGAGGGATTCTTTTTATCCTGGGCGACATCCAGCCAGATTGTTGATTTCGATTTATTTTTCATTTTCATTTAAATTCCTATCTGTGTAGCTGTGTGTGTGCCTGTGTACATTTCCCTACGCAATAACTGTCAATTGTAAGTCTGCAGACCCGATACTTAATATACAGAGTACTGAGATTTGGGATAAACTTTGAAATCTGTTCTCAGCAAGAACTTTCGATGTTAAAGGGTCAAAGTTTAACGGATTGACATTTAAGAACTCTACCAAACTCCTCCGACAAATTTGGGTATAAGCAATTGAAATTTCAGATATACGTTTCGTGGGCATATATCTAACTTAATAAATTTATTTGTGTCTCAAACAATGAATAATAAGGGGTCATTGTAGGGATCAACATTTTTGAAAAAAATACCTTTTTTTTTGGCTCAACATACACCTCCAAACACCCGGACAACGTCGGTCTGAAATGCTAGTCTACCTTTACGCCTCTTAATTCGTTTTTCTTGTTTATGTATTTATATCCATATTAAATCCCCTATTTTCTATTTATTTAAAAAGAAAATACAAGTTTCTTTTATATTGGTTGTGGAAATGCATTCACTAGCAAAAAATATAGTTAATTTGCATATTCTTTTAGATATTTATTTTAATTAATTCTCTATAAGTTTTTTTTCTATTTCCTTATAGGATAATCATCTTTAGTTAACTATTAAATGAAGTTAGATCCATGCAGATATTCTACATGAGTTATGTTTGCATATTATTTGCGTAAAACTTTTACAGTAAACAGAAAATGTTTTCCATACATATTTATGTATCTATCAATCTATACCCCTATACATTCGTGTTTCTGTTTGTATTGATATTCATATAAACAATCCTCTTTTCTATTTATTTAAAAAGAAAATACACTTAACTTATATATTGGTTGTGGAATTGCATTCACTAGAAAACGATCTAGCTAATTTGCATATTCTTTTAAAGATAAATTTTAGTTAATTCCCTATTAGTATTTTCGGTTCTTTCGTGGGATGATCATTTTAGTGAACTATTACGTGCAATTATATTCATGTAAATATTCTACATGATTAATGCTTTCATAATATTTGCATAAGATTTATATAGTATACACAAATGTTTCCGTATATATTTATGTATATTTTTGTTTAAACAATTTTGTCTACCAAACTCGTCTTAGTGTTTTTGGTCTACGGACATGGGACTTCATATATAAGGTATT
This sequence comes from Euprymna scolopes, assembly GCF_053919585.1. Classification (NCBI taxonomy): domain Eukaryota; kingdom Metazoa; phylum Mollusca; class Cephalopoda; order Sepiida; family Sepiolidae; genus Euprymna; species Euprymna scolopes. The sequence goes on from NC_136485.1 coordinate 41,041,925, forward strand.
TGAATCCATTCAAACCTTTATATTTGGGTTCAAGCCCGGAAAAATCGATGCAAAAAAATGAGATTTGTCCGGTGAAAGTAAAACGCGTGCATAACGAATTAATAACGTAGTAGATATTTGTTTATGTTTTAATTTTTAGACTTGCAGTATAAACGTTATCATAGACATGTCACTGACGACTGAGGCAAAATAAACCGCATGAGTCTGTTTTTATACTTTTTATATCATTACCACACATTGCATCCAATATATCTCTCTATCTTTATATATATATATATATATATATATATATATATATATATATATATATACATATATATATATATATATATATAAACGTGAACGTGTCTGTGTGTGTGTGTCTGTGTACATTTCCCTACGCAATAAGTCTGTCAATTTAAAATCTACAGACTCGAAATTTGATATACACGGTACTGAATGTTGGGAAAATCTTTGAGTACATTTTCGGCCAGGAATTTAGCAGGGAAGGGGTCAATGTTCAACGATTTTACCTTTTAGAAGTCTACCAAACTCCTCCGCCAAATTTGCGTATAAACACTTTCAATTTACGATATAGGTTCCTGGCGCATTGATACACATTAATAAATGGAGTTGACTCTAAAATATAACTACTAAGGTGTCATAATAGGGGTCAAAATACAACGTCTGCGGTTTTTACCAAATTACTTAGACCATTTCTGGTCAAAACATTTGAAATTTTACATAAAGGGTCGTTAGAGATAGCGCAAGCTTTTTAATCGGTTTTAGTCGAATTTTTTTGTCACCAATATATAAATGTATGGATGTATGTTATTATGTCTGCCTAAAACGTTCGATAGATTCGACGAATATTTACAAGAAGTATCGTGTTGAGTTCGACCTTTCAAACGAATTATATCGAACAATTGGCTAAAAACATTAATATCTTCACCTTAAAACGGACACTTTTCTACAGGGGGGGGATTTTTCGCCGATATTTTTTAAAGCCCTCCTCTTTTGTCGGTTGTCAACAATTAATTAAAACCTACGTCACTTCCCGTTTGGCGGTGGGCGTAACAGCAAATACGTCAGGTTTTTCCCGTTCTTTTCCTCCTTCGCCCTACGGGTTCGAGCCTTCCTTTCTACTACCACATTTTTTTGCTCAACATACACCTCCAACCACTCAAGACACGTCGGACTATAAACTAGCATTTCAGTCGGGCGTTGCCCGCGTGTTTGGAGGTGTATGTTGAGACAAAAAATTAGAAGGTATATATGTATATATATATATATATATATATATATATATATATATATATATATATATAGTGCGAGCCGTTTATTCGTATATCATTCTTTTTTGCATGAATTCAAATACATTATATATGAAATTTCATGTCTGTAGACTAAAAACTCTCGGAGGCGTTTTGTAGACAACGGCTAGGCACTCCTCTACTCAAGGATATCCGTCTACATTTGTTTGTTTTTCAATTCTTTACTTTCATGATACCGATCTTTCTCCGCATTTTTGGCTTAAAAAAAATCTGTATATTTCTTTAGCAGCAATGCTTCAAGCAAGGCCTGTCTTCTCTTATATATATATATATATATTTATATGCATATGCATATATATATTTATATACATATACAAATATATATTATATATATATATATATATATATGTATAATATATATATATATATATATATATATATAACTTGTAAGTTGTCTAAGTTTATTCATATAGGTTTTTAAAATGGATTGCCTCGTCAGGTTATCTTAGTCAAAAAAATAAAAAAAAATAACATGAATCGAAAATTATTCAGAAGCCACCAACATTTAATTTCATCTACATTATATTTTATCTACCTCCGTCGCTGGTCAATTGCGAATTTTACGGGGCATATAATTATTTCGCTCACTCCTTATATTCACGTTCTCAGAGATAATGGACACTATCTTTTAGTTTAATTGTTTTTATTTCTTCTGTCTCAACTAAAAACCCGTTACTAAGAGTTATTTTTCTATAACCTATTTTCAAAAATTAATAGATTTCCTCACTTTAGATTATGGAATTTAGTATAAGATAATAATGCATAGAATAATAATGCATTTTTAATGCCATATTCACTCTGTTTCGGATGATTCTGCTTTAAACTCTGCATTTTTTTTAAATTCTCACCAAACAGTCCACAATTACATTTTATATTCCGCTTTTTCACAATGACAAACCTTTGCCCACTTCAGTGTAATCTGCTTTAATTTAATTATCATTTCTTTTGTTTAAGTTCATGCATACATTAATATTTTACTGACAAAAACACGTTCGAATACATCCTAGCTGTCGCCTAATGCCGTGACACACATATAAAAAAATCTCACAATGAAGCTAGAAAATACACAACGTTGCACTCTTAATTAACAAAGTTTCTAATGATGCCAACTCATCAAAAATGTCTACCATTCTTTTATCATCAGCAGTAATTTTTTAAATTGATTAGTTTATGTCTTTAGACGTGGGTGATTTCAATCTGAGGCCCAATAAAACACAACAGTGACGGTTACATTGATATTAAAATCGCGGCACATGCCTAGTAAATCCTCTGCGTTTGATTATGCATCGTATGTTTCACCCACACACTCCACAATTGACACCATTTTGTGTTATACGCTCTAGGTTCATATGCGACCCGTGAGAGACAGTTATAGTCGACGACATATCGACCCGTTTTCGTTGTGTTTCCAGCATGTGCCTATCGTTTAGATAGCGTTGGTTATCGTTTATTCCCCGAGGTGATGGTCGCGTTCCCGAAGACCTTCCTAAACCAAGTAACCCGCCCGGGGAGCGAGAGTATCACATTGTTGCCGTAAATACAGGAATGGTTGTCGCATTGAAACAAACACGCTCCTGCGGAAAATCCATGAACACAAGATATAAAAAGTCAACCACTAGACAATTAAAAATTCACGGACAGAAAAACCAAAGAAAAGAAACACGAGATTAATCAAAGTCCACGTAAACACAGCGAAAAACTCAACTCAAAAACAGACCCTTCAACTCAGCATCTACAGAGAAAAATAAAAGCCACCAGAACTAAGGTAGGTGACTATTTTCTCTGCTCTTTTTAATTATTCTGCAAATTTTTGGTTTTAATAATTTTTAATCATTTTTTTGTGGATAAAGCTTTTGTTTAAACGTCAGCTATTTAAAAATATACATTTAGACAAAGTGGCTAACACTAACCAAACCCAATTTAACAGTCCTCACAGGTTGAGCCAAGATCCCAATCTTTACTGGAAAACGATCCGACTTTGGGCCATTGCTAGCAGCTCTGAAAAAAAACAGCGGATCTAACAGATTACAGACTCAGAGGTAGTAAAACTAGCATACGATTTTACGAATTGTCTAGTATCGGAAATGATTGGAGAATTTCTCGATGATTATCCGATCTTCACCAGTAAGGATCTGCTCGATCTAATAGCAGTACGGCGAGTTTATAAATGCTGCCGACGCTGCTTGGCCTTTTATAAGAATAAAGCAAAATCGAGGTGAGGTACACGCCGATTAAGCAAGCCTGATAAATAAATTTGCTTAATTAATCAATAGGGGTGCAGAGATGAGAGGCTGTCCATCTGTGCAAGTACACTTAGTTGAATTCTTCATAGATGCGTTAAGTAACCCCTTTATCGAGGAGGATGTGGTCAGATCGAATCCGACAATATTATCGGAGGCCTTGCCTGCTGCTAGAAAAGAGAAACGATATATGAGCGACTCCGAAATGGCCACAGGTATCAGGGACCAAGGGGAGCAACCAGATTTAGTGTACCCAAAACCGAACCTTTCAGCAGTTGTAACGCTATAAGATGTAAGGTTTGCGGATGTGCTTCGGTAAGACTGCAGCGAGGGCGTTCCAGCTATAATAGGCTAGGACGAAACAGGCAATGCGCACCTGAAGAAAGATTAAATATCTTCACTTCAGGAAAAATCAAGGCCAAGTCACACTCCAAAACTACTCACCACTGCCCGCCACAGAGGTCAAATACACAGACATGCAACCATGACAAAACCTCAAAGAAAGGAGTGATCCTGGGAATAATAAACACCAGAGGTCATGGATGTCTAGAACGTGGTGAGAGCAGACATAAACGGGCCCACCAAAGAAATAAATCCGTCAAGAAAACTCGGGAATATAGGGAGACCCGTCGAAATAAAACCCCTACCCAGAGCTCCGGAATGGAGTGTACAGTTAAAGTAAGAGGTAGACAGGGTCACTGATCGACACTGGATCGGAAGTCTCGCTTCTAAAACCATCAGTTTTTGAGGAGTTAAACACGCATAAAGGAGACTTAAGGGATTCTAACCTAACAGTTACTCTCGCTAACGGACAAAGGATGCCAATGAAAATAATGCCCCATTTGCCTACTATAATATAGAAGGCGCAAACTTCGTGTAGATTTTATATCACTCCAGATTTAGATCGGGAATTGATATTAGGGGCAGACTGGTTGCAAATGAACCACGCCCAAATAACTTTTCACCCTAACCACCTAACGGTTGAAGCGGTGAACATCCCACTTGGTAATAATACCAGTGATAGATCACGTTACCGCCATGCACTGCATCAACGAGTACTGTTAGATTAGTTTCGAGCAAACCAAAAAAGAATCCACCACGTCAACATCGATCTCAACTCCGAAAAAGGAAACCTATAACAGAGGCAATTAAAGAATGTCCCCAGCTATCCAAACCTAAGGTACCTGTAAACAAAAAAATGCCGGCTTTACACAGGACTTCTTCTTTCGTAAAAAGAAGGGTCTTACAGTGATTAATACCTTCACACAAAAATCCAAGAACTCCCAATCGCGTAGCAAATATTTCGATAACCCACAACTTACAGAATTCCCGACTTTACTCCTATCCATCATTATTGCGTTCCCAAGACGTTCCTCAACCAAGTAACTATCCCGGGAAGCGATAGTTCCACAGGAAGACTTGACTTACATTTAAGTGGTGCGGTTTTCATCATGGCTTGAGACAGTTGTCTGTCTAGCCGCACTGATTAGCGATGATACAGCGGAACACTATTGTATGTGGATGAATATATATATATATATATATATATATATATATATATATATATATATATATATATATATATATATACTACCTCTACCCGGGATTGCGTCGCTATTGTTCATTTTATTATTATGAGACACACACAAAATAATACAAAATATGTTTCTTATGTTTAGGATCTCAATAAAGGTGGGAATATGATATTTTAAGATTCCTATTTTAGGTATTTCAGTTATTCCCCATGTGCTTAAGTCACATAACACATACTAATGCAAACAAAGACGAAAACATTTTTGTTGAACTCTTGAAAACTTTTCTCATTACGACACGAGAATTAGATGATTGCTGATTGTTGAAATTAACATAAAAATGAAAGTTGTTGTATTTTTTAAATATCAACTTTTCGGTTCGACGATTTTTTATCGGCCAACTAGTACAATGAACACTCGTATGTATTTTTTGGTACTCAGTCAAAATCCAATCCTGATCATTGGCATTTTACATAAGCCATGGTTCGGTATCCACTAGTAGTCATTGTGTTACCCTAGCAAAGTAACAAAAGCAGAATAATTTTATAGCAAACACACGAACGAGTAAAAATAGAACTACAATGATTATAAAAATACAAACACCTTATATACATTTAGTGAATACATAACTTTAATGTGCATATGTATAGTTATTTTCCTCAATAAGTATTGCAATTTGATAATTTACTTTTTCTTCAACAATAGTCTACAGTTTTTTTTTCAAGAAATATGATTTTTTTTACCGGAAATGTTTACGTGATTTTTTTTAAAATAGCTTACTTTTTTTTTATATTACGTAGGAAATTAGTTTTTGTACACTAAGTTTTTAAGGAAAAGGCGAATGCTTTTTATAAAACTATAAATTATTAGGTTAAAGTACATTTTTTTATTTTTTTTTAATCTTATGAAAAAAACAGAAAAATACTTTCTATCATCTATATAAATGAATAAAAAATACATTTTTGTATGCAAAATCAACAAAAATGCCGATAGTGTTTTCCAACATTGAAACAGCTCTCGGTGATATCCAGTGATTGATTGTTGAGCCCTAACCCTTATTGACAGAAAATCCTGAGGATTCGTTTCAAATGCCGCTAGAGTACAATTTTTTTGCAATATAATTTAATATGAATTGAAATCAGATTATTACAGATTCTAACCTAAAAATGTAACCCAAACTCCAAAAATGCAGTATTTAAAGATTTTAAAATGGTGCCCATTTTTTTAGCAGCATCAAAGATGTTCTTTTTTCTCATTACAGTCAGCATATAATTATTGATTTCCATTATTATATTATATTTGGTCGCTTAGTTTCTAATATAACGTACGTCTATATAGAAAACTAAGGTGAGTTCACCATGAAATTTGTTATGACTTAGGTAATGATGTTATTTTTTAGTAAAAAGAATATTAATGTCTGGATATTAATTTTCAAACGCATTTCACTGTAATTAATTTAGGTGACTGAAATAGGAATCTCATCAATCACTAAAAATGTACATCACATTTTATTAAAAATCTTTAATTTTTGAATAATAAAAACTGATAAAGGACCCTATCCAAGAGGCATTTGCCAGGTATACATCAAACTATCGGTAACGGAAGCTAAATGTGACCTCTGATATCGTCCGAGTCAATATTCTGATGGATAGATGACCAGATGTAATGTTTTCAATGTATTAACCCTCGTTGGTTTCACTGAAAGTGTTCCAATCCGCAGTCTTGTGCCAGTCATTTTCTCTCACCTCAGGACCGATATGCCGTCCCCTCGCTGTTCGGTCGTGGTCTATTGAAAATAAATCGTAACTCACAATTAGCTCTCCGGCTACTAGACAATTCAATTCAGAAGGAAAGAAAAACAAACTCGGTTTCTGTCAACTCTGCTGATTAAATTCAAGAAGTATATATGTATATATGTGCAATTCTTCGTACAGTACAATATACATAATTCCCTAAAAGTCATGAATTCTCTATGTCTGCAAGTAAACATTATAACGTCTATCTTTATTTAGAAGTGCGATCTTAGCGAAACTAGGCGTCATGGGGAGAAAGGTGATACTTGGCAAACCTTTTAAAACTCGCTTATCACATGTCTCAGAACAACTCTGGCTCTCTCTCTCTCTCTCTCTCTCTCTCTCTCTCTCTCTCTCTCTCTAAAGTCAACTCAACTGCCTTTCTTTGGCTTTCAACCCGATTATATATGCCGGGTAGTAGTTCAGGGTGCTGGTCACTCAACCTAATATGCCGCGACAGATAGAATTCGGCATGTTCTGGTTGGTTCTCTCCAAATGACCACACGAATTACCCCAGTGTTTTTGCGAGCATCGCTTAGATCTCCGTGGTATATATATATATATATATATATATATATATATATATATATATATATATATATATATATATATATATATATATATATATATATATATATATATGATCTCTGAAGAGAAGAAAATATTTCTTCGAAACTCCGCGGATTAAGGGCTATCCACTTATCTAGTGCTTCCTTTCAGATTAAATATGTTTTTAACTCATTTTAAAGTATGTTAACCATGTGTTAGATACTGTTTGCTCGTATATATATATATATATATATATATATATATATATATATATATATATATATATATATATATACATAAAACTTGAACAGAAGCTACAAATGGATTTATATTTTACCATTACGCCATATTGAATTTTATCAAACTAGTCATTAAACCGAACTATTCGTACTAAAAATATGCAATAATTTATGTATCTTCTACCAGAATTTTCTATGTAATAACTACTAGATTTACAATTCTAATTTGATATACATATTTATGAAAATCGTATCAATAAATTATAAAATATTATACATGTTTTTATGTACGGAATTAAACTTAATTAAAAAAAAAAACGTTTGATCATTTCGGTTAACATAACTAATCAATTGATTTGAATGGAAAACCATACACAATTCAATTCTCTTTTGTAATTTAAGCAAGCTTATTAATCATTACAATTATTTTTGCAATCATACAATTCAAAATCTTTACTTAACGGGTCAATCTTTTTATCGTAATTGTAACTAGTAAACTTTACTTAATCAAAGTGAGATTGAGTTACCTCCCTTGGAATATGAATTTTATTCATTTATTTTATTTAAAATTCATATTATAAACACTCACGATGCATAAACATCCATATTTAACTAATAAGTAATTTTAATATCGTTTTACTGTCTTTCACCTAATATTATATTAAAAATATAAATCGATTGATTAAGACATTTATCTGCCAAATATAAAATGTTTGTATTGAAAATAATTACAATCGATAGTCATATGCTATACATTTATACTTCCTACCTGCTAATGTTGAATTGTAAATTAATTGGTCACTTATATTTACTTTAATTTTTTTATTTATTTTCTTATATATTATCAATATCACCACTATTATTATTTATATTGAAAGTAGTATTTTTATTCTCACATTTCACAAATTTTACTCATTCTACATATAACAATCTAGTATTAATAAGCATTTTTCGAACTTGTTACTTATTTAAGTAGAACGTTATTATCATTGTATACACCATTATCCTTTAAAAAGTTAGTTTGAGAGTGTCTTACTTCGATAACCTGCTGGGTAAGTTATACTTAAATAAATGTATGTTTGTGTGAAAACTAATTCTAATTTTAATTCAAGTTAATAATATTTATAAATATTGTTAGACCTAAAATTATAGACCATATCCAATTCATGTTTTCTTATACTTTAAACCGCCGATCCTATATTCTGTCATTATTTTTTTTATTAAATTTATCTATTAATTCCGAAATAAATTCATAGACGTTAGATTAATAGAATATATATATATGTATATATATATTAAAATATAATATTTCTCTTAATATATGTTCAATAGATATAATCATACTATTACTATGACATTTTTTTTACATTCATTCTAACAATTAAACCATTTGGCTCATACATTTAAAATGCCTATCAATCAATTAATAATCATATACATTTAATTTTAAGATTAATATTTTGAGTCTGATTACTATAAATATATTTTTGATATTATGATTATTACCATTTAGTTTTTCTGACATATAAATTACCTCACTAAACAAACTCAACTTTGCATCTATGAACATTATTATCAAACTAAGTAATAATATTAGGGCCGATTTCTATTCACTATATTAATTTTGTATTTAATTTTTTGTCACCTCCTTATTATATAATATAGATGCACGTGGTTTTATCACTCCACATTAAACAAATATAGTATGTAAAATATGTGAACATACTTACCTTCCTTGTTCATATTTAATATTACTTTAGATATATTTTGTCACCCTATATGCTATCATTATCTAAATTCATTAGATTTATATGACAAGGTTACAAGGATTAACCCCATGTGGTTGATTTCCTGTCAAATATTCATTCAAAATGTCGACATTTCTAATATGAACGGTGAGTTGAACTTATGTAAAAAAAAAATTGTCAAATGTTACATAAAATTGCCTTTTTCGTTTAAAACTATTTAATTTGTGTTAATACAATTTTATTTTTAGAAATAAAAATAAATAAAGAATGATTGTTGATTTTTTTTCTGTCTATCACATTAGTTATGTAGGGGTCATTAAGAAAACCATCAAAACTTTCGTACCATTTTTACAGAAACCCTTAAACAGCCTATATCCTGCAAGTTTTACCCTAAAGTTTAAACATCAAGATCTACTTCCTTCATATGAGAAACCGAGCGACGCCTTAAAATCCGGTAGCTGCGTCTAAAATAAGTAATAACCTGCTTAAAATATTGAAAAAAAGGCGGGCGTAAGCGAGATTGCCCATCTTCTAAATTCCACAAGATTCATTTGTTCATATAACTCTGTAATAGAAGGAAATAAAAATTTAAAAAAGAGTAAATTATAATATTTAGAGGGGGATTAAGGCTGCTGGTCAATTTTGATGACGTCCTAACCATCCAAAAAGCAAGAAACAAACAAAAAAATAAAGAAAAAATCTCTCTAAACTATATGCGGAATAATATTATTGTGTCTCTAATAAGGAGGATAGATTTACTAGGACTTTGTATTAGAAACGGGCAATCTATAAAAATATTTAATTGTTTAGTTTGTTGCATTTTGGTTATATTCATTTGTTTGTAATCGCTTATAATCCAAATTGAAAAATCTTTGGGCTGAAATTAGAAATAATTTTACTCTTGCCGAATTTTACCCGAAAACTTGGGATTCATTATGTTTATTGCTAGACAAACAGTTACCGGATAAAGCCAATTGTGCTTCACATATTGCACGACTTAATCGACAGGTTTTTTTTTACATAATTAATGGGGGTGTTGACAAAAATGGTACATTATCTTGAATTCTTTCTGGACGTTCACCTAAAAATGTACAGTTTACCAGAGAGCATTCATCTTTTCTTGTAAAACCGGCAAACCGAAAAGTTATTACATAAGAACCCCCCTAAAAACATTAAAACTCCTTCGATTTTTCGTCAATAACAAAAATAACCAATGTAATATACATACTTAACATGTCACAATAATTCGAACTTCAATGATTACACGAAAAAATAATTTCAGCGATGGATGTTTTGTCACGTGACATGTGACGAAAACAGAAGGGAAATAGCATGAACTTTTCAGTTCGTCGTAAACTATCTCATTTTATCATTAATTTATCCCTTATCGTTTGTCGTAGGTGTTTGGCTGTTTTCATTAGTGTGATAATTCAGTAGATACAATTGGTTTCACTTGAAAATTAATATTTCGATTTATGAATTAGTAACAATAAAAAAAAAACATTAAATACTTACGAATATTCTAATTAATTATATTCGAAATTAATATATTATATTTTTTTGAAAAAAAAATTACAGCAGTTTATCAAACTAAACCGACAACTATTTTAAATTGTTTTCTTCTTTCTTTTTTATTCTGAATAATCATTGGTCTCGCACTTACTTTGGGGGTTCAGTATTTAAAATAGGTTCCTTTCAACTTTACCCCGGTTTATCTTTGCAAAACCACTATACCTACATACAAAAAAGGCTAATATTTTTCTTTTTTTAGCTCGAGATTTTCCAGTGTATGTTTACATACATGTGTACAGTAAATTACACCCTCATGTTGCCCTTCTTGACAAAGTTCAGAACAACGTTTACATTTGTGTGACAAATTTGGGAACATATATTATATCTGTGTGACAAACATCTACACAACAGTGTCTTCCAGCATAAACATGCATATGGTATGTGTTCTACAGTTTTACTCCTGACCTTAAATTGAATACGTACCTCAGATCTGTTGCCAAGGCCGTTGGAAAAATGATCGGATCCTTCTACCGATCCAGTAGATATCTCACTGCTGATGCAATTCTCTGCCAATATAAGAGTCAGGTACTTCGTCCAAGTATGGAGAACTGTTGCCTCATCTGGGCAGAAGTTTCTATAAATGACATCCTGCATTGATAGAATTCAAAATAGACTTCAGGCTCTCGTGGCAGTGTATTTTTCTCTTCCCTGCAACCTCTATCTCACAGAAGAAATGTTGTGAGTTTGTCTCCGCTTTATCGTTATTTTCATGGAAAGTGTACGACAGAACTTTAATCTATGGTTTCCTCAAGCTTAAAATAAACAAGAAACACTCGTCTACTTGAAAATACTATCAATAATTCCCCCACACTTTATTTGTGCCTAAACCTAAAGGAGATTCCCTAAAAAAAGCTTTTTTTAGAACTGCACCTATGAGCAATTGTCTTCCTTTTGCATGCTTTCCAGCTTTCTATAATATGGTTGTCTCCAAATCCAACGTAAACATGTTTTTGATAATCCGTTCCACTTAAGTAAACAAATTTACCGAACTTCAATTATTATCGATTACTATATTGCCCTTTTGACTACTGTTCACTCTTTTACCCTTATCCTTGAGTGAGCTATCGCAATTGATAAGTGGTGAGGCCTATGTAAAAATAAGACCATCGCCAGGTCTGCACTAAAAGGGGACACATCAACTACGTAGTATCATAACATATTGAGAACATATAATTTGTTTTTTTTTTCATTTTTTTGTTTAAATTAAACAAAATGAGGCAATGCAACGCGCAGCTTGTGAAGCTTGTATATATACATATATATATATATATAAGGATATATATGTATATATATGTACATATATATGTATATATATATATATAAATATATATATACATATATATATATATAAAATATGCATGGAGAATATATTAAGAGAATATATAGAAAATATAATATATATATATATATATATAAAATATATATAGAATATATAAGGACTTTATATAAAATATATATATATATACATATACAATATATTATATATATAGAATATATATAATATTTATATATAGATTATATATAGTATACATATATGTATTTGTATAGTAATAGGATATATATAGAGAGAGGGATAGAGAGTATATATGTAATACATATATAGATTATTTATTAAGACTATATACATCGAAAGAAATATGTGTATATATATACATATATATATATATATATATATATATATATATATATAAAGAGAGAGAATAGATATTGATATAGAATTTTATATATATATATATACACATGTATATATATATAAACATATTTACAGATACAATACATAAATAGAATATATACATATATATATATATATATATATATATATATATATTCATAATATACATTGAATATGTAAATATGTGCATATAGAGGGAGTTATGAGAATATATATATATATAGAGAGAGAGAGAGAGATATATAATATTTATATATATATATATATATATATATATATCTCCATGTATAACGTACATACGTGTATATATATATATATATATATATATATATATATATATAAAGAGGGAGAGAGAGAAAATACGTATAAATACAAGTATATTATATATATATATATATGTAGATATAGGGTATATTTATATTTAGATGTAGAGAGCTATATATATATATATAAATATATATATATATATATTTATATACACTCATTAGCAAAATGTGTCAAACAAATAGTATACCTGTTATATCACTAACGTCTATATTGAACAAAGAACTATTGAACAACGAAACTTTAATGAGACTATTACCACGGAACAAGGCATTTACTTTAACAAATGATCAGGATTTAATCGCATTCCCTTTGATTTCTTTAAGAGATCAATCCATTTAGACATGCTCTCAACCAAAGTGGAACACTGGTAAGAGGAGATGCTATTATATTCGCTGTATATAGCTTCCCACTGTTTGCCATTATTCGAGCAGTTTCTTCCGGCTAATGTGTGAGACATGATGGGCCAAATATTCTCAATTAGTTTCAAATCGGGACTGTACTTGGCTGAAATAGCATATTAATAGAATGATCAGAAAACATTTTTTGTGACTTTAGCAATGTTTACAGGGTCATTATCGTGGTGAAAAATAATGTTCTGAGATATTTCCAGCCTCTGGGTACTTGGTAACATCCCTGTTTCTAATATTCGAATATATACTTTTGTATTGATGTACTTCTCACATCCAATAAGTTCCCCAACCCCTGCTTCAGTAAAAATTCCCCATACTATTAGTTCTTCATTCCCATTTTAAACCGTCGTTGTCATGCAACTTGTGAAAATCGTTCTCCAGTTCATACATTGCATCATTCGGGAGCATCGGGACCATCAATAACAAGACAAAATCTTTATTCATCCAATCAGAAAATAATCCTGAGCTAGTCTGTATTGTTCTTGCCATAATACGAGAAAAATCTTTTTCTATCATTGATATCATTGATATTCTTACATAAAAACGGCTTACTAGCATAAATTATAGAAGACACTCCAATTTCATTCATGTGTCTAGATAGTGTATATCTGAAAGAGAATGTCCAGCCCCTGTTATGAATTATTTGCAAGGTGAACATAACTTCTCTTTCAATCCTTCAAAACAGTTAATTTAAGCCTTTGGTCATCCTAGAAATTGAATGCTCTAAGGCGACCAAATCCAGATTTCCGTTTTACCAAGCCTTCGACTTCGTACTTTTGCCCAATTTGCTTCACTACACAAAGAGAACCTTTAACTTTTTCTTTTCGTAAAATATCAAAATTCTGTAATCCGATTTTTTATATCCTCGCCAAGATGCAGTCCTTCCATATTTACGATTAATTGTTCCACTTATAATTATATGCTATAATAATTGCCTGAACATTTCATAGAAAAATATTAAAAATCCATTTCGTTCTTCGTTCATTCTGGGCACATTTTTCTTGCTCATGAGTGTTTTCTGTATATGTCGGCGAAAAAGACGACACTAAAGTTTTTTTAACAACCATTATTTCCTAAGATATCGGATGTTGTAATCACTTGTATGGGTTTAAAAACATGGTTTCATGTTTTAACGGTCGTATTGTATAAATAACTAGCGGTGGTACCCAGCTTCTCCCGGGTGTTTCGAGGTTGGTGTACTATTAAATCAAAACACAACACGGGTAGGGGGTAAACGAAGTTTTGGTAAGTAGGTAGCATCGAACCGGAAGCCATGAAACGTAAACCCGTCGGCCAGCAAGTATTAGTTACTGAAAGAAGTTTTAATTTATTTTAGTAACAAGATAATTGACAGGTGCCCCCACTTAATGACGTCAGCTGAAAGTCCTGGTAAACAATTTGTGCGAGGGGTACGACGACGTAATCAATAGCTATTCAGCAGTTAACATTTTCTGCGGGACATTTTTGAATGCAGTCAATAACCAAGGGCGTGTGTGTTTACCCAAATTTGGTGAAAACCAGCCCCCCCAAGTTATTACAGATGTGTCTCGTCTCGAAATAAAAACAACCGTATGTTATGGCGATGATAAGCCGACATTGATCAAGCGTTAGATCGCTTTATGGAGACCACTGGCCGTGGTCCAGAGATTCGAATCGAATTTCGCTTTTTTATACCGAAAAAAGAATGCAACACGCGGCGACCCGAAAATGTCGAATATTTAACGTTTCAAAGTCGGACAAATTAAATATACAGGTTAGCGCCGGAGTTAACTCGTAGATATTATCATTTAGACACTATATACACAGTTAAAAAAATTAGCGACGGCCTCGAGAACGCGCCGGAAAAAAAACAGCTCTACAGACATGCACAAAATGCGAACATACATACATACCCACATTTTCGCTTATATATATATATATATATATATATATATATATATATATATATATATATATATATATATATATATATATATATATATATATATACACATACATACACAATGCTATTCTGTTGTGTATAAGACTATAATACTATATCTACCTGGATTACTTTAGGTCCCTGCTTTCCGACATCTACAATCAGACAAACATCGACTGATCCTCTCAACGCATTGCGATTATACTTAGAAGCCCGAAAACGTAAATATTTTCATTCATTATTTTCAGTAATCTGTTTTCTGTTTTCCGGGAAATATAATCAAATATGTTTTGCAGAGACTTGAAACACTATAAACACAATTAGAATGTTTATTGGTATTGTTTAACCAACTATTTTTCGGTCCCAAAATTAATGAACAAATAGCTTTCTTCCAGCTAATGATCGTTTATCGGCGTCTTACAAACACAACTAAAACATATGGCGACGAAAAAATAAGAGAAAACCTTAAATTACAATGTGCCGATGAAGACACATAGTTACACCCTTTTTTGTATGCGTATATATATATATATATATATATATATATATATATATATATATATATATATATATATATGCATGTGTGGATAACGTAGAAAAATCGATTGCGTAACTTGTTTAACGCGAACAAATAGACTTCTATATAGACTTCTATTACGAAGCAAAACATATTCTGTGATACATCGTAATTGGTATGATCAGGGATTTTTAGTGTTCAGACTACGTGAAATTAATCAAGACATTTGCAGCATTCATGTCATTTATTTTACAAACTACATAAAGGTTTTTAATTGTGTAAGTTTTTGTTTGTTTAAGTTAGACGTTAAAACATGATGTTATTTTACAAGCACTATAACAATTAGCAGACTTGTCAGTAGATGATTTTAAACGCCTCTTTTTTCGCCCACAGGTATGTGTCTGCAACGAATGCTACTATTTTCCGCCAATTACAAATAGAACTTAAATGCAAATGCCGATCATAACTCACTAGAACCATGAGGCTAAATTTAAAAATATAGCCTTAGGAAATGATTTCAGGATCACTAAAAAAATGAGGGGCATAACTAACGCCAGGAAAGTAAAGGATAAATTATTATGGACAATGTAAAAATGAAGAAATTCGGCATGCTTAACGACATTCATACACAAATACTCACCAAAAGAGAGAGAATATGAAACGGTACCAAAACTTTCTAAAACGGACAGACAATATAAATCCGGTAGAATTTACACGTAAAGGACTTTTCTTTATATAGAAAATATGCTTGAGGAAAATTTTCCTTTTTCCCGATTAAAACATGATTAAAGATTAATATGTATCAGCAAATGTTAAAATTTATATAGACTGACAAAATGCAACGAAAGTTCAGATGAAATATTTTACAAACACTTTATACACAAGATATGAGACGAATTGAAATTATAGTTGAACGATTCGATAATTAATTCAATTATAAATTTGCACATGTATAAATACAAAAGGGGCCGCCTTTAAAAAAACAACTTGGTGATCCAATATTGCATTTTTTTTAAATGCACATACAATAAACTAACTGTTACTGTATTTCAGTATTAGGAGAAGTTGTTGGTTGTTAAATATGATGATATATTTATATATATATATATATGCATATATATATATATATATATATATATATATATATATATATATATAAGCCAAACGCTATGCAAGTTTAAAATCATACAACATATCTACGAAACAAAATGGTTTATCGGAAAATAAGAAAGTTTATGAAACAAAACTCATACAGCCAATCATGAAATACATTTAATAATGAAGCGTATTGTTAGCCACAACTATCAGAAATAATGCATGAATATATGATTTGGCTGACAATATGGGATTCACGAACATACTTGCATGAAAGCACGCACAATATATGCACAGAAGCATTAAAGAAAAAAATAACCACGGTATTGTAAAGCGTGTTTATATGTAATAGATTAGTTGCACTATAGCTAATTCTTACATATAAGTTTGTTTATATGAACGTAGAAATATAAAATCAACTACCCTGGAACCAAATAATTATAGTGCTGTGCAGAATTTAGAGCGTAATAATTATAAAGAAACGCAAAAAGTAATGTAATTGCTACCTATTGGTGATATAGTATGGTTCTTAAAATGTTCAAAACCTAATAATGAACGTCAGCATTTACAAAATACCACTCAAATAAAACTAGCAAAAAAGTGCAGGTAATAACAAGAGACGGTCGATGCAATGATTAGCAGATTCGACTTCGACTACCTCATCCGTACGGTTATATGGGGTGTAAGTTCGTCACTTTCACATTAAAGCGTTTATGATGTTAACAGTTTTTTTTTTCTATTAAGTTTAAACATTAATATTTAATAATAGCATATCAAATTTTAATGGGAAAGCTGCAAGTAATTAATCCAGAAAAATAATATGTGGTGAACACACACAATGTAAAACTCATACATCATGTTAGTTTCTATAGTTTTATTTAAGGATCAGCAACAAAACATTATGAATATAATATATTTGTAGTGTTAGAATGTCTAATAACAATATGAATATATATATATATATATAAATATATATGTAAACGTGTGTGTTTGTGTGGCTTTTTAAGTTTACGATTAATGTGAAAATGGTAAAGTAGTATTATTTAATATAAACCTTATAATATATATTTCACAATAGAACGTACACACACGCACACACACCAGATACCCCCACACTCACACACATACATTATTATTATTATTATTTGACAGCAAGTTAAGCATCGTCTCATGAAAACATATTTTCGACTCCTACAGACGTCAAAATTTCATTATTGAAACCCCTTGTTTTGCAGCAATATAGTGGCATTAGTAAGTGTACAATGAAATACTGCTACAATATTAAGTGTGGACAATAATAGCAAAATGTTAAAACTAACACTAAATGCACTGAACAAACTCTTAAATAAACATGTCACAATCACACCGAAAAAAATTATCTCCGGAGGAAATTGAATCTATACATGTATAAAGGTGAAAGTGTATGTCTGCGTGTGTGTCTACGAGTGAACATTCCCCTTCCAAATAACTTTTTCAATTTTCAGTCTACAGACACGAAATTCGATATACCGGGTATTGACATTTGGTAAAACCTGTGTAATCAGCATCGTTTTGAAGATTGGCTTTTCAGACGACAAATGTTGCCTAAAAACACAAAAAAAAATTGCCTAAAACATTAATTTCTTCACCTTCAACTAGGCACATTTCTACAGTGAGATGGCGCTTTTTTGACGATATTTTTAAAGTATTTTCCTATTTTCGATTGTCTAGCCTTAATATAAACCCACGTCACGTCCGATATGGCGATGGACGTAACAGCAAAGATGTCACGTTTTACCGTTCTTTTTCTCCTTCGCTGTACAGGTTCGAGTCTGCCTTCCTACTACCACCCTTCCAAATTAGTCAGAAGATTTCTGGTCTGCACATTTGAAATTTTACATAAATTGTATTCAGAGATAGGGCAAAAGTTTTAATCGGTTTAGGTCGAACACTTCAGCTACCAATATATAAATGTGTGTATGTATGTTTGCATGTCTGCCTAAAACTTTTAACAGAGGCGGATTTTCACAAGATCAGTAGTGTTTTGAAGCTCGACCTTTCCGACGAAAATACCGAGAAATTGTCTAAAAACATTAAATTCTTCACCCGAAACTGGCCATTATCTACAGCGAGAGGTCGTTTTTTTCGGCGGTATTTTCAAAAGTCATCCCCTTTTTTCGATTGCCTTACCTTAATTTAAACCTACGCAACTTCCGGTTTGCCGGTGGTCGTAACAGAAAAAACGTCTCGTTTTTTCCCGTTCTTTGTCTCCTTCGCGGTATGGGTTCGAGCATGCTTCCTACTTCCATTTTTAATATCTGTATTTTGCTCAACATAGACATCCAGGGAATGTCCAACTCCTATGTTAGTTTTATTTATAAACGTATTATTAGCTACATGTCCTGATGCATGTTACAGTAAGAGTTATTTATCGTAGTTTACATTTTAAGTCTAACAAAAGAAAAATCGTTGTAATAGATTGTATCTGTGAATATCATAATATAGAAAACGTCCATCCAAGCTTTTACAAGAGGAGCAACCAAACGTTTAGAGAGAGAGGAGTAAATCTATATCTATATATCTATATAAGTGACAGTGTCTTTCTATGTGTTTGTATGTGTACATTTCCCTACGCAATAAATTTGTCAATTACCAGTCTACACACTCGAAATTGTATATAGAGCGTACTGAGGAAATCTTTGTAATATGTTTTCGGTCCAAAATTTGGCTTTTAAGTAGTCAAAGTTCAAGGATTTGATCTTGGAGAACTCTACCAAAGTCTTGCGCAAATTTTGGATACACACAATTAAAAGTTCTTTTCCTCCTTCGCGGTATGGATTCGAGCCTGCCTACCTACTTCCATTTTATTTTTATTTTTTTTTTGCTCAGCACTCCCCTCCAAACAGCCGGGAGCGCCGGGTTGAAACGCTAGTACATCTATAAAAGTTAAAGTGTATATCTCCTCCGCAAATTTTGGGTCTAAACAATTGAAATGTTTGATATAGGTTTCATGGACATGGATCTAACTTAATAACTTGATTTAATCCACAAAGAATAAATGTAAAGGTTTCATAATAGGGTCAATATTAAAAATAAAAGAAAATGACCCCTGCGGTCTTTAACAAAGTACTCAAATATTTTCTGGTCCAAACATTTGAAATTTTATAGAAATGGTATTCAAACATAGGGCAATTTTTTTAATTGTTTAGGTCGAAAATTTGCGTTACCAATATATAAATGTATGTATGCTTTTTTTGCATATCTGCCTAAAACTTTCGACAGAGGACACGGATTTTCACACGATCAGTATCGTTTTTTATCCGGACATTCAGGCTACAAATACCGAAAAATTGTCTGAAAACAATATTTTTTTCACCTTCAGCTGGGCACTTGTCGCCAATATTTTCGACAGTATTCCCTCTTTTCGATTGTGTTGCCTACTTTTAAACTACGGCACTTCCGGCTTGGCGCTGATCGCAACAGCACAGACGTCAGGTTTTCCCCCGATCATTTCCACCTTCGCGATACGGGGCAAGACTGCGTTCCTACTACCACATTTTTTGTTAGACATACACTTCAATGCACCCGGGCTCGCCGGCACCCAGGCTAGTATCTATAAAAGTAAAAGTGTATTTCTGTGTGCCTGTCGGTGCACAAATCCCTACGCAATAACTCTTGCAATTTTCAGTCTATAGACTCGGAATTTGATACACAGGGTACTGATTTGGGAAAATTTTGTAATATGTGTTCGGCTTGAAATTTGGATGTTAAAAGATGGGAAAAACAAACGATTGAACCTGTGGGAACTCTAATAAACTCCTCTACCCGTTTTAAGTATAAACAATTGAAATTTTAGATATAGGTACATTGAACATGGATCAAACTTTATGACTCAATTTGACTGTAAAACAATTAATTTTAGAGGTAATAATAGGGGTCAAATAAAAAGGGAAAATTTCCTCTGCTATCTCTACCAATTTACTCGGACAATTTCTGGTGTAAACATATGAAATTTTACATAAATGGTATTCAAAGATAGGGCAATGTTTTTAATCGGTTTGTGTTCAAAATTTCAGCTACCAGTATGTAAATGTATGTACGTATGTTATTATGTCTGCCCAAAATATTCGACAGAGGCGACGAATTTTCACAAGATTAGTATCGTTTTTAACCGCGACGCATTAGACGACAAATACCGAAAAATTGTCTGGAAGCATTAATTTCGTCACCCTTAATTTGACACTTTTCTACGGGGAGGGGTCGATTTTTTCACTTATTTTTTCGAAAACAATACCCTATATTCGATTGTTTAGCATTAATTTAAACTTACGTCACTTCTGGTTTGGCGTTGGTCATAACAGCAAAGACGTCACGTTTCCCCCATTCTTTTCGACCTTCGCGATACAGGTTCGAACCTGCCATGCGCCTACCACTTTTTCTTTTTTTCGCAGCTTATACCTCCAACCACCTAGACAAAGCCGAGCTAAAATGCTAGCACGCAAATAAATGAAAAGTTGCTATATGAAAAGAAGAAGCGAGAAAGATCAGTCGTAATTCTGTCATTAAGTCATTGGTAGAACCCTTTATAACAATAGTATGTCTTTATTACGTGATGGTGAAAGTTGTTTATTTGTATTAATACAATTTTTTTACTAAAACACCCCCCACACACAAAAACACACACACATGCACACACACACATATATATACATACATATATATATATATATATATATATATATATATATATATATATATATATATATATATATATCACAATCTTCTAATTTATTCCAGTAATTCAGTTTACTCATACAATAGGAATAACTTATAAGATGGTCAATCTCACTAATTTTTTAATATAACTTTTTTTGCATTCATTCTCTATATTGTCCCGTACTTAAATTGAACTCCTTAAAAAAGGATATATATATATATATATATATATATATATATATATATATATATATATATATATATAATAAGAAAAAATATATATATACATATAAACACTATTGATACTTCCCATTAAAATAATTCTGTTCAATCTTTTTACCCTAAACTGCTTGCTCCCGTACTAAGTTATTTCTTCAGATGATATATCCATTTAACAGAAACAAAAGAATGAACGACTATTGTTTCTTATAAAAAAAAAAATAACAAAAACTGATTCTTTGCGACAAAAAATATTCAAATTGGACGCTTTTGTAGAATCAATCTTTACAAAAGTAAAAAGAAATACACACTTTATATCGTTTAATTGTCTTATGGCGTATTTGATCCACAGAAAAAGTCAGTGCTACATTTTTAATAATTGTTTACACGAGAATATTCTAGGATACATTAATGCACATTCTAACCTTTCCGAATAGAATTGTAATGTTTACTGCCTTTTTTTTTTTTTACATATTTTTACTAATATATTTTCAAGATATTTAATATTTTCGACCGGAAAATTTCCTGATTACACACGATTGCAACCTGCTAAATTTCTCAATCAAACTTTATATAACACAGAGATTAAACCATACCTGTAATTATAGTAGGTGTGCTTTGTAATGCTGGTTCAGTAAAGATTTGTAAATATGGTTTGCCTTTTCCTTCTCTACTTTTATAAAGTGTTTTGGTTAATATTCAAAAAAGAGATTTATATTAATTATAGAAAATCACCACGCTAATCGAATTGCTCCCTCTCTCTCGGCCTCCCTCTTTCTGTAGATGAAAAACAGAGTACGAAATTTCAATGTATTTTCTCTTTTAACCTGTATGAATTTCTGTATGAAAATCGGGATGTAATTATCTGTTTGATCTGATCACAGAATGAACAGATTTCATATCTTCTAGTATTCGTACCGAATTCTATTATCGTTTAAATTAAAAAAAAAACAAACATAGACCTAGCTTTAAACGCGGTAAATATACAACTTACCTTACACTGGTTCATTGTAGCTTAATGGTATGTGCGCTTAATTCCTAAAGATAAGTGTGTCTACACCTGATACAATTTGTTAGTTGATGAGTCATGCCCACAGCAGAAATAGTCTGTAAATACGTGGTACCTATATATATATATATATATATATATATATATATATATATATGTAAATATAAGTATATATATAAATATATATATATATATATATATATGTATATATAGGTATATTCAGTTATGTGACTGATAATATAGAATACAAATTAGAATTGAATTAAACATCCGTTTCATAAGAAGGAACAACAACAAAGTCAATAATTTCTACGATCGTTTCGGAAAACAATGTTTTTATTTTGGTAGACATTACGCCACGGACAATAATTTTTACATATAGTATTTAAAAAAAATAAAGTTTCCTCATCAGCAAAAGTATTCGGAAGGGTTTTTTGATATATGTAAAATACACCATGAATAAACCTAGCATTAAAAGTAAGGCAGATGTATCTGGAAATAAGTTAAAATAAAGGTATGTATTTACTTGATAATCAAATTAATATGGGTTAAAGATAGAAATACAATAGAATAAAATTAGAAATCTGAAAATCCTCAGAAGCATGTGCGTCTTCTACTTCTGCCTCATGGGCATCTTCTTAGTCTGTTTCGTCATCGGATATCAGACTTTTCGACATGCTTCTTGAAGAATTCAGCTGTCGAAATCTCCTAACGGGGGTACACGATACTGGGGCACAGGTGTTTCACGGTCGGGGCATCCTAACCACCATGACGGATTGTGGGCTGACTCTCTTGGTAACTCGACCCTAGACAACCCTTCTGGTACACTGATTCTCCTGTGGCCCACCCACATATAGGCGCCAATTCTGTATCGACTATAATCGGAGCCTGCTACTGGTGACATAACGTGAATTCCTTTCACCTGGACCTCGTAACAATATATGGCATTGGCTGGTAAGGTGAAAGATTACACGTCGTCTTTTGGAGTCAGGTTGTACCAGTGCACCCCCATTTGGTATTGAGCAGTGCATTCTAGGCGCGAAATGTTAAGTTAACAATCCATTAATCTGCAAACGTCTTGATTTCTGTGCTGCGGAAAGCTGTGTCATTATATGGTAGTAGTTCGGGAAGTGGGCAACTTTTAAAAATAACACTTTCCAATTGGCGAATCATAGTTTCAGAGTCCTGCTGTGCTAAATATCCCCAAACCGACAACTTCAATGGTCCACAACCATGATAGTAGGCAAATTGCAACCACGTGTAATGCCTATTCCCAAGCGTTTACAATCACTGCTTCTCTTCAGTTTTTCTTTTCCTTCGGTGAACCGGCGCTGGATCTATTCATTAGCATTCAACATACGGTCGTATGTCCAAACTAACATAGGCTTTTATTTTTGAAGGACGAACTCTCCAGGCAAAATACGCGGTGCGTCGCACTCCTGGATGCCCACTGTTTATGTGAATGTACATGATCTGGGCCGCGTCTGGCTCAGCGACCTGTACTGCACCGATCAGTTCCGCACCTTTCTCCGTGGCATTAAACGATCATTTTATCGTCCTTGTTGTGAATTGACGTAACCACTGCCACGTCTACTGAGATCTAATATTTTCTTACTGACTACTCACTCGTCTTCTCCTAATTTAATTCCCTTAAACACTGCATCAAATTAAGACAGATTTATATGCTGCGCATCGCTCTCACGTCGCAGTCAACAAGCATCCCCCAACACACTTCCATCTCTTTCTAATGCCACTCCAGTTGTTAGCGCGCTGTCATCGACCCATACGGTTAGGTCCCGGATGTCCTCAACCTAGTTCCCAGAAGCTTGATCATTCTACTTTACTGCGTCTACAGTTTCACACATAATATGGCGGAGTAGGAAGTCTTTCACTTGTCGTTCCAGCCGTTTTTGATTGAACCGTCTCTTTTCTTTTCACACGCAGCAACGCACAGACTGGGAGGTGCCTTACGAGCTTTCCACACAAGGAAATTGAGTGTAACATTGTATGATATTTGAAATTTCTGGAATTGCTTTTCCTCGTACCCAGCGCTGAGCACTGTGCTTTCCAAAGCCTTTCAATTCAGGCAAACGTGTCGTCTCCAATTCGTTATTTCTCCTTGCATTCAAGTTTGACTCAATGTAAACGTCTCCGAACTCATGAAGCGGGCACAACATCTTCATAAACAAAGATATCATCGATGTACGTCGACGTTGCGTGGTCCCACGCTTCCTCCTGTGATAACACCCTAATACCGATAGCCTTCATTATGAGGGGAACCGCGTTCTTGCCAATCTTAAACGTGTCAGACAGTATCTTCTTCCATCGACCTCTACCGTCTGGTATGGGCACAGTGTAATGCTGACTCGAGATTGGAGATATGCTCTCCGAAAATCAAGCATTTGTATGTTTGGCAATTTTTGACGCCACTCGCGAAAATTGGCAGGGCAAACATCTGCATTCACCGTGAATACATCTATGCTCATTCAGTTCACGCTAGTCCATCGCCAATTGTATTTTTGGCTTATTCCGCTGCATCAAAGCTATCAATTATACTCATCCATTTGATGTCCGTGGCTATCTTCTGGATATGACATAAGCCAAACCTTATCTATCAATGCCACTACTTCTTTACCATTCTCTAAAATCTCCACAGCTACTCGATATTCAGGCAGTCCATTACGTAGTCCGTTAAGTGGGCGGATTTCTGCCTATTTTCATGCCGCTATTCGTGTTTGCTCCTGATGATCAACTGTAGTAGTAAAGTCCGCTTCACTGATAGAGATAGCTAAACAAGTCGAACGTTTTCCGTCGCCGATCTGGACCGCACCTGTACGCCCAACAGGAGTGCCCCCAAATGTTTATAAAATCGTTCCCTAATAATAAGATAAAATATCAGTTGTTTACCATGAACCACCAAAACATCAATCCTAATATAGTAATTATTGCTTGTTGAAATAGTGACTTCTCTTCCGCAGCACGCAGAAGATGAGCGTCCAATAGCCAGAACGTCCATTTTCGCTGTCTTCCAGGATCGACATCGATTCGCATGTATTATTGTATGTAATAATCCTTTGTCAATTAATACCAAACACCGCATTCCATCAACGCAGACGGAAATCTCCGGAAGTGCAGCATTTTAATCGCCTTCCCCAACAGTCATGGGAATAGTGTCCAACCCTGCCGCATCGGTAACAATGATATCACTGTCTTTGGCAATTCCTTGCTTTGTGAAACTTGCGGCCGTATTTGAAGAAATTTATTGCTTTGCCTTGTTCATCCCCGGCAGAAACAGCAGATTTACAGTTTTATGGATTCACAGCAGTAAATTCTTATGAAGTAGCAGAAAAATGATAACCATATTACGGTGAGCAAATACGAATAAAAATCCCGGTATAAATGCTACTAAAATATGGTTATGCTTGAAAGATTAGTTGAAATTAAAATACAGTTTATCTGCTTCCAGAGAAAGACAAACATATGCACTTAACTGATTAATATACAGTGGTTATTTTAGCGAAATTAGCTCGCGTTATGCAATCAACAAAGGGATGGACTAAACATAAATCGATCGATTCTGGCTCAAATATACACACTTCTATGATAGTTGCGATTTTTACGTATTAGGCAATTGAAGCTATAGAGATATCATATAATCGTAGGAAATATTCTCGTCAATGATTGCTTATGGGGCTGGCAAGTTAGAAATATGGAAGGCATTGTGTGCAGAATCAGAATTTGATGTATGGTAAACATAAATTCGGGATATGTAAACGAGATTTACATTTGAGGTGAGTTTTTACAAATACATTCTCCATATAAGTCAAGCGAGAGGAAAACAATAAACTCTTCCAGGTTCTCTTAAAGTTTTGGATGGAACTAAAGAGTGGGACTTTACCATTGTATTGCGAAATGAATAAATGCGCCCGAAAGTATATCAAGTTAAACGGACACATTTTGTCAGAACTTACCTTTCAAAGACGGAGAGTCCCATACATATCAGTTTGAATTTTGAATAGATGCAATCAATGTTCACAAAAAAGGGCAACTCGTAGTTAAATATTGGGAGAGATTAAAGTAGACCACTAGGATACACGATGTATTTTATAACATGGGGGGCACCAGTTATCAAGGTCCAGGAGCAACTCGGGGATAAGGATTATTTTCTGTACAGTAATTAATGGGATAGTGTTACGGTATTCATTAGTATTGGAAATTTGATGCAGTGCCATTACTTAAGGGGGGTTCATCAGGCATTTGTTTATATCGGACTTGAAGACATCCAGGTTTAAGTCAGGAGGGAAAAAGGCAAGGGTAGAGAGTTCCACAGGCGTACAGTTCTAAGAAAGAAGCTTTGTTCATGGAATCTACGTTTTGATTAAGGCACAGATAAACTATGTGGAAAATTATTGACAGTCGTTTCAGCTAGCCGGGTGTTTATCGTGAAAGATTGGCTTGGGGGGCAAAGATCGGAGCTCAGTAAAGCACCTGTCATTGAAGTAACGATAAAAAAGATAGGCTACTAACGTCTCTTCTCTGGGAGAGAGGTTGCAGAGAAGAGCAAAGGGCAACCCCCCCTACACCACAAAGTCTATTTTGTACTCTGTCTTTAGACTGTCTTTTGCAACTTCTGCCGAGATGCGGCAACAGTATTCCATCCTTGGACGTAGTTGGCTTTTATATAGATAGATATTTGCATCAGTTGTGAGATATCATCTGCAGCGGTAGAAGGACCCCATCATTTCCCAGCGACCTTGCCAACAGACTTAATGTACGTGTTCCATTTCAGATCAGGAGTAAATGTCAAACACAATGTTTGCAAAAACATACCACCTCGCCTAGACGAGAGCCATTTATTTCATTTGATGACGGACGGGGATCAGAGCGTTAATGATGTAAAGATAGAAGCTTGATTTTAGATGCATTAAAGGTAACCAGTAACCACTTCACCCACTGTACCACGCGCTCGAGATCAGAGGAGAATCAGATAGAACATTGCCGTTTAAGGTCTTGGATGTATTACCGTAGATGGTCTTGTCATCATCATAGATACCAATGAATGATAAAAGTATGTATTTTGGTAGATAATTGATGTAGATAAGGAAGATTACATGATCGTAAGAAAGCTTTAAATTATGTAACAGAATAACCTACCAATATGCTGCATCCCGTCGTTTTCGGTTGTCAAATGTAAAAGAAAATAAAAATAAATATATGCTAGTGAATTATTTCTATATTTGTGATACGCTGTTGGAATCGATGGGAAAATAATTTCTAAATATTTAATTGAAAAGGACAATGAGTAAGTGTTTGACTGCTTGCGGGTTCCTGCGGTGAATAATGTTTAGAAGAGGTGTTTCAGAAATTCATGAAAACAATTATGTTGTCCAAATTTTGTTAGAGCATTTGGAGCAAATTGCGGAGATGTTCAAAAAAGATTTCCTACAGTGAGTTTGTATTACTCTTTGCAAATTCTCAATTGTGAAAACAATTACAGTGATAATTTTTAGAACGTGAAATACGTTTACACGTTTTCTGAAAGTTTTATTCTAATTATGTAATATCACGTTTGTCTCAATTACCCACACACACACACACGTATGTATATATATATATATATATATATATATATATATATATATATATATATATATATGTGTGTGTGTGTGTGTGTGCATGGGTGTTCGTGTGTGTGTGCGCTCGCGTGTGGGCGTGTATATATATATATATATATATATATACATATATACATATATATATATATATATATATATATATAATCGGGAAATATATTCCATTTTATCCACTATTAGCAATCCACACGGCCTCTCTATTGAAAAATATGGTTAAATTAAGCCCAAATACGTATTACTTGTCTATCTATATATATATATATATCTATTTATGTATTTTCTCTCCCTCTCACTCTGCCTATATAGTTTAATTTAACAGGAAAAGAGAAAGTTCAATTACACAAAGGAGACTTATCCGGATAATGTCGAGCTCAAGAATAATTATTGGAGCTTATACAGCAGGACAATCAGAGTATGAAATCAAGGCACATCACTATATATTGGTAGATATAGAATGAGCTATTTATTTAATAATGGAATACAGGCAGAATTTGGGGGATAGAAGGACCCTTTATGCCAGGGTATTTCGAAGCCTTATGCTTCTCACCAGAATGGTAGATCATGTGCTAGTTAGCATGGGGAAGATGCAGAATCTAGCGTAAGATTAATTAGGGGCGAAACAGATTAAGAGGAATTATAGTATGCTGGGGGAAACTTTATTTAATTCTAAATTAATTAAGAGAAGCTTATTATATATAGTATGATATATAAGATTATATATAATCTTTAACATTGTATTGAGATTCAGGGGTATATGTATTATAGCAAAAAAGGGGGTGTATTGTTGCTACGTGGTAATTTATAAAAAAAAAGATCCCCTTCTATCCCCCAAATTGTGCCTGTGTTCTATTATTACATAAATAATCCTTTTTATATTTACTAATGTAATGCATAGTTTTGTGTCTTCATTTCATACTCGTGTTGTCCTACTATATATATATATATATATATATATATATATATATATATATTTGCATATATATGTGTGTATATATATATATATATATAAATATATGAATATATGTATACAGGGAAGCTTAGAAAGTGAGAAACATAGATGAATACACTACTTGGAAGTTAGTCGGTTTTTATAAACAAATCATAGTAGATAGAACCACATTTAAGCGAACATATAAAAAAATAACACGGAGAAAAATATCATCAAATTATAAGCAAAATGTTTCTCCGTAATCAAATATTAGATAATTATTAACACAAACTCAGTTAAAAATTAATTCCCTAAAATGGCGACGACGAAGAAAAGGAAATACAGTGGGGTAATAGAAGTAAACTTGTATTTCATGAAATAGTGATCGATTGTCATGTAATGAAAATTATTTAACTTCTAATATTGTATAGAGCTGGGAAGTTATAACACTGAACAATACTAAACTGTGCATACTCTCCAGAAGATTCCAGTTTAAAGAATTATGGCTTTCAAATTAATTTAGAAAAATAAAATTAAGACTACCAAACCAAAGATGAAAACAATAATAACGACGAAAGCATTACCAATAATGAAATCAATAAAAATAATAACAAGAAAATTAACAAAATAAGTTATTCGTTAAGAGAAGTTATATGAAAATACATTGATTATTAATTAAAATTGGCTATACTCAGGGGGGCACTTAAATATATACGATGTAAATACTGAAGATGCAACCAATGTAACATTAATATAAAAGCATGAGTATAAATTAGCGTCAGGACTTAATTCAATGATTTTTTCTTAGGAAAAATACTTGTTATCCCGGCTAAATTCAAATGGCATAACATAATTAAAATTAAGTGTGATAGGTCTAGAACTAAACAGATTCTGATTATATGATAAACTCATTTCATTACAATTAGTAAAATATAAATAAGTACAAAACGTTGATATATATAGTACAAAATAATATTAAGCTATAAGACAGTGACGCCGTATATACAACAAAGATACAAGATTCCAATAACAATATAACAAACCACATTAGTATAATAAACGTATAGACACTAATAGGTGCATCATCAATAATAGATGACTACATTAATTTATAAATGCTTATATATATATATATATATATATATATATATATATATATATTTGATTAAAAAATGGATAAAATACCACGGTATGATGTGAAAAGGAAGCTGAGGAGAGGGTCGATGTTTTTAGTTTTATATATACTAGGGGGGTGTATGCAAATAAATCTATTATACAAATATACACTATATATATTTATATATATATATATAAGTATATATATATATATATATATATATATATATATATATATATATATATATATATATATTAACCAGTGCCCAGATTATTTTCGTGCAATATTACTTTAGATAAGTGGAAACAAATGTTAAAAGGTCTTTTTTTCTGTTTGATAGTGTTAGTAGATTTAGAGATGACAGCAGATTCCAACAGACGGTGTGTTGACCTATTATGTATATGCTTTAAGAGGGTCGAATTTTCAATATCGAAATCATTGTCATTTTCCATTATGTAACCGAAAAGGGCATTCAGTGTAGTCTTATTATTTATATCTCTTCGTGTTCATATAATCTTTAAGCAAGGTTTCGGTGCGTCTCTCCCACGTGTATCTTGCCACAATCAAAGCACGGCAGGTATAACTTCCGGCTTGTCTTACTGGTTTATTTTGTTAGTTTTATATTTTTGATTTAAATAATTGTCGTTAGGGAGGGTTCCTGTACTACTTGAAAGCCGATTTTGTTAAGATTTTTATAAATGTTATTATTTTTATCGTCAGTGGAAACAATTAGTCTTCTATTGGGGTTAGGTTTTCTTGGGGAGAATTTGGATCTTGGTTTTGATAGATATTTTAGGCGTTTTTTTTGTATATCTGTATAATAGTTTTGTTTTGTTCCCCCCGTATATATAAAACTCCCCATTATATATAAAACTAAAAACATCGATCCTCTCCTCAAAACCACACCTCTTTAAAAACCCGCATAATTCGGGCGAAACGTCCAGCCTCCTGTTTCCGCTTCGTTTTCACATCATATATATATATATATATTTATATATATATATATATATATATATATATATATATATATATATATATATATATATATATATAAAAGTGAACGTGTCTGTCTGTCTGTGTAAATTTCCCTACGCAATAACTCTGTCAATTTTTAGTCTATAGACTCGAAATTTGAAATACCGGGTACTGAGATTTGGGAAAATCGATGGGACGGGTATCAGCCAGAAATTTGGCTGTTAAGGGGTCAATTTTCCACGATTTGACCTTTAAGAACTCTACCAAACTCCTCCGAGAATTTTGGGTCTAGACACTTGAAATTTTTGATATAAGTTCCTTGAACCTGGATCTAACTTAATAAAGTGATTTGAGCCCGAAACTATAAATTTTAAGGGATCATAATAGGGGTCAAATTAAAAAAAAATTGCTCTTTTTTTTTTGCTCAGCATACACCTCCAAACACCCGGGCAACGCCGGGCTGAAATGCTAGTATATATATATATATATATATATTTCTTATTTATAGTTATGTATTGGCAGCATTTCGTAAAGCATATCTTATTTTTCTTTTATTAAAATTACTGGAATTTTTCCCCTTTTCCCTTGTACATATTTGAATTATTCCATGGATTTCGGCTTTTGAATTATTTTGGACAATCTTCAAATTACGAGATTTCTTTGATTTTACGTTTGAAAATGGAAATTCAGTTAACTTTCTTGAAGTTATATTTTTGGATTTCAGCGTCATTGGAGTATTTATCTTTGATAGGACTATCAATTCTCGTGTAATAACCTTTTTTTTCATAATATTCCCACTGCCTGATTTTTTGGTTATCAAGTAAGATCTTTGACTTACTTGGTGTTTCATCAAATACTTCTGTATACAAAATCCGATCTCGCATTTTGCTAATTCCTTCCCTCTGATTAGAAGGAAAGTATTTCTTCGAAACTCCGCGGATTAATGATTATCTACTTATCAAGTGTTTCCTTTTCAGATTAAATATTTTTAAACTATTTTTCAAAGTGTTTTTTACATGTTTTATTAACTGTTTGTTCGTATATATATAAATATATATATATATATATATACATATATATATATATATATATATATATATGTATATATATATATATATATGGTGATTGTGCATCGGATCCGAAGATGACGTTTGTGTTCTGCACGGAGAGTACTCTGCAGCCCCAGTCTAGAGGCATGTATTTTAGAACATTGGGGGACACTTTACGCCAGATGCTGTGATCACTGCTGAAGCTGCTCTGTGGTTGCTCTCTCTGGCAGCAGTGAGTTTCTGGCTACGAGCCTCTTCAAATTTGGCTACAGCCTTGTACGTTGAGCCTCACCATTTTGGTATGTCCATATAATATCGGGATAGTTCCTCCGGTTTGATACGTTACCATTCCAAATTGGCTTAAACAATCTGTATACCGCAGTGTTGGACCACCTTGTTTTCTTTTGCCGGCATGGTGCTCTCTGTACATAAGACGTTTAGGCTTCCGACATGCGTCCACTCGAATCACGTGTCCATCTCAACGAGGTTGGGTCTTTATGATGGTGGTCTCTATACTGGCGGACTTAGCTTTGTTAAGTACCTTGGTTATGCAATCCTGTCATTTAATTCCCAGGATGGAGCGGAGAGCTGGCATGTGGAAGAGCCCAGTTTCCTTAAATGCCTGCGGTACAGTGTTCACGTCTCACAAACATAGAGCAAGGAGGGAAGGCCCACAGCATTGTAAACCTTCAGCTTCGTAGATAGGCGCATGCTGTGTTCATTGAGATCTCGAATGTGAAGTCTTCCCAGTACTTGACTTGCCTTGCTGATTCGGTGTCAGTCCCTCTGCACAGGAGCTATCACAAGATATGGTGCTTCCCAGATATTTTAAGTGATTAACGTTGGCAGGTGGTATGTCTTCAATGGTGATGGTGAGATGACGAGGGTTGGAGTATGGTGCAGATTACTAGAGCCCCTCCGTCTTTCCAAGATTACCAAAAGAAGCGATCCAGCATCTGTTGCAAGTCTTGTTCCGTATGGGCCACTAGTGCACACTCATCGGCAAAGGGAACCTCTTGGATGAGAGTCCAAGTTTTTTTTTGTTTTTGCTGTGAGTTTCCGTAAGTCGAAGAGGGAGCCATCAAAGCGGTAACAAATGTAGACACCCCTCTGCAAATCCTAAACAGCATGGGACAGCATACAGCTGAAAAAGATGTTGAAAAAGATAGAGGCTAATACGCAACCATACTTCACACCGTTGCTGACAGTGAAAGGGTCTGTGATATTACCGTAGGAGAGGACCTGGCCAGTCATGCCATCGTGAAACAGCCTAATTATAGACACAAATTTGGAGGACATCCGATGTACTCAAGGACTGTTCAAAGTGCCTATCTGTGGACGGTGTAAAAAGCTTTGGTCAGGTCGATAAATGCAGAGTAGAGAGGAGTTTTCTCTTCAATGCACTTCTCTTGAAGGTGTCATAAAGCAAAGATCATGCCCACAGTACGCCTGTCAGGCCTGAACCTTCACTGTGCCTCAGGGAGTGTCTTTTTAGAAACTGTAATGAGTCTGGATAATGCCAAGCTCAACAATAATTATTGGAGCTTATACAATAGGACAACAAGAGAATGAAATGAAGAGACACAACTATATATAGGTAGACATAGAAGGGCTCATTTATTGAATAATGGAATACAGACGCCATTTGGGGGGTAGAAGGAACTCTTTATGCCAGGGCATTTCGAAGCCTAACGCTTCTAATCAGAAGAGTAGAGAAGGTGCTAGGTAGCATGGTTGGGATGCGGCGTCTAGCGTAATGTTCATTAGGGAAGAAACAATTAAGAGGAATTATAGAGCGTTGGGGGAAGCTTTAATGAAGTCTAAATAAATAAGGAGAAGCTTATTATATGTAGTAAGATATATAAGAATAACAATTTTATTTGACGTTGTAGTGAGATTACGGGGTAAATTTATTATGGTTGAATAGGGGGTGTAGTGCTGCTGTGTGATGATTTATTTTAACGGTTCATGGGGTGTCTATTTTCTATGTAGCTGTTAATTTTTGATTAATTTGGTGAGGGGTTACGTAAGGTTGTAAAACTGGCAGGTAATATACTGCAATATATAAGTTTCTACTGTTATGATACATGGAGTATGATCATAATGGACGGTTGAAGATTAGTGTGGCAATGCCTATAAGTGCGAACAACTTGATGTCAAAGGTTAAGTTTACATATTGATGTTAAAATGGGGTAGTAAGGGGACCATAGCTACTTATAAGAGTGGTAAAATGTACCAAATATTAGTAGGGTAATTATAATAGTACGGAAAATAATAGTAATGGTAATTATAATAATAGTATTAATAATAAAATTGGACATAAATTAGATGTGAATTTATATATGAAAAAAATGGAAAAAATATTAAGAACAATAGATTAAAATAAATAAAATAAAGGCAAAATTAAAAGTAAACATTAAATTTAAACATTAAATATAATGTTACTTATAGTTGTGATAAAATTAAATTCGAAATTACTGTTAATTACAGTTAAGATGGATATAATAGTAGTAATTATGGTGAAATTACGGGAGTGATAATAATGATAGCAATTTTAATGAAAATTATAATTATAATAATCATGATAAAAGTAGTAGTAATAATAATAATAATAATAATAATAATAATAATAATAATAATAATAATAATATTAATAACGTAAAAAAGGGCAGTAATAAAAATGATTATGCTTCTAGCACCACCTCCAAACATCGCCACGACCATTACCAATAATAATAATGTAAGTACTGTTAATATAAAATTATTAGTGGGGCGTTAAAGAACAAAATATACAGAAAGGTGGGTGGGGGTTAAAATAGCAGGAAATGGCGTTTAGGGGTGAGGGGTGTTTGGACTCGTATAAATAAAGTAAAATAGAGAGTATATATACATACATATATACGCATACAAATACATATATCCGTATTAAAAAATGGATGTATAATAAGCCGAGAAAGCGTAAAAGCTCGGTGAACAAAGGCCCGTGGGTTCAAATTAAATGATTACTTCACTGGAAACGGTAAATTTTAAGCGTCCACTTAAAACACTTAAAATTTCCTGAAGTTCGAATAGAAGGCCATCAAATTAACGTTTATATAGGCAGGTCAGGCTTAGAAAGTTGAATGCATACTTTTTCGTTTATGAACACGAGATACAGGTCCATCGAATCGCCATGAGAGCTTATCTAGTAGTATTAATCTCCGGTAGATCCAAAAGTATAGTTTCTAGCAGTCCTTTAAATTTCCATATTTCCCCAAATATTTGTTGGGGTTGGTCTTTCGATGATGTTTTTGTCTGGTGAATTTTATTCCTCCTAATTTGGCTGGCCACAAAAACTGTATTTTTTCAGCGGAGGCTCTTGTGATGGACATTGTCCAATGCTAGAGTAGTTCAACTGTGTTCCAATCTAGGTTATATTATCAGTAGGGGTTAGCATCTAGGTGGAACGCTTTGCTTGTAGTCGGAGGGTGTGGGATAGGGATGGGGATATATCTGTATGAGTGACGGGGTGGGTTGGGTTGAATCGGGGGAGCTTCCCTTAGGTTATATTTTCGGTACATTTAAAAGTCTTAATGTGATACTACTGGGTGGAGGGTTTACTGGAAATCTAATACGCTGATTTTTAAATAATTTCTATTGGGAGGGAGGCTCGCCAGTGGGGATTAAGGGTGGCGGATAGATAGTTCTACATTTAGGTTTTTAGTCTTTAGCCCTGTGAGGTGGTTTCTAAGCTATATTTTCATTGGGCCTGGATTTTACATTGTTTAGGTTATATTCTCGTTGCATCTAGTGCTAATTAATGATTTGGTTGCAGTATTAAGCGCACCTGTTTACGGGGGTAAAGTTGTTTATGGGTTTATGATTAAGGCTGATATATTGTTTATTACGCATTGCCGAGTTGCCGGCTATTCTAGGTTGGACATTTATTTAAAATTATGTAAAATTATGTAAAGGTTGTGTGTTCAGAGAGTGTGCTTATATTTTATATTAAAGGGTTGAAGTTTTTTTTATGGCGATTTTTTCAGATCGTGGGATATTATAGGTGGCTTAGAAAATTGTTTTTGGTGTTGTCCAATCGTTCTATACGAGAGAAGACTGTTAGTGATGGATTGTGTTGCATTTTATGGATGTAAAGGGATCGCAAAAATCTAGTTCCTGCGCGGTGGTGCATTTTCAGTGGGGTTAATTGCATTTACGTATTTGAACTTTCTCTTGTGCCTGCAACTGCAAATTATCTCTAGTTTTGAATTGAGGATGTTTAATTTTTTAGGCGCCGTTATAATCTCGGTCGACTCTGCGTTACATAGGGTGCAGTATTTAGATCCTGGGCTGTATGGCTTGGGTTTTCTTAGTATTTTCCATTTTAATGAAAGCAAAAATTATCCGCTCCATAGACACCCCATAAACCGTTAAAATAATTCACCACACAGCAGCAATACACCCTCTATTCAACCATAACGCATTTATCCCGTAATCTCTCTACTGCGTCAAAGATAGACAATTTATATTCTTATATATCATACTATATATAATAAGCTTCTCTTTATTTATTTAGAATTCATTAAAGCTTCCCCAAACATTCTATAATTCCTCTTACTTTTTTCATCCCTAACGAACCTTACGCTACACGCCGCATCCCCACTATGCTACCTATCACTTTCTCTACTTTTCTGATTAGAAGCCTTATTCTTCGAAATGCCCTGGCGTAAAGAGTCCCTTCAATCCCCCAAGTTTTGCCTGTATTCCATTATTCAATAAATGATCCCTTCTATATCTACCTATATATAGTTTTGTGCCTTCATTTCATTCTCTTGTTGTTCCATATATATATATATATAAACATATATATATATATATATATATATATATATGCGGTTTATATATTGTGTAAAAACTCTATACTTACGCGTCTAAGCAATTTTCGTCACCAGTCATATCTGCTGACTATTTTAGTTGGCTTATTCTTCCCTGGTCGTGTCAGTCTATAGATAATAGTTTCATAAGGAGAGATAAATGACTATTAGTTCATCTATGTATGATCGGCCATACCAAATTGTTCACTTTTGCTGTGCATTATTTTTTATGTTAGTTTTATTTAATGAAGTTTGATTGTCTGGATGAATAACTTATAGTCCTCAAAACATACACCGTTACCGGCTGGAGTTGACTTTTCCTTACACTTTAGCGTTACTTTAATGGATTACATACTTCTTTCTTTTAGAGTTGTCCACATTTACCTGTGATCTCGTAGATAACATCCGGAGTCATATTTCTCCTGTAAAAGGGTCCACATACACAAGAGTGTCCAGTGAGTGTAATCGCTCTATTAAACTGCCCTTAGTCTTTAATTTTTTCCCGATACGCTCTTCACGCAGGGCATTGTGGATAGTTAAATTAAATTCATTAAAATATATTATTGGAATTTTAAAAGGGTAAAATATAACGTCGAATAAAGCGCTGGGCGGTAGCTAGGTACAATCTATAAATATTTTTATTACATGTAAATAACCAAAGAAGGATGTATATATGATGGTGTAATTGTGCCACCAATACATACAGTGTATGTTCAAGTAAGAAATGTATTTATTATATGCACTCTCATATATTCAACCATTAGACTAGTTCTTACAGAAATGTAGAAAAATAACACTTTTATTCGGATCGGACACTTGTCCCAAAGAGAATCAAATAGTAGAAATATGTATCTCCACTTGTTTATGTAAACAGATGGGGCTTGTGGATGCTTGAAAAATCATAAATATTACGACGTATATACGGATATTTTTCGATAAGAACAAATATAAAATGAGCGATCGGTTATGAAATAAAGTATATTTTCCTAGCATATCTATTAAGAAATCCTGAAAATCTCTTGTTGTAAACATTTCCTTTGTTACTCAATATAAATGGGTGAACAAACTACTTTTGATGGTCGAAAATTGCATCGGTAAAAGGAAAACAAATGGTGAATTAGAGCACTTTACTATATGAGTAATCCCCGGCAATAGCGAGGCCCCCTTGCTGTTACAAAACTGACTGTTGGTTCAAAATGCAAGATACATACAATATGGGGAACATTAATAGTAATATTATTTTGTGACGAGAATTATTATAATGCGTCGAAGATAATGTTTTTATTTGATACAACCTTGAGGCCAAGGCTTTAAGGAGTTTGCGATGTATGACAAAGTTCCATTGTTTTTTGGGAAATAACCTCATAAATATGCACAAGTCAGTTTTCGAATAAGTAAATCAGAGCGTCAGAGTTTCACGTAATTAAGATGGATTGGTTGGCTGAGTATCCCATAGTCATCAAAATCCACACCGCTACCTCATAATAAAAGGGTGCGCGGAGTGCTTTTTCGAGAGTCTAGCGCAGAAAATCCTGGCTACAGTTAAAAGACGGGTCGGTCCATCTAACTCGGTCCACGTCCCACGTCCACTCACTGTCTGATGAGAAAAGAAGAGACAATCGGTTGTCGAAAAAAAAAGCCACTTTGAGATACTGTCGAAACAAACAGCTTGTTGAAAGACAAATACATTGCCGATATTGCTTTCTTTTCTACCTGTTTATATGGTCAAAACGTTTTCTTGCATTAGGAAGTTATTTACTAATTAAATTTCATGCAGGAAGATCCAGAAGTACGCCTGCTGTTCTTTATTTGTAGTGACGACATTCATGACTTCCGGACGAAGAGGTTATTTCTTTAGGAAACAGCACACTGAAAAGAGGTTGGCTAATTCGGCGCTCGTGAATACAGCCCTGCTAGGAGCCCCGAAACTTATCTGTGAACTTTTTTATTTTTGGTGGGGGGCAGGGATTTTAAAAAAATATTTATTTTCTTTTTGTTATTAACCTGCGGAACATTGTTGAAATAAGGCAGATCGGATCTTGTATCAACTTCCTTATCGTGAAATCAGCTTTCTGATCGTAGAACCAACTAATACTATCCAATTGGAATATACTGAGTTTCCGAAATTGGAACCAACATATACTACACTTACATATTACTGTTTACCGTGTTATAAATATATGAAATTTACACTAGCATTTACACATATACGTCTATTAGAACATCGCATTACATAAAATATTAAAAACATTAAAATATTCCTATATTTATAAGTGGAATATATATTCAGTAACAACGAATATAGTCAGATAGACGCTAATCTGATGCATAGTGCTCAGAGTTGCTATCAAGTATTTGCTTTCTGAGGCTTCGATGCGCTCTCAAAGATACTTAACATTTTACCATCACTCTCAGCTAAACGACGTAAATTTCTCAGGAATTGTCATTCTAATCGATACCTGTCAAACTTCTCGCCAAATCCACAGCAATTACCTTTATCAGAATCCACAGACATCGTATTTCAAGTTTGGACATCTAATAATCTTAAGCCACAGTTGTAAGTGCATATTCAATACACGGACCATTCTAGATTGCTATTTAGTATTCATGAACGAATCAGTATAGCGTTTTACGTCCACTTGTTTAATTCGGAGATGGAGTTTACATTATAATGTACCGATTTATTATTGCATCATGTTTGTATTTCATATTACGTGTAGACAAAATATAATATT
Organism: Euprymna scolopes; assembly: GCF_053919585.1. Taxonomy (NCBI): domain Eukaryota; kingdom Metazoa; phylum Mollusca; class Cephalopoda; order Sepiida; family Sepiolidae; genus Euprymna; species Euprymna scolopes. Next base: position 41,082,066 of record NC_136485.1, read on the forward strand.
CCTAAATATCTATATAAAAGCCAAGTACGTCCAAGGATGGAATACTGTTGCCATATCTGGGCAGGAGCTGCTAAAAACCTCCTATCCTGCCTTGACAGAGTACAAAATAGATGCGTGGCTTAGTGGGGGATGCCCTTTTCTCTACCCTGCAACCTCTCTCCCACAGAAGAGACGTTGCGAGCCTATCCTTGTTTTATCGTTATTTCCAGGGCAGGTGCTCGTCTGAACTCCAACCTGTGCCCCCCTACCCAATCTTTCACGAAAAACACCCGTCTAGCTGAATCCACAGTGAAAAATTTCCCCCACTGTATATCAGTGCCTAAATCAAAACGCGGAGTCCATGAACAAAGCTTCTTTCTTAGAACTGCACGCCTGTGGAACTCTGTTCAGTCTGCCTGCTTCCCACCTGACAACAACTTAGATGGCTTTAGTCCAACGTTAACAACTTCCTTATTTACCGCCCCCTTAAGTAAACACTTCATCAAATATCCACACTAACGTAATGTACTTGCAATAACCCTTATCCCTGAGTGGCATCCTGGCCTTGATAAGTGATGATCACTGCGTAAAAATAAATTATAAAAATTCATGGCCATGTGACAGTCATGCTTGAGAGTTTAATAGATTTAGATTGACTTGAGGCTATAATTACTATTGGATTTTCGGACAACTACAGTAGAAACTATTTATCTTCATACATGGAATATATATTTATCTCCAAATAAGATTATTATCATAGTATATCACGATATGTATTTTATGCTATTATATTCCAAATAGAAGTCAGCTATATTAAACATTTATTTAATTCGTAAGAAAACATGAGCAAATACGCGTGCACATGAATCTCTAGTATATATAAATATTCAGAATCATCTAAAATAATCGTTTTTTTTCTATATAACCAAACAGAATGAATATTTAGCAATAAATACATGTATAAAAATACCCTACCGAAATAAACTGAAGCAATTATTTCAACTGCACCTGTATATCTCCATCCGGTAATATATTATAGAAAGAAAATATCTGCGACTTCAAATTCTTTACGACATAATATTACAAACTTCTTGGACTAGCGAGTTTATATCGGTCAAGGTTTTCGGAAATGGCAAGTGTTAACTTTTAAAATGTTTTATGACTAAGAGTTATAGCAACTCACGGGGATTTATTTGTTAAAAAACGGATACACAAAGTAAAATTAGGTGTAACGAAAAAACTGTGGTGAATAAAAAATGAAAATAATTTTCTAGAGTTATACATACTTAAAAAAAACATTTATAAACACCAATGCGCTCAATTGTGTTTTCAAGTCAATAAAGTTATATAGAAAAGCTATGGAGATGTTTCAGATAAACAATGATCTAAACCCAATTAACACTTGTTTGAAAATTATACTGCTGTCGCTTGTATTAAATTGACTATGTTATATAATACTACATATGCCGGCGAGGGTTAAATTTGATGCATAAATGCTGATACATGAAACTATGTACGAAGAATTAAAAAAATATTAAACTTAATATAGAAAACTCATGTTTCGACATAAATCAACGGTGAATATATCTATGTATCTATCTATCTATCTCTACATACATATAATCTATATATATATATATATATATATATATATATATAAGCGAAAATGAGTGTATGTATGTATGTTTGTATGTATGTATGTGTGTTTGTGTGTCAGGTAAAAACTTTCGAAAGACAAAAGCATAATTCACAAACGGAATCATGCTGAGGCCCCATTCTTCGCCCGAAAATATATCGAAAAATTTGCAAAAAACGTTAATTTTCTCATCCGCAACTCGACACTTTTCTACAGCGGGGCAACAAAACCGTCCTCTCATGACGCCGACCGGTTCTACGCAAGCGTCAGATGATGTCATGAGCTGATTTAGTTTAAATAGTTGAAGAACTGACTAAATTTCATTTACGTCGTGTTAGGTCAGTTAGTTAGTGCGTTGGTTCATTATGTAAACGTTTTGGGTTCGAATGGTTGTTTGAGATGTCTTTTTTTTCGAGTTTTTAAATTTAAATATTGACCCAGTGTTATTTAAGTCATTTTTCACGTAACGTTCGTTTTCTCTGTGTGTGTTTTTTTTGTTGTTTTTTTACCTCGCTAATTCTTCGGTTTTCATTAACATTTTGTTTTTTTTTTCAATTTTTTTATATTTAACATCGTTCGTTTGCCTTACGATATCTTTTTTGTTTTTTTTTCGGTGTTTTGATTACCCCCGCCACCGTTCGTTTTCCAGACCACACAAGCCTAAAAACACCCGGGCTACACCGGGTACCCATCGCTATTACAATATAAAGCTGAACCTATGTGTGTGTGTCTTGTCACGAATAGACTCCTATATGTTTTACTGTTATAGAAAACTGATGACATAATCATAGAATATGTATCGAGACATAGGAACGGTTATGTTTGGCATAATGATAATTATTTAAGATTGTCGGATATGTGTACGAGCCTGGTCCACGAAGTATGGAAACTAAAAGAAAGTTTACAAGTTTCTTTGGGTTTTTTATATAGATGTACACAATACTACTTTGATAATTATTTTTAACTTAAATAACGATGTTATAATAACATTGTGGGGTCTACGTGCGCGCCTGACCTCCATAGAATGGAAATATCCACACATTTTAATAAAGACTTGTCATATCTATCTGCATAAGTATACTTTGCTAATTATGTTTCAGTTTGAAGAAATACGGTATAATAAAATTATGGGGTGTTCGTTCAGCATGACCTCCATAGAAATATGTCACAAAGTTTAACAAGTTTTCTTTTAATATAGATCCACAGAATATTGTGATAAGTGTTTAAGTGTGAACAGGTATGGTATAATAAATTATGAGTTTTATCTATTTTATTTTTACTTTCATCATATTTTGTTTTGGTTATCCCCAAATTCGAAGCTATCTCTTTACAATCCTCCTTTTCATAACCTATCAATCTTTCACAAATCAGTCTCCATTTTCTGTAGGCTGTTTTTGAACGCACTCAACGACGGGTACTTTTGCTATTATATATATATATATATATATATATATATATATATATACATATATATATATGTGTGTGTGTGTTTGTGTGTGTGTGTGTGTGTGTGTGTGTGTATGTGGCATCCGTCAGTCGAAACGACTATGGATCAGCGCCGTATTAAGATGTTGCCTGTTTGCATCCTTTTGTGTGGCTGTAGAGACCAATTCTTGATTTGCATAGTCTGCCACAGCCTTGACATACGAAGGTTGTTATGCAATTTGCCGCTTCCTCCGGCTATTCCACCTGTACACTCGCTCTTCTCTCTCTCTTTGCAGCATTTTGAACATGGAGGGTCCTCTCGCTGATGATAATCCCCTGGCGTATCATTTTCCTCCAGGCAGTTCTGTCAGCTGCAGAGGCTTCCCATGTATTCCTGTCCACCAAGAGAGCCTTCATGTCACGCTTGCAGACATCCCTGTAGCGAAGATGGGGTCGCCCCCTCTTTCTTGAGCCTGAGGCAAGCTCGCCATAGAGAAGGTCTTTAGGGATGCGCCCATCATACATCCTGCGCACATGGCCCAGCCAGTGAAGACGTCGCTCACGCAGTAGGGAGTAAATGGATGGGATGCCCGCTCTCTGCAGAACATCAGTATTACTCACTCTGTCCTGCCATGTGATACCAAGTATCCTACGTATACACCTCATATGGAAGACCTGGAGTTTCCTCTCTTGTGTTGAGTATGTAGTCCAGGATTCACTCCCATACAGTAGAACACTGAGGATGCACGCTCTGTAGACGGTAATCTTGGTAGAGGTGGTAAGGTGCCTGTTTTATATATATATATATATATATATATATATATATATATATATATATATATATATATATATATATATATATATATATTTATTATGATTATTTATATATTGATATAATTATATGTATCGATATATATATATATATATATATATATATATATATATATATATATATATATATATATATATAGACATTACATCGTAAGTGATAAGCTTAGCGGATCTAATGTCTTTATTGTCTACCCGTACGCACTCCCCCCCACTCACTCACACACTTTTACTTATTTATTTATTACTAGCAATTCAGACCGGTTTGTACTGTTCATAAGTTGCCGTACGCGTGAATACACTTTATGTAAGATTTCAACTATTTAGATCCAAAATAGTCTGAGTAATTTCCTAGAGACCGCGGGGGTAATTTCCATTATAAATTGGACGTCCATTTTTACTCCTTACCAATAATTATTATGGTCTCAAATCCAAATTAACCAATGTCAAAGTTACCTGCATCTACAATTTTAAGTTTTTAGACCCAAAATTTGCGGAGAAATTTCGTAGAATAAGCAAAGGTCAATCTGTCAATTTTGATATTTTAGATGCCAAATTTTCGCACCCAAACTGATGAAAATGCTTGCCGTGTCTAAATACCCGTTATGTGTAAAGTTTAAATTATTACACCCAATATTGGGTACGTAGTGTGCTAAACACCGCAAAGGTAACATCTTTTGAACTGTGACCTCTCGGACGCTTAAATTTTCGACACAAACCGATTAAAAAGCTTGCCATATCTCTGAATACTTTCTATGTACAATTTCAAATGTTTAGACCAGATACTTTCTGAGTAATTTGGTACAGACCGCAGAGGTCAATTTTTTTAAACTTTGACCCTTTAACATGTATTGTTTTCGAATCAATTTGAGTTATTAAGTTAGATCCATGTCCAAGGAATATATATCTAATATTTTCAAGTGTTTATACCGACAATTGTTATAGGAAATTGATAGATTTCTCAAAGGTCTAAACGTTGAACTTTGGCCCGGTAATAGCCGAATTTCTGGCTACAAAAGTTTTCACAAAATTCAGTACACTTTATATCAATTTTCGAGGCTGTATACTTAAAATTGACAGAAATATTGCGTAGGGAAATGTACACACACAGACGCACAGACACACAGATGCACGTTAACTTTTATAGATATACTGGCCGTTCGGCCCGGTGTTGCCCGGGTTTTTGGAGATGTATGTTGAGCAAAAAAAAGTCGTAGTAGCAAGGCAGGCTCGAACCCGTACCGCAAAGGAGGAAAAGAAATGGGAAAAAACTGACGTCCTTGCTTGTACGACAACCGAAAAACCGGAATTGATGTAAGTATAAATTAAGACTAGACAATCGACGAAAAATATCGGCGAAAAAAGCGACCCCCCTGTAGAAAATTGTCCAGTTGAAGGTGAAAATATTAATGATTTTAGCCAATGTTTTGATATTTTTCGTCGGAAAGTTCGAACTTTAAAAGGATACTGATCTTGTAAATCCGGCGCATCTGTTGAAAGTTTAAGGCAGACATGCAAACATACATACATGCATACATTTGTTTATTGGTAACTAAACATTTTCGAATCAAACCGATTGGAAAGCTTGCCCTATCTCTGAATACACTTTATGTAAAATTTCAAATGTTTAGACCAGAAATTGTCTGAGTAATTTGGTAGAGCCCACAGATGTCAATTTGTTTAACTTTGACCCCAATTAGTACAACATAACAATTATTGCTGGTGCTGCATTCAACTTAATAATTTAGATTCATGTCCAAGGAACCTATATCTAAATTTTCAAATGTTTAGCCCCAAAGTTGACTGAGAAGTTTAGTAGATTTCTCAAAAGTCAAATAGTTTAACTTTAACCCCGTTAATCACTAAATTCCTGGCCTAAAACGGATTACTAAGATTTTTCCCAAATTTATGTACCCTTTATGTCAAATTCCGAGTCTGTAGACTGAAAATTGACATAGTTATGTCGTAGGGAAATGAACACACGCAGACACACATGCCCACAAATACGCATACAGGCACGTTCACTTATATATATATATATATATATATATATATATATATATATATATATATATATATATATATATATATATGTATGTATATATATATATATATATATATATATATATATATATATATATATATATATATATATGTGTGGGGGGTGCGTGAGGGTGTGTAGAGAGAGAGAGAGAGAGATTTGTTAAACGCTACTGCAGATTTCGTTAATTGATATAAACAAACATGTAATATTAGAAAAAAATAAATACAACGAAATAAAATAACTAAATAAACGGAGAATATACCCTTGATCATCATTTACTTATTTTTTTCTATTTTTGTTCAAACATAGTAAACTATTCTAATGGTGCTTTGTCTTTCTTCTCCCCCACCCAGTCACACTCCTATATGGACAGATATACTCATGATGATTCCAACGTCTTTTCAGACGAGTGCCACTACCTCAGACGTTTAAAATCCATGAGCCCAAATGTCTGAGGGAGTATCTATATCAATATGATGTTACAGAGTCTAAGCTTGGTACGACAGCTAAGTCTCACTCTCGATTAAAATGCTTAGATCTAGCAACAAGCAAGAGCAAGATAGCCAGCGACAAATTAAACTGCAGATCAGCATAATGCGGGTACTAGTCTTCCGCTTTATGTTTTTTTTTTTAAATCAGAGATTTGCTTCTCCTAGAAAGTTTGCCTTCACCACGGGTTACGGGAGCCCTATCTACCCCAATACACATATACACACAACTATACTAATACATACACACATACATACATACACACATGATGCTGATTGCAACGTCTTGTCAGAAGAGTCACTCGCTCAAATACTTAAAGTCCATGAGCCCACATATCTGAGGAAGTATCTATACAAAGATGATGTTACAGAGTATTAGCTTTGTACGACAACTAAGTCTTTCTCTCTCTCCTCTCTCTTTCTCTCTCTCTCGGTTCAAAATGTTGAGATCCAGCAACAAGCAAGAGCAGCATAGCCAGCAACAAATTAAACTGCAGACCAGCTTAATGCGGGTACTGATCTCACGCTTTATGTTTTTTTTTTTTTTTAATCAGAGATTCGCTTCTCCTAGAAAGGTCGCCTTAACTACGACTTACGGGAACCCTCTCCACCGAAACACATATATACGTACACACAAATATACACGGTGCTAGTTGGCCGTTGACCACGAAAAAAAGGGTGCCTTCTCCCTTTGGAATGTTTTAATCCTTCAGGGAGACTAGCCGCCCTCCTCACCATACAAGTCTCTTGGAGGAACCAGCTTAGTCGCCAGTGACCCGACTACGAAGCAGATATTACTGGGTTACATGCCACCAGTAGCATATGACATGCCCTGACCATACATACGTACATACATACATACATACATACATAAAGTTGTAGGTATAGGGTGAATGTATTGTTTTTTAATTAGAAGCCTTCACAAAAATAGGAAGCTCGATATGGCTGTTAGAGAAATCAGAGATTAATAGCATTTAATGTCGGAAATACAACTGAAAGATGCATTGCGCTGCTTAAGCGAAGACTTTAATAAAAGTTTAAAAAAACACCACCGCCACAACCAATACTACTACTACTGTTATATATTGGGTATTATTATTAGAGTACCAAATATGTTTATATGTTTCGTTGTTCTTATTTAGATGACGACTTATATATATATGACGGCTTATATATATATATATATATATATATATATATATATATATATATATATATATATATATATATATATATATATATTTGTTGTTCGTTTTAGGAGCGTTAATGTGTTGAGTCTTCATACGTCTTAGGAGGTTCATGTTTGTCTTAGTAGTGCCTTAGAGGTTCATGTTGTGTGATAGACTATTGGAGACATAATCAGGTATATATAAAGATAGAGACAGTTCTGTATAAACGGTAGTCTTTCTATAAATATTGATACATGTATCCCTTACCTATTTTTGAGATGATGATTTTCACAAAGTTCTGATAACATAAATGGGCAATATCTTTTCTATTGAATCACAATCCGAGGACGCAGATACACAAATAAGATGGCGTCCTTTATTTAATGACCGGACTATGATTTCGCTGGCGGAATTCAAATTTTTTTACATGGTTATTTCTAAACTCCTCTCACTTCTAGACGGTGTTTTGATTCTAACGGAGAATCGGTCTGAACCTCTCTGCTTCTCTCCGACTCTTCTCCCAGACTCCCAGACTGCATGTTTTTATTACACTACTTATATTGAGAACTCGTCACGTCATCGCATGATTAAACATGTGCTCATAAAGCACTTTGGATGACATGCGTCACGTTGCCAAACTTGACATGACCCCGAATTCATTAAACTATTTTTCAAATAACATTTTTACAAAATATATTTACAATTTCAATTGACGATTATATTCATAACAGAAAAAAATTCATAATTGCATTCCTTTTCCAACTACAGATATGTAAGCTAAATAATTGAAATACCTTATTCTAATAACCTTCTGTATTTATTTTAACTTATGATTGGAACTTTAAATTCAAAATCTAGCTTCGCAAGTTCGAATCCTTGACTATCCTATTTAGTATTTACATTTAACTAATTCCCTATTTTTTTTACTTACATGAAAGGGGGCAGCCCTTTTATGGTGTAACATCCCTGCCTTATCAATTTATGACATATGTTTGGGAGTCAAACAGAAAAACTCAGACTCCAGTATCTACTGATCAACTCACAAGATACCCTCTATTGTCTTTTTAAATCTCTCATCTAATATATTACTTTGTTCTCAATATTTTTCGCTTGAGACCACATTTAACATTTTAGATGTTATGTATTGACGGCTTTTTTATATTTTATTCTCCTTTTTTCTCATATCTCCCTTGAGTGATTTGCAAAGTTTATTACAACCCCTTCCGCGATAACATCCAATCACTACTTACGCTCTATTTTAAGGGCTGTGAAACTGCAATAAACCCTTAGGCACACTCGGGACAGTTATGGCCGTACCTTATTCCATCGTATTCAAATACCCAGTTGGAAACTGCAGCCAACAATTGGAATCATGACCCTGCGGAAAAACACACTTTCATTTGTGAGGTTCCTAATATTGTGCCCCAGGCTAACCCTACTCGCGGTCAAAAGAAA